>NC_054846.1:61772835-62093773 GCF_018345385.1 Vulpes lagopus | reverse complement strand
ATGTGTTGGCAGCCCAGAGGGGTTTCTTTGACTCTGTGACTGCCTCTCATCCTTGCCAAGCAGATGTCAGAGCCAGAATGACACATCATCTAGTCCACTCCCCCTATTTTTAAATGAGAGAACCAAAGCCCTTCCCTCCCCTACCTGTTCCCTGATGGACAGAAGCAATGCTTCAAGTACAACCCAGAGCTTCAAGTGCAACCCAGACTATCCCAGTCGGAAACTGACCTTGGGGCTCTCCAACCCAACCCTCTCTTTCTTTCCCGCTGCACTTTACAGATAAGGACACAGGAGGCAGGAAGAAAAGAGCCATGTGCTAAAGGCACATGCTCCCAAGGTAGTGACAAAGCGGCTGGTACCCCCAAGCCTCCTGTCCCTCAGCCTGTGTTCTTCCACTGCCCAGAGACCCATTCTTTATATGAGGAGTAAAAGACCGCTCTCCCAGCCTCTTCTGAGAACATCCACAGAGGCTAAGGAAGGAAGGCCAGCCCGGGAAGAAGTTCAAGAGGCAGGATGGCCACCCAAGGGGGTGGCACTTCATGCTTTCATCAGGTGTCCTGTATTCAGTCAGCAGAGGGACCAGCTGGGCACCTGAGTCATAGGGTGATGAGGCAAGCCTCCTCCTCTCCAGTCTTCAGCTTCCTCATCCAGAAGAGAATGGATGCTGCCCTGCATACATCTTGGCCACTCATCCCATGACCCCAAGGACTGTGGGCCCTAAGGTGCAGAGTCTGATGGCCAGAGTGGCAATGCGTGCCCTGCTCCACTAACTCCTGTGGCGCCCGGTGGAGGAGCAGCTGGGATCATCGGCTGCAGATTTTGACCTCAGATGCCCACTTCCTTGGTTTCCAGTATTATCTGTATCCTGCAACGTCCCCCAAATCTTCCGATCCCCTTGGGAGGCAGCAGCTAGGTTCAGCCTGGAAAAACTGCGCCACCTAGGGGCAGTTGGCCCCCACTGCAGCTTGGTAGGAAGGAGGAAGGGATGTGGGGGTTCCTTCCTCTGCGCTCCTGACCCTTGTTTGTCTTCAGGGTCCTCACTACAGCCTCTAGAAGGGCCGGTCAGGGATTCTGAAGATGAGGACACTGAGGAGGTCAAGCCGCCACCATGTGGCAGGGTCCAAACCAGAGCCCAGGCCTCCAGATTCTAGCAAGCTCTTTCTGCCTTTCCTTCCTCCCCCTGTTCCAAGGGTATCTCTTGGTGGAGTGATAGCTAACACATAAGTGATGAGTAAGTCTTCAACAACCACCCTCTAGTGGGGCATAATTCATCTTAAATCGCTGTGAAATGTATTTTGTTCGTTGTGACAAGCACTTGGAGCAGAGTGGGGCCTTGCTCTTGGCTGTGGAAACACCAGGACCTGGGGATAGACTAGGGGTCAAGTCTTGGTCCTTAGCAAGGGCTCAGCTGAGCTATCCTGATCCCCCACCTAAGAGAAGTCTCAGAACAACCTGCAAAGAAGGTTTGACTTTTTTGCTGGGTTCTTGGAAGGATTAGCAGCCAAGTATGAGAAACAGGGGACACATGACCAGCCTCAGCAAGTTAGTCAGAGCCACCCCAACCCTCTGCACCCAGAACCTTCCCCTGGCCTCCTGACCCAGAGTAAGAGCCAAAGTCCCTCTGGCGGCCTTGAGGCCACTTGGGAGCTGCCTCCCTCACCTCCCTCACCATGCTCCTCCTCTATCCTGCCAACCTCACTTACCCAGCCCACCCTCAACGCCCTACCCTGGCCTCCTCACCATCCCTAAACATCTGGGTATGTTGTTTACTGTTCCTCTGTTTGGAATGACATTGGTATAAGCTGCTCCCTCACCTCCTTTGGGTTTTTACTCAAATGTCAGCCTCCAGAGGGGCCTTCCCTGCCTAAAATTTCAACACATGCCCCCACCAACCCACAGGATTTGGGTTTGTCTCCTTTCACATTTGTTACCATCTAACACATTATCTATACGTAACTCACTTCTCTTATTTATTCTCTCTCTTGTTCCGTGTGTTCACTGCTGAGCTCTTGGCATATAGGCGGGGCTCAATAAATATTTGTTAAATGTGTGGGTGACAATTCAAATATTCAAATAATAATTTTGAAAAGAAAGAGAAAGAAAGAGAAAAATCAGAACATCAACCCTCAATGCCTCTTGGAAACTCAGAAAATAATGAACACGTATAAGACTTTTCTGTTTATAAAAACTGGTTTCCTATAAAGCGTTGAGCATTATCCCCAGGAAACTGTGAAGAGCACAGTGGCCATGCCTACTCTGAAGGTCAGGGAGCAGAAGCCCTGCAGGATGGAGGGCTTGTGTCTGGTTCACACCCCTGGTGCCGGGCAGAGCCAGGAGGATCCAGTCTTCAGGCTCAGAGGCTCCAGAGCTTTCTGCTTCCCACGTTCCAGCAGCTTCTGTGGAGCAGAGAACCTGGAAATGCTTACACTGAAGTACTTGGTTGAAGGATTGTTCTTAGCATAAGCACAGTACTTAAGTGGCCACCCAGCCAGCTTTCAGAGGGCTATCCCAAGGGACAAGCAGAGCCTTTCTTAACATGCGTGAAAGCTTATTGGGCACCAGCTCTATGGCAGGGCCATGAGACCAACCCCAGGGCAGAGACAGCCAGACTGCTCAAACCAGTGTGGCTAGCTCTCTAGACAGAAGCTGCTCCTGCGGGGGTAGTCCAGGAGAGTGGATGGATCTGGAGAGAAGTCAGGTGTCCAGGAGGGAAACACTAGAGCAGAGCACAGGGATCCTGGGCTGGAATCCCAGCTCTGTACAACCTGAGGCCTTGCCATCACTCAGGTCCAGTTTCCCAAAAGCCTCTCTTGGGTTCTGGGCCACGAGGCACCCATGCTCACCACAGTGCACACTGTACTGATGGGTCAGCCTCCTTCCCTCTCTAAGCCAGCAGTTCTCAACTAGTGGGGAGAGTTTGTCTCCCAGGGGACATTTGGCAACGTCTGGAGACATCTTCGGTTGTCACAACTGGAGGGGGGCTGTTACTGGCAACTAGCAGGTAGAGGCCATGGATGCTGCTACACATCCTGTAATACACAGCCTCCTCCCTCGAGAATTATCCAGCCCCAAGTGTCAAGAGAGCCAAGGTAAGAAAGCTTGCTCTAGACTGTGAGTTCCCAGAAGGGTAAGAAGTGTCAGGTTCTTCTCTGCATACCCAGTGCCTACCATGGCATGTGTAAGGCCTCCTGTTTGCTGACTGCTGAGGGCCAGAAAACTCTGGGTCCCCCGCAGGCCCGCCCGCCTTCTCATTGGCAGGGCTGATAGAACTGGGCTTGGAGGTGAGGAGGAGTTCCCAGGAGAAGGGGGCTCGAATAAGCCAGTTCACAGGCTCAGAGTTCCCCAGCTCTGCCCACGTCTTCCCTGTTTCAGAGCCAGCAATAGGCTTTAGAGTCAGTTTCCCAGCTGGAAAGGATGCTTCTTGGAGAATCTCCACTTACCTCGGCCGCAGTCAAGCTATGAGCGTCTGGGTCGCCTCTGAGGCAGGATCCGGCCCAAATCAACAACAAACTGGCCCCAACATGACGACTGGAGGTGATGTGGGGGTGAGGAAGGAGCCCATTGAGAACAGGACCATGTCTACAGGGATCAAGGGCACATCCCTGGTGCTCACCATCATATAATATCTGGAACCTGGTAAAACAAATGCATATTTCTGTTGCTCCAGACTGTGTCTGGTCCCTGTCCTGGCCCTGTATGCAAGCCCATTTAATCCTCTTAACAGCCCTGCCAAGAACAGCTACATCCCACTTTCACAAAGGAGCTGAGGTTCACAGGTGAAGCATTAGGCCCAGGGTCACAGAGCTCATAGGTGGCATCTCCAGGATTTGAGCTCAGGTCTTTTACCAAAGCCCACCACCTTCCCACTGAACCACCCTACATGCCCTCCAGCCAGGGGTCAGAAGCGCCTTTGAGAAGCAGTTCTAGGAGAAAGCCCCTCCAGCCCCAAGGGACTCCATGTTGTCCTATGGAGAGAAACCAGGAGCCAGCTAGGATGCTCTCTCTTCCACCCCCCACACCCAGTCCCAGCCAGTATGGGGGAGTCCCTGGAGCTGGGAGAGGCTTCAGCAAGCGCCTAGCACCATTTCTGGCACAGCCTCTGGAATCCAGGTCCAGTAATTGGCCCTTCTCACAGGCAACCTCTGGCTCCTATTCCAGAACCTCTGGGGATGCGCATAACAAGGCATTCCAGGCTGGGCACCTCCACCTGAAGTCTCCTATCCATTGCCTGCCAGTCTCTTTAAACACCTACCATTCCACCTCCCAGGACCACATGCTCTTGCTAGAACCTGCTGGCACCCTCACTCCTCCCCGTCTTTCCACATCCTGTTTTCTCTACCTGGGAATGAATGCCTTTCCCTGTCCTGTTGGCTGAGCCAATTCTTCTTAACCTGGGCTGGCTTATCCATTAGGCCTAACAGGCATCGTGCTTCGGGCCTAAAACACTTCTAGCAACCGATGAAAATGTTTTCATTTCCTTTTTTTATTTTTAAAGATTTATTTATTTATTCATGAGAGATACAGACTGAGAGAGAGAGAGGCAGAGACACAGGCAGAGGGAGAAACAGGCTCCATGCAGGGAGCCCAATGTGGGACTCAATCCCGGGACTCCAGGATCACGACCTGAACCAAAGGCAGGTGCCCAACCTCTGAGCCAGCCACCCAGGTGTCCCTGTTTTGATTTATTTTAAAATCAGAAGAAAAAAAATAAACTTTCAGGTGAAAGAATATGTTTTAAGATGTAACATTAATAAATTGCCTTTACACTAGTACGGTTGTAAAATATCCTTTTTCATGTATATTTTCTGTTTTTAATGTACTTTTAAATTCTGTGTGTATCATTGCATCATTTAGTTTGAATAATGTATATTTATTTGCATGTGTGCACGTGTGTGTGTGTGTGCACGCGCATAAGGAATGGTCCACAGAGGCCAAGTTCAGACCACAAAAATCACAATGTAGCCCTGTCCTTGACTTCCAAGCACAGCTATTGAGTCATTTCTCCTAAGAAGTCATACCAAGAGCCCACCCCCAACAGAACTGTCTCTTCTCTGTGTCTCTATCCATTTCCTTGCTTAGCATATGGTATTATAATCACGTGCTAACCTGTCTTTCCATTAGATGGTGAGCTTCATAAGGGAAGGGCCCAGGATGCAGGGGGTACTTGGCAAATGTTACCAAATTCAGTTAAAGCTCCCTGAATGTCAGTGAGGAACAAAGGCCTCCCTTCCTTGGGTCACCCACAACGTACACAGCAAAGCCGTCTCTCTGATCACGTCTTCACTCAGGTGGAGCAGTTACCTGACACTGTCCTAGGCAGCAGGGGTCAGCCGGCTGCAAAGGAAGCCATCATGGTTCTACCCTCACGGGGCTTCTACAGGTAGGCCCCTCCTGCCTAGGAGGTCTCTACCCCTTGAACTCTGTCATCGTTTCCCATCCTGCCCCACGAAGCTCCGCCAGTGCAGAGGGGCCAGGAGAGAAAGCAGTGCTAGGGCAGGCCTCCTTCCCCCACCCACCCCGGACTCCCATCCCAGACCCCACTACCTTTCCCTGGGGATCGCATTCCTCCTCCGGGGCCCTCCTGGAAGGTGACTACTCCAGCTCCTGAGTGCCCCCATCCCCAACCCCACTACCTTTCCTGGGGGATCGAATTCCTCTTCTGGGACCCGCCTGGAAGGTGACTACTCCAGCTCCTGGGTGCTCATTAATTTCACGCTCTGTCTCCCGTGTGACTGACCTACTTTTTGCTCTTCCCCCACGTGGCTGCCCAGCAGGCGGGGGCTCCCCACACCTGGGGCTGGGTTTCCCTCAGCCACTCCCCATCCATGCAGCAGGCTACTCGCAAGGCCCCAGCCCTCCTTACCCCCACCAGAGAGCCGAAGCCTTCTGGCCTCATTCCCCCCCAAAACACACACACCACCCCCAGGGGGAAGGTAGGCAACCTTGGATTCAAATCTCAGTTCCTTCCCTCCCAGTCTCAGGGTCCCCAGCCAGTCCTGGTCCCATCTAGCCTGATGTCCTCCTCTGTATGCGAATCTACCCCGCAGGGCCCTTGCGACAAGACAGCAGCTGCAAAGGGCCAGGTGTCCCAAGCAGAGGCTTTGTCCCTGCCCCATGGAGACCGGCCCCAGCTGGAATTCCATCCTCTCTGAAGGCGCCTGGTATGTCCCCCCTGCTCTGCTGGCAGAGGTGCCCGCCTACCCGTCGTCCTGGCCAAGCCCCTTTATCTGTCCCCAGCCTCCTTCGAGTCCCAGCCGGCTGTGCCCCCTGGCCTCCCTCCTGCTCAGGAACCCCCCAGACCCACACCAAGGCCTGTATTTCTTCATACCACCCCCCCTACTCTGGAGCAGATTTGAGGCAGGGCTTTTAATTGGTAATCCTCATTTGGCATTCATCACAGAGACTTACATCTGGGCTTTTCTGGGAGAGCCCCAGTGTCAAATATCCTGCTTTCCCATTCCCATGACCGCATGGTGGGATAATAAGAATAATAGCTAACATTTGCTGTGGGCTACGCTGCTCAGCTCTCAGGACTCTACACGAATCAACTTCATTACTCCTTGCCATGATTCTATGAAGTAGGTACCCCCGATTTGCAGTTGAGGGACCTGAGGGACAGAGAGGGGAAGAAAACTTGCCCAAGGTGGTGGAGCTGGGATTAGAGCCAAGGCAGGCTGGCCCCAGAGCCCAGCCCTAAGTCATTACCACAGCAGCCAGACTACAGACTGTCGCTTGCACTTAGAACTGGCTTAAAAATCCCTGGGTCAAGAAAATGGTCCCCAGACACTAGATGTAACTTTCCTACTGCAAATGGGACTGATTGTCCTCTCTCAGGTTCCCTTCTCTCAGGCAGGACTTAATGGCAGGGTCCAGGCTTCTAGAACTCCATGCTCTTTCTAGGACATCAAGCTGGAACCAGGGAGCTGTGGGTTCTATGCATACGTCTGGAAGGCCAATGCCTATGCCAGCTCCCAGGAGGCCAGACTACATGGCTGCCCTGAGTGAAGGGGATCATCTAATCCACTTGGAGGCCATGAGGACAATCAAGGACACTGCATCAGGAGTGTGGGACAGTCCCTGGCTCCAGAAGTGCCATGTGGAAATGCAGTTGCCAGGCAGGACCTGCCCACTCTGCTGCAAAGTCCATTTAAAAATACAAGTGGTGGGGAGGGTGGGGACAGGGCAGCCAGCACTTGCTCTTCACCTGCCTGGCCCAGCAGCAGGTGCCTAAGCTCCAGGAAAGGTGCCTGGACAAGGGTCCTCCCATGGGGAGGAGATGCTCTCCAACACCACTTGACTGGAGGGCTAGGGAAGTGACTTTGTATACAGCAGGCTTCATCTAGTTTTAATAACGCATATTTGTTTCTGATTGTAAAGATAAAACGTGTTTATTGCCAACATTAAGAGAAAATTGAAAAGTCGTCTATAATCCCTCGATCCAGAAGTAAGAACCTTTAACACTTTGGTGCTTTTTCTCTAAGCCATTCTTCCATACTTAAGTATTTTTACATCACTGGGATTTTAACGGTATATTGTGCATACTTTCCTATTCTGAGAACTTTCCAAACCATGATTTTTTATAAAGATTTTATTTATTTACAAGAGACACACACACAGAGAGGCAGAGATGCAGGCAAAGGGAGAAGCAGGCTCCCTGCAGGGAGAGTCTCATGAGAGACTCGATCCCAGGACCCCAGGGATCACCATCTGAGCTGAAAGCAGATGCTCAACTGTTGAGTTACCAAACCATGATTTTTAGTGACTTTCTAATGTTTGATCCTATATAGGACATCTCACGATGTATTTAACTATTCACTTCTTGGATGTCTAGGTTATTTTTGAGACACTCCATTTCAAAGCTGCAGTGGCTATTGGAGCAAAAGACTATACTTTCCAGTCATAAAAGATCAAAGGCTTAAATGAACGAAGAGGGTCGGTCCAGATGCTTAAGACTCTTGAGTAGCCAGGGAGGGGATTTTGGCCCTGACGATGTGGTCGTCAGTAGGGTGGAGGGTCAGGAGGGTCAGAATGTTGTTCGGACTCTTCTAAGGCAGGTGCTGCAACCTTGGCCTTCCTGCGGGCTGGTAAAGGGACACTCCCGCCACCCACCCGGGCCTGGCCTAAGGGACAAAGCACTGCAGCAGCCCCGGGGAGCTTGCCAACCAAGCTTCCCTGGTGGTGCAGGGCTGAAAGAGGCACTCGCTCCACTTTTCACAACATTCAAAGGCAGAACTGTCAAAAGCTGGCCCCCAAATGCTCATATTATGTGGGAGAAAGTCTTGGGGAGAAAATGAGGAAGGAGGGGAATTATGCAATTGAAAACATGTACGAATCCAGACAGAATAATGAAGCACAGACACAAGATTTTGCACTCAATGGAAATTGCATTTAGCCATGTTTTGTGGTTTGAGAAAAAGAGAGAGACTGACTCAGAGAGGCAGATGGAGACACACGGGGTGAGGAGAAAGAGAGGGGAAAAAAGAAAAGAGAGATGCAGAGAGAGAGAGAGTCCTCACAGCCAGCTGGAGTTCCACGGAGGGGAGGAGAGGGAGCAGCCACGCGGCTTTGTCTTCTCCCTATGCCAGTCCTCACCTGGGCCAGAGGGAGACCAGGAGACTCCCCCCTCCAATCTGGGGGCTTGGGATTGTTTCCCCTATATTTTTCTGTATATTTTCTGGACGTCCAAGTTCTTAAAAAACAAAACAAAACTGTACCCACTCCCGGCCCTGTGGAGTACTACTTAACAATAAAAAGGAACCAGCTGTGGATAGAGACAACAACCCAGACAGAGGGCAAGGGCATTATGCTGAGTGAAAAAAGGCAATCTCAAAAGGTTACAGACTGTGGGATTCCATTTATATGACATTCTAGACATGAAAACAATGACGGGAACGGAGAAGATTCGCGATGGCCAGGGCTTCGAGAGAGTGGGAGGAAAGTCCGTGATGTAAGAGTCAAGGGCAGCATGAGGGAACTTCGTGATGATGGGATGTTCTGTATCTCGGTTACAATGGTGGTGACATAAATCTATACGTGTGACAAAATGACACAGAACTGTACCCACGCATTGTACCAGTGCGGATTTCCTGGGTTTGATTTGATAGGTACCCTTTGGCAGGGGGAACCTGGAGGAAGGGTCATGTGACCGCTGTGCACTATTTTTGGCAACTTCCTACGTATCTATAATTATTTTAAAATAAAGAGTTACCCTCCAAAAGTTAGCAAAGAACAGATCGCATATTATACTGATAATCAGAAGAGGTATCTCAAAATGCAAAGTGCCACACAGCTGAAAGCTAAAATTGAAGACACTGTGTCATGACCTAAGGGCTCTAATCCACATAGAAGGGGTGCCTGGGTGGCTCAGTGGTTGAGCGTCTGTCTGCCTTCGGCTCAGGTCCTGATCCCAGGGTCCTGGGATCGAGTCCTGCATCGGGCTCCCTGCATGGAGCCTGCTTCTCCCTCTGCCTGTGTCTCTGCCTCTCTCTCTCTGTGTCTTTCGTGAATAAATAAATACAATCCTGAAAAAAAAAAAAATCCACATAGAAATTCTTGCGTAAGCAGAACAAAAATCCTCCCAAGCTTTGCGCAGTGGCAGGATTGCAGCAAATGCGGTTTCTCTCAGGTGCAATCATTGCTATTTGAAAACTTTTCCCAATACCCTGCGGTGAGGACTTGAAATACGGTCAGCATTGGCAATATTTGACAGTCTCTATGGAGACTATTTAAAAAAAAAAAAGGCAGAAATCCTGAGAAAAGGCCAGAGACCAACTAGAGGATGTAGAGAGAACATGGTTGAGAGAGAGTAGGGCACTCAGCCTCTCCCTGGCTGTGTGACCTTGGGCAAGTCACTTCACCTCTCTCAGCCCTGATTCCTCATCTGTAAAATGGGAAGAACGGGACTGCACTGTAAAGACGAAGCACACAATTCCTTCCTCCAAGAAGCCACCAGCAATGACAAATGCAATGGCCAGCAGGGACCCTGCTTTCACCTGCCGGGACCCAGAAGAGAGGTGGACAGTGAAAGGGCCCTTAGGAGACCCCCTTGTATGACACCAATCATGCTATAGAAACTCTTTTGTGCTGCCAGTCATGCTATAAACCCCAGTAAAGTTGGGGGAAAAGTACCCATTTTTTTCCTGAAAAGGTCTTTCTGGGATTACATTTATCCCTTTGAGGACATTTTAAGGGATAGCAGTGAAAGAAAAAGATGCTATGGCTTTAAAACACAGACAAAACCAGTAATTCCATTAGTATTTTTGAATTGTAAAAGATGAAGATAAATCTGACTGCTATGGTAACTGTGAAACATGAAAGATAACACAGGCTTTGAAGCACAGCCGCACTGGCAGGTGGGATCACCTCTTCTGAACGGGTCACGCAGGTGGGTGAGCATGCGTGGGGTAGACTGAGGGGGCTGAGTTCTGGGGAGCAGAGGGGAAGCTCCTCGTGGCCTGGACCCTAAGATCTGCTGGCGGAGACTCTGAGAACCCCTGTGCTTGAGTCCAACCCTGTCATTCAGGGGCCAGACCCCCAAAAGGTGACCTAGGCACCCCGTTCTCAGGGTAGCAGCGTAGGATACGCTTTTGGAAACGTATCAGCGTGGGGAGCGAGGCTGGCTTCAGAGCAGTAAGAACATCTTAGTGACACTTTTCAGCTGCTTCTTTTGCTTCTCCCAGAACCCTCCGTCTTGCCTCCAGATCCTTCCATCCAGGGCCCCGCCTGGCGCCCAGTGGAAGGTCAGCCGTCCACCGCTTGAGTTCCTCCAGTGACAGCAGCCCACGCCTTGTTGGACAGCTCCTGTCGTCAGAAAGCTCTCCCCGCCAGCCAGGTGTGATGTCTCTGACCCAGCCAATCGACCCCACACACAGCCTGTCATTCCACCATTTGAATTCCATTCCTGTACATTTTAAAGATGAAAACATCTTTATGAGTCCCTTGTTGAAATTCAAATATGGCCATGAACACCTAAAGCCCCGCATCAGTGAGGACCTTTGAGGTGGAGTGTTGGCAGGGAGCCCTGTGACGGAATGACTTGGGACAGTCAGGGGGCAATGAACCAGGAGACTGAGAGGCCAGGAGGCCCAAAGAAGCTTTATTCAGGGGGGCTCTCCGGGTCCTCCAGAGCCTGTGTCTCCTTGGAGAAGAAAATAGAAGCTTCCAGAAGGGCAGGTTTCTTCGTTCCCCCTATATGCCTGCCTGGCTGCTGGAAACAGTCCTCTTCATAGGCAGAGGGTCTCCACTCTGGGAAGATCCAAAGGATCCAGAGACTTCTGGTCAAGACGGTACTATACGTTCATGTTCTGAATCCCACCTCCATGCATTAAACTTAGAGCAATGATTAAAGAAAAAAAAAAAAAAGATAAATTCAAAACAGGAAAAGTCGTGCTCAAATCCAAGATAAACATTTTTAAGGCCCAGAAATGTAAGAGACACCCAAGGGGCTAGGTAACATGGAAGCTAGAGATGAGGGTGCAGAAGCCGGGGGAGCAGCCAGGAATTCAACTCCCTTGGGGGGCTGAGGGACTGAAGGACCCCCAGGTGGGGCCGGGGCCAGGCTCCACTCAGGTTCCGTGACCAGACGTGTGACCCCTCGGCATGAGGCCTGGTTCTGGATGAGGGGCCCCAGGAGGCCGAGGTGTCTTTGCTGTGGCTTTGGTGCTTTCTCTTTATCCTTGGTATGTTGTAGGTTCACTACAGCACGTCTGGGTGTGAATTTACTTCTCCTTGCTCCGTTCAGTGCTGAGCTCTCGTGTCTGTCTTTAATTCTGGAAAATTCTCAGCCTTATTTTTTTTAATCTTGCTTCTTCTGCACTCCCCGTGCCCTCCTGGAACTCCTGTATGGCATTCTGTAGACCTAAACTTCTTCACTGCTTGGGGGCATACAATGCAAGTTGTTCCCCAGTATCTATTTTCCCCCTTTTCCTTAGAAATAGAATCTCTGACTTGTAACTAGGCCCACGGCCGCTTGGAATAATGACTATACTTCTTCCTTCTATCTACTTAATGGATAAATAACTGGGTTCTGCCCAATGGGTAAAAGCATGAGTCTCAGGGAACTTCCTTGGAATGTCTTTAAAGCAAAGGCGTGTGTGCTACCCTCTGACCTGCCCTTCCTCCTGCCATCTGGAAAATGCACGAGATGGCTGGAGCTTGGTGGAGTCATCTTAGACCTTAAAGTAGAATTGAGATAGAAGGCATCTCCATGACGTTATGAGGTTGCCCTAAACTTCCTAATGATGGGCCACTACTCCATGAGCGAGAAATGGATTTGTATCTTGTGTAAGCCACAGTTATTTTCCTGTCCTTAGTTTGGGTTTCCCCAAAATGGATCCCAAGACAAGGATTGGGATGCAAGTCATTTATTTGGGAAATGAGGCCAGGAAGCGCAGTGAAGAAGTGGGGAAATGAGACAGAGGAGAGATATAGGATTTGACCACGAGCAGGTTCCTGTTGGGAGTCACTGAGGTCCTATGGAGGGGGGGGGGGGGGGCTATGGGAGATTGTGTGAAATAGGCTGCATAATTGTCCCACTAAGGGGCAAGGAAGGTGAAGCATTTATCCATTAACATTAGTTAATGTCCCCTATTGCTTGAGGGTCTTTCCTGGGGCCAATGCCCCAGGACTCTGCCCACTCTTTGTGCAAGCTGAGTAGGCTCCTGCAGCCAGACAATGCTCTCAGGTGGAAAGGCCGAGGGTGTGGTCCTGTACAGAGCGGTCTTCAGGTGAGTGCAAGGATCAGCCAAGGGAACAGGGGCACCCATCAACCCGGGCTGCAACCTCTCTGCGGCCCATAGAGCCCCTCTGACTTCTCCACTGCCCTTTATCCCTGTTGCATCTTAGGTGAGATCCCCAATTCTCTCTTCCAAATAATGAATCCTATCTTCTAGTGTGTTCAAGCCAGATTTATTTTGTCTCCCCAGTTAATTTCCATGACCGTATTTCTCATCCCCAGAGTTTAGAAATGGTTTTCATTTCTTCCTGCTTTAATATTATAATTTATGTTTCTCTTTTTATGGGTGGATGTTATTTGAAGAGCTTCAACATCGATTTTGAAGTTGTTTTTAGATAATTCTTTTACTTGTTTTTGTCTGTAGTGGAGTCATTCTACCAGTTACTGATTTTGTTGGCATTATCAGCTTTAGCTTTCCTCGTGTGTTTTGGAATTTTAGTATGTAGACTTTTCGTAAGCGAGATTAATTTTTCTCTACATAATCACCCTGTCTTGTGGTTTGATGGTTTCTCCTCAGGCCTCTGGGGCCTCATCCATACCACATTTAATGCCAATGACTCAAGACTCCCACGCTGTGATGCTAGTGGGGTCTCAGATGTCTAGTCATTAAGCCTGAGTGGGGTTTGACCCAAGCTGCAAGTGGGTCCCCTTCCATGTAGAGGAAAGACAGTTACTCATTTATTAATCCAATAAATATTTATTGAGTGCATTCTTTGAGTCTGGCCTGTTCTAGGGATGGGAATACAATAATGACCTAGACAACTAAGTATAAAAAAGTCTAACATTTATCACCACTGATTGGTGCCCTTACAGAAACATAAAGCAGAGTTAGTGACAGAGGGCAGGGGTTCATATATATATATTAGGTGAGTTGTTCAGGGAAGGCCTCTCAGCAACATCTGAGCAGAGAACTGGATGAAGTCCAGCAAGTCACACACAGATCTGGGGCAAGAGCAACCCAAACACAGAGAAGAGCAAGTGCAAAGGCCCTGAGGTAGAAGTGTGCTTGCTATATCCAAGAAACATTAAGAAACCTAGGGATCCAGCAGAGGGAACAGAGGGAGTAGGAAAAGAAGTTCCTCTGGAGAAGTAGTCTGGGACCAGTTCCTTCACATGGGGCCTTGGTGAAGCACTGTGCTGGAGCCAATTCAGACGGGCTCTGGAGCACTCATTGTCCAGTGATGTCATACTGGAAGCTTGAAACTGGCCTTGGAGGGAGAAGGCATTCTACAATTAGCAAATGTTACAAATCAGGGCTCCCCACCCCTGAGAGCCCATTATTAAGCATTTACCAGCACACCACTGCCTGTAGGGTTGGTAAGGAATTTGTTCTAATTGGGATAAGAAGCCATTGGAGGGTTTCGAACTGGGGAATAATGTGGTCTCATTTTAATACAATCACTTAGAGAACAGACCGTTAGGGGTGTAAGAACAGAAGCAGGGAAGTAGATTAGGAAGCTATTGCAGCAGCCCAGGTGAAAGGGGCTGGGAATTGGTGCAGAAAGATCACAGGAGAGGAGGCGGTTTTAATTCTGCCTCCTAATTCCTGGTCTTACCTCCCGTAACATCCTGGGTGGCCTCTTTCAATAGAGGGATTTCCACTGGCTGGTAGCAACCTATTTTCCTGGAAAGACGGTGGGCTTTGCAAGCAGAGGGCCTGGATTCAAATCCCGAATCCACTTCTTCATAGTATCCCTTGGGGAAAATTAATTTCTGTGAGTCACAGCGCCTTATGTGGAACACTGAGATAATACCTGACAGAGTGGCTGGTAGGGAGTGTGAAATTCCTGTTTATCCTTTCCCGGGGCACAGCACCCGGGGTCCCTCCCTCTGTAGACCCCCAGATCCCTCTGCTCCTTGAAGCCATAATGGAAGCGCTGGTCACCCGGCTGGGGCGGCCTGCTGAGTTCTCCCGTTCCCAGGTGGGCCACCAGTGCCACCTAGTGTCCTATCTGCTTCCTGCAGGCCAGCCTTTTCCATAGGATTTCTCCAGAACCCATCAGCTCAAGGTTAAAGGCTCCTGTGCCAGACAGAGCCAACCCCCATTGCCCCCTGATCATCCTAACATTCATTGTCTGACCTGACAAGCGAGCCTGAGGTCCCCCAATCCCTCCTTGCGTGTTGTGACTCTTGCCTCCATACCCTGAAGGGCAGGCCCTGCATCTTCAGAACCTGTTCCTATTTCCTGAGCAATTACTTTGTGCCAAGCACTCTGCTTCAGTAATCAGATCTCTATTCTTTATTTGGAGAAATTGAGGCTGAGATGTAAATCGAGTCCCTTAAGGTCCCTGGATAAGGTAAGATTTGATGCCAGGGCTTCTCTCTGCCAGTCCAAGGTTTGGGTTTGGTTTTCCCACAAAAGCATCCAGCACAAGTTGGGCAACCAGAAGATGCTCAGGGGTCATTTTAGTTATTAGGCTCTTTGCAAGTAGTGAAGCAAAAGGAAGACCAAACGGGAGTCGGGAGACCCACGCTCAGGTTTAAAGTCTGCCCTGAAAAGCGTGCTGAGTAAGGATGCCCCCCTCCATGGTCTTCAGCATCCATGTGATTAAGGAAATGGGTTGGACTAGATGATCTGGAACCTCCCTCAAGTCCTGATATTCAACACCTGCAGAGTCAAGAGAGTTCTTGGTCCAGATGAATGTTCTGGGTGCTGAGGCCACTGCGTGTGTGAGACTGAGCTCCACCACCTGGTAGTTGTGAGGTCTTGGGCAGATCGCGTACCCCAGCCTCTGTGCCCTTGTCTGTGGAGGGAGGACGATGAGGCCGCTCGCTCCCTCCCTTACAGGGTGCTGACTTATCCCTCTCAGACAGACTAGGTAGTAAGTTCCTGTCCTTTTAACAAAATATGGATTCTACTTGCTACTTCATTTTTTTTGTTAAGCCATTGAGCCACATCCTATACGAGTCTTGTGCAGCACAAACAACGTTTTCCGTTGTTCGATTCCTGCGAGCTCCAGCGCACGGTCACACCTGTAGCCCCAGATAAAGCAACACTAAAGGTCACATGATTGACCATACAAGTGGCATCACTTGGATTACGACTTAAATAAAACCCGAAATGCCTAAGATAAAATGAGACCCTTAATGGCCTAAGACCATTAAAGTACCCAAAATCTCATCCTTCTAGATAGCTCGGAAATCTGGAGGTCTGAGTCTTGAACAAGGCTACTCTGGACTTTGGTTTCCTCAGGAGGAAACTGAGGCAGGGTAGGGGGGACTAGCTGAACATTTATGAAGTCCCCTATTATGGGCAAGGTGCCGTGAGAGGTCTCCATCTGGTGAAGTCAGAACGTAGCATGTACTGACGAAGGGACAGAGAACCCCTGTCTTCTTGGGCCGGGTCATCGTGTGACAGGAACCAGGGGCTGGGCAGTAGAATGGTGTGTCCACCCTCTTTTGGGGGATCTCCTTCTGAACAGGCAAGTGGGGAGGCTGGAGAGGCTGCTCTGTGATGGGACATATCTCTTCCCTTCTCAGAACCACAGGCCTCTGGTACAGCACTGCCCATAGAACTTTCCGACATGATCACATTCAGTATCTGTGCTGTCCCATCTGGGGCCACTAGCCACCAGGGCCTTTTGTGTATTTGAAACATGGAGCTGAATTTTAAATTAATTTAATGTTAATGATTTTAAATGTAAGTAGTGCCTTGGGCCTAGTGGCCACCATATTGGATAGAGCAGCTCTACAGCTGAGGTCTATGGACATCTTCATGGAGAGAAGAGGTGGTAGTTGAGACACAAAGAGACTGAGTGATTTGCTTAAAGGCATCCTGTGACTCCCTGGGAGAACTGAAACCAGAACCTACGGTTTTTTCTTATTCCAAGACCATTTTTTCCTGCATCACCACCACCATGGTGGAGTCTTGGAGACTTCCGCCATGCTTTTCAATGGCTCCAACATCTTCCCACAGGTTAAGTGGCCACCCAGGACTGCCAGGCCTACCTGCCTCACATCCTCTCTCCCCATGGCCAACTCCTACCCATTCTTCAAATTCAAGCATCCTGACTTTCTCTCCATTTCTGGCAGTTCCAGCTCCCTCCTCATCTTCCGGCAGCATTTTGTCTTAGCTCCCAGAGCACTCATGATGTAATTACCTATTTATTTGCCTCCCTACTTGACTAGAATTCCCTAGAGGCACAGGCGGTGTTTTATTCTTCTCTCTGTCTCCAGAATCCAGTGCAGGAGACTGGTCAACAAACACGTGTGGGATCAACATACCGAATGTACTACAACTGGCAGCCTCCAAATAAAAACAGGCCTTCCCCCAGATATAAGCAGGTGGAGCTGGGAATTGGGATGCCTGGGATCGTGGCTCGTGCTCAGTTGCTAGGTGACCATGGGTCCATCGTGGCCCCTCTCTGGGCCTGAGGGGGTAGGACTGGGTCATCTCCAGGACAGGAGTCCGCCCCCTCTAAGGTCTGAATCTGAAGGACCCTGGACTCAGGAACCAGGGCGGAGCTGGAGGGGGCTGCGGGAAAGGGGGGTGGGGTGCCAGGAGAAGCCACCACATCAGCAGCTGCTGCTGGGCCACTGGGCTGGGGGAGCCCTGGACAGGGGGCCGCAGGACGGGGCCGCAGCAGAGGTTGGAACCGTCCACACCAGATAGAGGAGAAAGAGGGAACAAAACAGAATACTGACTGTAGGAAATCTGTTTCTGGTCAGTCTCCCCTCCCCCTTCCTTCTTTCCTTCCTTCTTTCCTTCCTTCCTTCCTTCCTCCTTCCTCCTCCTCCCTTCCATCTTCCTTCCCTCCCTCCTTCTTTCTTCCTTCCTTCTTTTTTTTTTTTTTTTTTTTTTTTGCAGAATTAATGGTTAAGTTTTATTTTCTTTTTCCTCTCCTCTACATTTTCTTCCTTCCTTCTTTCCTTTCTTCCTTCTTTCCTCCATTTCACACATTCACTCAGTATTTATTCATAGATTTCCTGAGCTCAGGAGTTCTTAGATCATTTTTAGACAAAGAAGCTGAGTGCGCAAGGCCAGGAAATGACTGAACTCCAGGTCACATGGGGAATTACTGGCAAGTGTGGGACACACAGCCCAGGTGCCTGCCTCTTCAGCTATAGCAAACCACTGCGTGCCTAACAGTCAGTTGTGCACCTCACTGGCCTGCCCAGGACTCCCTTTGAGCTGTCGCCTTCATGAGGGACCTGGAGTGCCCATCAGTCCTCCCAGGACCAGCCATCTCTTTCAGGGTGGTCCTTGGCCTCTCCGGGCCTCACTCCTTAGGGAGTGGCTTGATTGGAGGAGCCTTGGACTTGGAGCCAGAAGGTTCTGAATTCAAGTCCCTAGGGACTATCTTTTCTTTCTTTCTTTCTTTCTTTCTTTCTTTCTTTCTTTCTTTCTTTCTTTCTTTCTTTCTTTCTTTTTTTTCCTTTCTGGATGAATGTAGAAAGTCACTCATCTTGCAGAATCAGTTTCCTCTTCTATAAAATGGAGACAATTGTCACTCACAGGATTATGTTATGAAGTTTAAATGAGATGGTAGGTGCGATGGTGCCTAAAAGACATCAATAAAGGTTCTGTGAATAAATAAAATGAGAAGGAAAATAGCGGCCCTGTAAGGGGTCTGCTGGCCTGGCACTCGCAGCTAGGCCATGGCATTCTCCTGCAGAATATAAACAAGTTCACAGAATCCTAACACCAGACAAGGTCACTGTAATCATGACATGGCAAGGCAAAAACATACCACTCCATAGCCACATCTGAGTGCAGACAGAAGCAAGAGCACTGTGAAAAATCGTAAAAATGACCAACGTCCCCCTCTCAGGCACACAAGGGATGGTGGTGGTTTCTTTTTTCTTTTTTAAATTAATTTTTATTGGTGTTCAATTTACCAACATACAGAAAAACACCCAGTGCTCATCCCGTCAAGTGTCTGCCTCAGTGCCCGTCACCCATTCCCCTCCACCCCCCGCCCTCCTCCCCATCCACCACCCCTAGTTCGTTTCCCAGAGTTAGGAGTCTTTATGTTCTGTCTCCCTTCCTGATATTTCTCACACATTTCTTCTCCCTTCCCTTATATTCCCTTTCACTATTATTCATATTCCCCAAATGAATGAGAACATACACTGTTTGTCCTTCTCCGATTGACTTACTTCACTCAGCATAATACCCTCCAGTTCCATCCACGTTGAAGCAAATGGTGGGTATTTGTCGTTTCTAATGGCTGAGGAATATTCCATTGTATACATAAACCACATCTTCTTTATCCATTCATCTTTCGATGGACACCGAGGCTCCTTCCACACTTTGGCTATTGTGGACATTGCTGCTAGAAACATCAGGGTGCAGGTGTCCCGACGTTTCATTGCATCTGAATCTTTGGGGTAAATCCCCAACAGTGCAATTGCTGGGTCGTAGGGCAGGTCTATTTTTAACTCTTTGAGGAACCTCCACACAGTTTTCCAGAGTGGCTGCACCAGTTCACATTCCCACCAACAGTGTAAGAGGGTTCCCTTTTCTCCGCATCCTCTCCAACATTTGTGGTTTCCTGCCTTGTTAATTTTCCCCATTCTCACTGGTGTGAGGTGGTATCTCATTGTGGTTTTGATTTGTATTTCCCTGATGGCAAGTGATGCAGAGCATTTTCTCATGTGCATGTTGGCCATGTCTATGTCTTCCTCTGTGAGATTTCTGTTCATGTCTTTTGCCCATTTCATGATTGGATTGTTTCTTTCTTTGGTGCTGAGTTTAATAAGTTCTTTATAGATTTTGGAAACTAGCCCTTTATCTGATATGTCATTTGCAAATATCTTCTCCCATTCTGTAGGTTGTCTTTTAGTTTTGTTGACTGTATCCTTTGCTGTGCAAAAGCTTCTTATCTTGATGAAGTCCCAATAGTTCTTTTTTGCTTTTGTTTCTTTTGCCTTTGTGGATGTATCTTGCAAGAAGTTACTGTGGCCGAGTTCAAAAAGGGTGTTGCCTGTGTTCTCTTCTATGATTTTGATGGACTCTTGTCTCACATTTAGATCTCTCATCCATTTTGAGTTTATCTTTGTGTATGGTGCAAGAGAGTGGTCCAGTTTCATTCTTCTGCATGTGGATGTCCAATTTTCCCAGCACCATTTATTGAGGAGACTGTCTTTCTTCCAATGGATAGTCTTTCCTCCTTTATCGAATATTAGATGACCATACATTTCAGGGTCCACTTCTGGGTTCTCTATTCTGTTCCATTGATCTATGTGTCTGTTTTTGTGCCAGTACCACACTGTCTTGATGACCACAGCTTTGTAGTACAACCTGAAATCTGGCATTGTGATGCCCCCAGCTATGGTTTTCTTTTTTTTTTTTTTTTAATTTTTTTTTTTTTAATTTATTTATGATAGTCACAGAGAGAGAGAGAGAGAGGCAGAGACATAGGCAGACGGAGAAGCAGGCTCCATGCACCGGGAGCCCGACGTGGGATTCGATCCCGGGTCTCCAGGATCGCGCCCTGGGCCAAAGGCAGGCGCCAAACCACTGCGCCACCCAGGGATCCCTATGGTTTTCTTTTTTAAAATTCCCCTGGCTATTCGGGGTCTTTTCTGATTCCACACAAATCTTAAAATAATTTGTTCTAACTCTCTGAAGAAAGTCCATGGTATTTTGATAGGGATTGCATTAAACGTGTAAATTGCCCTGGGTAACATTGACATTTTTACAATATTAATTCTGCCAATCCATGAGCATGGAATATTTTTCCATCTCTTTGTGTCTTCCTCAATTTCTTTCAGAAGTGTTCTATAGTTTTTAGGGTATAGATCCTTTACCTCTTTGGTTAGGTTTATTCTTAGGTATCTTATGCTTTTGGGTGTAATTGTAAATGGGATTGACTCCTTAATTTCTCTTTCTTCAGTCTCATTGTTAGTGTATAGAAATGCCATTGATTTCTGGGCATTGATTTTGTATCCTGCCACGCTACCAAATTGCTGTATGAGTTCTAGCAATCTTGGGGTGGTGGTGGTGGTTTCTTTACCAATTATAGACTTAGTTCTCCATTCTTCTGTGTCTTAGATAAAAAGATGCCTACTCACTGGGTTGCCTCTGCCTTCGGACAACACCCAACGCAGAGCAAACTCCTGCTTACAACCAGCCCCTCCTAGACCCCCTGACACAGCCCAAGTGGCCACACGGAGTGCCGTGTCCTTCACGCAGCAAGTAACGACCCCAAGTTTGTTTCACTACAGGTGTGTTCCTAGTGGTCTTTTGCTTTGTAAGTCATTTAGAAAGACTTAAGTGTTGGGAGTTCAGCCCCCGTGTTAGAGTAGTGGAGGGACACACACACACATACACACACACACACACACACCCCATGTGTGTATATCCAAATGCATATACATTATATATATCTTAAGCTTTTGTCTGAAGGATCTTCACCTCAAATCATACAGTGTGGGTGATTCTCTATTTTGCTTATAAATGAAATTGGCTATTTGGTCCAACCAGGCTCTAGTAAAATCTGGAAAATAACCATCACAGGTAAGGGGGAGAAACAGAGACAAGGAGAGAGATTTATATTTATGGAAATCTTACCATGTGCCAGACTTTATCTTATTTGGTCCTTATGGCCATTCTGTGGGGGTAGGTACAGTGTTATTTCCTGCAGTTTACAGATAGGGAAACTGAGGCTTATAGAAGCTCGGTAAGTGTTTGGCCAGGGTTTGAAGCCCATGCTCCTTCCATCCAGCCTGTGAGCTCCTCTGCCCTCCTAAGGACGAAGGGATGAGCAGAACTGTGACCAGTCTGTGTCCCTGTCTCTGAGTGCCCTGGCACACCAGACCCCCTAAATCTGGCTTCTCTAAACCTACAGACCTGGGTAAGGCCTACTAATTAGAAATGAGTAAAGCATACTCTATCAGAGATCAGAAGCCCTTTGTGCATTCTCATTTTATAAGTGGGGAAACTGAGGCCCAGGGAAGTAAGTGCCCTCCCCTACCGGGGCTTCCTCCAACAGCTGCCAGAGCTGATTCCTACCAGCTTGCAAGGGGCCATGCCACATATCCCAACTCAGTGTTCAGCGATGTCCCTTTGGTAGCTTGCTACCAGCCGTGGTATGAGCATTTACACCATGGATATTGGCAAATGCTATAAATCAGAGTTTTTGCTTGTTTGTTTTTATTCCTTCTGAAGAGAGCCAGTTAAAACATTCACTAGCACAGCCCTGGCTTCCTCCCTCCCATAAGGAAAAGGAATTGTGAACAGTAACGGGGGATGTGTTTGAGAACAGCTCCCACCAGAGTACAGGCAAACTGAACCTCAGCCTGGCGTGGCTGTGATTTTGTCACTAATAGCCATATGCTTGGTGATTTATTTGTGTCAGAATAATCCGAGGGTCTTGATGAAAATGTCTCCTGGGCCCCACTGAATCAGACGCTCTGCAGGTGGGGCTCTGGAATCTGCATTTCAATAGGTCTCCTCAGGTGAATTTTTCTTGGTTCCTGAGTTTGAGTATCACAGCTGTACATCCTCACTGCCATACTACACAGTGCTCAGACACAGAGGGCAGAGTTTAGGCCCACAAAAATATTCAATTCAGCCTCCATTCTTGAATGTTCGCCATGTGTTAGCTGAGGGTGGATGAAAGTCTGCTTTTAGCTGCTTTCCCCTGTCTCTGAGGTGATGTAGAGAGTTCAGGGATACAGTGACACTAGAATTGGGCAAAATTCCACCTATGTTACCTCCCAGAGAGTTCCGTGTAAGTTTGCCTGCTGGAAAGTTCTAGTAGAATCTAGAAAACGTATAGCTGAGTTTCAATTGTCCAAATAATTTGAAGCAGAAGGATCAAGTTAGAGTCCTGGATATGGTCTCCCCTAGGTGTGTGATCTACGGCAAGTCCCTTAACTTCTCTGGGGTTTAGCTGCCTTTAGCATCCTCCCCAGGGGTTTATAAGATTTAAGTGAAATAACCCGGGGAAGGCAGACTTGTTTATACAATGCTAGACACGCATTTATCTCCTTGGCGTCCTCTTCTTTGCGGGGTGGGCCCTCCCCAGCTCTAGCACCATGGAACCGGCTCCCTCTCCAGGCTATGAGCACCTCAGAGAGGGCTCTGGGCTTGCCTATCTCTGTGTGTGTCCCGCACATAATAAGTATTTCCTAAAGATCTGTGATTGAATATGAATGTATGGCCTACACGTGGATATAGACAGATAAAGCCTCCCACACATAGATGCACACAGATACTGGCATGGGATTACTCACAGAGAGGTGACATGAAATTGTAAATAGAGCACAGGGCTTGGGGGCAGGAGTTTCAAGTAGTGGGGTAGGAAGCTGAATCTACCGCCTACGTAATAAATTATCGCAAACTTAGAGGCTTAAAACAACACACATTTATGATCTCACAGATTCTGTGGAGCAGGAATCCAGTGTAGCTTAATTGAGCCCTCTGCCTAGAGCCTCACAAATAGACAGCCAAGGAGTTAGCCAGGGCTCCGGTGTCATCTGAGGCTCGACTAGGGAAGGGTCTGTTTCTGTACTCAGGGCAACTAACAGAATTCAGTTCCTTGCAGCCATAAGACTG
This sequence comes from Vulpes lagopus, assembly GCF_018345385.1. Lineage (NCBI taxonomy): Eukaryota > Metazoa > Chordata > Mammalia > Carnivora > Canidae > Vulpes > Vulpes lagopus. Next base: position 62,070,536 of record NC_054846.1, on the reverse strand, counting down.
AGCACTTCACTTTCTTGTTGGCAATGAGTCAGAGGCTGCCCTCAGCAACTAGAGTTGCTGCAACTCCTTGCCACATACGCCTCCCAACATAGGCATCCCATAGACGGCAGCTTGTTTCTTCAAAGCCAGCCAGGGACTTAGAGAGAGATGCCACAAGATGAGTCCTACAATTTTAAGTCATGTAACCAGGTAACCACTTATGTAATAATGCATATCCTGTCCAATCCATCGTGTCTGTTATATTCTTACCAGTTAGTGGCAAGTCCCAGATCCTGCCTATGCTCAAGTGGGCGGAATTGCACAAAGCCATGAATGCCAGCAGTTCTGTCCACCACAGGACCTCAGATGAAACTCATGAAGGATCTTCCTTGTAAAGCTGGCAGACAGATCTGGGAGACAGTAGAGGTCTGAGGGATACCCTATAACCGTTTCACTTTCCACAGGAGAAAACGGAAGCCCAGAGAGACTGAGTCACCGGTAAGTAGATGGCAGAATCAGACTGGAATCTAGGACACACACACACACCCAATTTCCACTCTACTGCTTCTCTCCCCGCTTATTGTTAGGACTTTGAAGCCAACAGACAAACAAAAATTTAGGTGACACTTTGAAGATTCTAGCTCAATGGATATTGGAATGTCTTGGAACACCTACAGGATAAATCCAAATTCTTGGCATGACATTCAAGGCCCTTTGACTGTCTGGTCCAACCAAGCTTTCTTGTCTTAGCTTTTACTATCTCCCCCTGGTATGTTCCATCACAGAGAACTATGTGCACTTTCCCACCAGGAATGCCTTTCTCTTTCTATGCCTGGAAAATAAACAAAACAAAGCAACAAATAAACCCACTGATCCTTTGAGTCCCAGCTCAAATGCCACCATTAAACTGGGTGAAACCCTCCTTAATTCTTATAGGCAGAACTAATCACCCCCTCCAATCTGCTGTCCTGGGATTTCGTTCAGTCTGCTGTATATACCTTTTCATATGTGTGATCGTTGCTTTTGAGTTCTGTTTCTCCTGTGAAACTAGGACCTTAGAGCAGGGTTATTAGAAAGATATGAAACTAATTTGGTTTAAACAAGTCTATCCTGCCAGCTGGCCTTGTCAAGAGACTACCACAGTCTCTCCTGCTGAGCTGAGACACCACCAAGGTTAATGAGAGTATTTATTTCAAAGTTGATGTCTCCAGAAGCTCACTGCAAGTCAAGGAAAGGCAAGCTAGATCCCCACCCAATTACATTCTCCTCAATAGTTCCCCTAGCCCTTTGCTCCCGCCAGTAAATCTTCACTGATTGATTGAATAGAATTAGACTGTCATTCAATAGCCATAATTGATGTATACCAAAGGCCGGGCCTATTCTAAGAGTTGAGGTTACAGAGACAAATAAGACAAGAAAAGGACATGAAAAAATCTAAAGCACATGGGCTTTAGAATAAAAAAGTTTGATTCAAAGCCAGATGCCATTACTTATCAGTTCTATGACCTTGAAGAAGTAATTTAACTTCTCTGACCTCAGATTCTGCAGCTAAATGGGGAATAACAGTGTACACTTCCTAAGCGCTGCAGTGTGGGTTACGTGAGAGGATATAGGCTCCTAGCCCATGGCAGGTGCTGTGTCCCTGCCCGACCCATGGAGAATCACTCGCCACGCGGCGATACTTACCCTCTGTGACAAGTGCTATAACAGATCGGAAGTGCTGGGAGAGCAGAGTGAGTGGAGGGATTTGTTCTATTATACAGAAAAGGAGGAAGAGGGGTGCCTGGGTGGCTCAGTGGTTGAGCATCTGCCTTCAGCTTAGGTATTGATCCCGGGGTCCTGGGATCGAGTCCTGCATCAGGCTCCCTGCATGAAGCCTGCTTCTCCCTCTGCCTGTGTCTCTGCCTCTCTCTGTGTGTCTCTCATGAATAAGTAAATAAAACTTTAAAAAGAAGAAGAAGGAGGAGGAGGAGGAGGAAAGGAAAGGCTTCAGACAGGATGAGCAGTAATGGCCAGGGGGACCTTCCAGGCAGAGGGAACAGCAAGCACAAAGCAGTCGTCCTAACACCTAGTCTTCATTTTGTCTGCTTCCAGACATCCAGGGCAGCATCTAGGCCCTGATGTTAACAGAGACAAGACGGCATCTTCCGTCTGTGACAGATGACTGACATTTTTATTTCTTTGTCACACTGGAGAAAGTGCCTTCTCTCTCAACCAGAAATATGAAATAATCCAATTTGCAGCTAAGTTAATGCTGAGAATTGAAATGCACTGAATTCTAAAGTTTCTGATTCTAAGAAGAATGTCAAATGAATCTCATTCTCAATCACATGTATGTGATACATCTTAAAATATGTTTTACAGAGTGTGATGCTATTAAATTGAGACATATTATGACCTGTGGGGGAGGTCGTTGCTGTGGGAGTTCTTAGAACCGTCTAACATTTTACATCTATAATTGCATGATCCTAATATCTATAACTCCCCGAATCCTAGAATGTTAGCGAGGGAGGACCCCACAGAAGTTCAGCCTCCACATCTTCCCGATGGAGAAACTGAGGCCAAGGCATGGGGAATGAGCTGCTTAAGACCATACAGCAAAATCTGACACTGGAATGCAGGTCTGTAAACATCAAGTCTGGGCAGGGCTCTTTCTCCTCTATGATGGTTGCCTACTCCTGAGGGGCTGTTAAAAGTTTAGGGTGGGTCTTTTCAAATTGTATACTTCAGTATGTTTCGAAAAGGATTCATTTCCTTTAGGTCCAATTGGTCGTTTTTAACATGGTCAATACCAAAAGGTTTTTTCAGCCTCAAGCTCTTGACCATGCCTTTAGGACTCAGGCCCTGAAGGTGATAGAACTTACAGTACAAAGGGATTTTAGAGGTGCATCTTGTTCAACTCCCCTTCCACCAGAGAAACAGCCTTCTTGAGCATATCCAGTAATGCTTTTACTTTGCCCAAGGGAATTTATCCCACTGGGTGGCCAGGAATCCACTTATCATTGAGTAGAGCTCTGTTTCTCCCTCTACTCCATCCATTAAGAGAAAGGGAAGGAAGGAAAGGGTGCTAACTTACTGAGCACCATTCATGTACCAGGCATAGGTGAGGGGCTTGGGTAGATGACCCCATTTGGTTCTTAACACGTCTCTCTAAAGCAGATGTGATCATCTCAATACATGACTGGGGAAAAAAAAACAAAACAAAAGACAAACCGACTCATAGAGAGTTTAAATAATGTGCTCAAGTTCATTCACAATAAGTGGAAGATTCAAGCCCACATGTAACTCTTTGGAGTGTCCTGTCTCCTCTGCTTTCTGTCTCTCTTCCATAAAGCCTTTCGGCGTGCCACACTACAGCATCCTTTCAAAATAAAAATCCCCTGCTTAAATGCCTTTGATGGCTCTTCAATACCCACTCGAGGTAAATAGTCCAAGCTCTTTACCTTAATATCCAAGGCCCTTGACAATCTGGTTCTTGCCGGACTTTGCAGGCTCGCTTCTCTCTACCCTGCCAGGGCATCTGAGGTTTGCCATGAGGATGCCTTTCCGTCTGCACCTGCTGCCTGAACGCCCTTCCCTTCTTCCTCTGCCTAAAGCTCCACACAGATGTCACCTCCTTGGTGGGCCTTCCAGGCTCCCTGCAGAATTCATTTTTTTTCTGCCTTCCCCCAGCACATCACACATGCCCGCTTTTGCACTGTTAGGTCCTGCATCGTCTAAGAAGACTCTTCAGAACAGGGATTGTATTTTACTTTGCTTTGCATTCTCAGTTTTTGACACTTAATAGTGAATACTATAAATATTTGTGGAATAGGACTGATGCTTATTCCTTTCCTGGATGTGAATCCATTATTCGAAGACCCCTCTGAGGTCTGTCTACGTCATTCTTTTCCTAGTGATTTCTTCACATCAGAGAGTCCTAGTTCCTCCAGCTGTTTCTTGCAAAGCCTGATTTCCAGGTTCTTAAGGCTCCTGGGTGACTCAGTCAGTGAAGTGGCTGCCTTCGGCTCAGGTCATGATTGTGGGGTCTTGGGATCAGGCTCCCCGCTCAGTGGGGTGTCTGCTTCTCCCTCTCCATCTGCCCCTCCTCCTGCTCCTGCTCTCTCTCTCTCTCTTTCTTTCTCTCTCTCTCTCTCCCTCTCAAATAAACAAATTCTTTAAAAAAGTCTGATTTCCAGAGTCTTATCATCTTGGTCATTTTCTTCTGGGTGACAATTTGTCAATATCCCTCTTTTAAAATATGATGTTTAGGACAAACAGGAGCTTAGATAAAGTCTGGCTACAGCAGAACAAAGTAAGAGGATTCTACTGTTTGATTCAGAGGTTACATTTCTTTAACCATTTCTGTGTGCCAGGCATCTCTGCCTATCTTATCTTCTTTCACTCATGCAATAATCTGGCAAGGCAGGTGCTATTTTTCCTGCCTTATAGATGAGGATGTTAGCCATCTGGTAAGGTACTTTGAGAGCAAGTTAACTTAAAAGTCACATGCCCAGAGCACAAAGTGAACTTGTGGCCAACTGATAGGTTGAGCTCATTTTGATGTCAGCTGCTTTCATTTTTTTTCCTGTTACCAGCTAGTGACAGGCTTAAGAGTAACTGAGGACAAACAGGATCCATGCCTTTAGAAGAGTGTGGAACCCCAGCACAGAGAAAAGGCAGGTTGGATTAATGACCAACTTCCTAACAATAACAGCCTTTATCTAGGACCTCAGAGAGAGTCTGGAATTTCTCAGCCACATAGCTTCCTGGAACTATTTTTATTTGGTATTTTACAGAAGGAAAAGGAGCAGAAGTGTCTTAATAAACAGTGAGATTTGGGTTCAGCACTCCTCTGCAAAGCCCTCAGACATCAGAATCTGAGCAGCCAGTCCCAGGGTGGGGGTGGGTGGGGAGGGCCGGGGGCTGTGAGTTATAGAGTAGGCAATGAGGAGGCTGCCCCTCTGGTCTATGGCCTGGGCCTGCGAGGACCCTACACACACATCATTCCATAAATATCTACAGAGCATCATTCTGTTCCAGGTATGGTGTGAGGTGCTGGGCGTGTAATAAAGAATGCAGAGTCAGTTCCAACCTTCTGGAGCTTATCATCAGCTGGAAGACAGGTGCAGAAGCAAAGGATATGCACATGACCTAGTGATATAATGATGAAAGGATGTGCCCAGGCTACTAGGAGAGCAAGAGGAGGGGTATTTATTTATTTATTATTTTTAAAGACTTTATTTATTTATTCATGAGACACACAGAGAGAGGCAGAGACACGGGCAGAGGGAGAAACAGGCTCCATGCAGGGAGCCCAACGTGGGACTCAATCCCGGGACTCCAGGATCACGCCCTGGGCCGAAGGCAGGCGCTAAACCACTGAGCCACCCAGGGATCCCCAAGAGGAGGGGTATTTAAGCTATCCTGGGCAAGGGTGGAAGACAAGGGATCAGAAGAAACTTTAGCTTCATGGATGAGCAGAAGTTAACCTGGGGAGGAAGAGACAGAAGAAAGAAGAAGTTCCAGATATGAGCAGAGCCTCAGAGGCATAAAGTTCCCAGAGTGTGGAAAAAAAATTACAGGCAGTTCGGTGTTTGATTATAGTTCAAGAGGCCGAGGAAGTAGACAGGATTATCAAGTGCGTGTGGCGTGTTAGGCACTGTGATAGAACACTCACATGCAAAACACATTATTTCAGATCATCAACTCAACTGTGTGACTTTGAGGGAGTGGCTGCACTTCTCTGGGCCTCATGAGTAAAATGAGGACTAGATGGATTCCAAGGTCCCACCTAATCTCAGCTCTGGCCTAACCAAGGGGAAGGCATTCTACTCTGTGGTCTGTCTACCATGTTTACAGAAATGCTAGTCAGGTTGATGGAGCATCATGGTCCCATTTCCCCAAGTTACAGGCCGAGTATTCAAGAGGAAGTAAATTCTATTAGACTTGAACATGTTTACCAAGCTTCTAATGTGTGCAGGATTCAGGAGAGAAACACACACACACGCACACACACCAGATTAAAATCTCTATCTGGCAGGGTGGGCGATGATAAATGTCATTGACAAGGGTAGGATGGTGAGTTGTGGGGAGCTCAGGGTTGGGAGAGATCAGAGCCAGCTTGAAAGGCTGGAGCAGGGCTTCCTGGAGGAGGAGGCATTTGTGATGGGCACAGGGTGCACAGAATGTCAAGGAAGATGCTGAGCAGAGGCAGCCCAGGTGAAGGAAGCAGCAAGAGCCTGCAAACCAATCAAAAACTGTCCTGCTCCCCCCACCTGCGGCCCCACTCCCCCCTGCACGTCCTCTGCTCACCCCACACTGCCTGTTCTCAGGATTCTTAGCTGACAGTTGAGACTCTCCAGAGCTGAGCCTCATTCTCTGTCCAGCCTACTGACCCACGTTGCTCCTACGTGGACCCTCTGCTCCAGCCACACACAGCTCCTCACCATTTCTTACATGCTTCCTCACTTTTCTGTCCCTATCTCACTCTCTCTTCTCCAGACAATGCTTCATTCCACTAACACTCCCTACTTTGCCCCTAACTTTCCTACCCGTCATTCAAGGTTCACCGAAACTACCACCTTGTCTATAAAACCTTCCCTGAATCTCTTCCAAACACCGTAACATTCTGACTGCATTTCAAGCTTCCTGCCTTCGGGCACCTGGGTGGCTCGGTCGGTTAAGCGTCTGCCTTCAGCTCAGGCCATGGTCCCCGGGTCCCGGGATGGAGCCCACATCCCCTGCATCAGGCTCCCTGTTCAGCTGGGAGCTTGCTTCTCCCTCTGCCCCTCCCTCCTGCTCCTCCTCTCTATCACACAATAAATAAATAAATAAATAAATAAATAAATAAATAAATAAATAAATTAAATAAATAAATAAGTAAGTAAATAAATAAATAAATAACTCTGGCCTTGCATAGTAATACTTTTCCTCACAAGACTGTAAGCTCCGTGAGCTATGTGGGTGTCTCTCCCAAGGGTCTTGCACAGGGGCACTCAGTAACAGATGGTCAGCTGCCCGGCAAAGGCTGTAAGCGAAGTGCCTCTGGGTAAACAAACCAGTCCTTGGACCTTCATCTAAGGAGAACGGGACTTCTTTCATTGCTGGCCATCTAGCATTCTCGTCCTGAACCCATGGGAGGCATGGAGCTCACCTCTGGCTCCTGCAGCTCACTCTGTTCTCCTATCCTCATAATCGCTTCTAGGAGGTTCAGGGCTCCTGGTGAACCTGATCAGAAAATTTCCAACTGCTCCTCTGATGCCAGACTTAGTATACAGATGAGAGCTGTTGACGTAATGATCTTAGGCAGCCTTGACGCAGAAAAGGAGTCACTAAAGGCTCACAACCAGAGGAAGGTGTGAAAGGGCAAACATCCATATCAAGGTGGAGGCCAAGAGCCTGCTACGTCTCAGGGCTGCCCCCACCCCCCCAGCCCCCTCCACCCCACTTGTCTTAAGCTCCAGAAGCCATCTTTTCCTTTTCTTTCACCACTTCTCCCTTGGGGATCATTGCCACCCAAAAGTGAAAATAAAATGTTGGACTATAAAGTAAACTACTGTTTCCTTGGTTGTCAGCCCCCAAATAATCACTTTCTTGCTGTCCCTTATGGACAGCTCTGCCAAGTTTAGTCCTTAATGCGATGTATAAAACAGCAGGCCTGGGGGTTGCTAGCATTCCTTCTTGAAAAAAAAAAAAAAGAAAGAAAAATTCCCCCTATTTTCCTCCCTCTCTGCTGCCTCAGCACTTCTGGGCTTCTGCCTCTCTTGCAATCCTTCCCAAGGGTCTGGTCTGCTCTCAGCCCGAATCCACTCTCCATCGCCTCTTGGTTTTAATAACTATGTCTCCTTTCTAGAAATTCGTACATTAAACAATGAAATCTATGATGCACTGTGCCCTGGGATACGAAAGGGAATAAACGGGAAGCGCTCCCCTATGGACTAAGCCACTACAATATGACACACTTCATGCAGACATATTTACCAAGTGACAGCACAGAGGAGGGAGCAAGGAATTCTTTCTGAGGAGTGTCAGAGACGGTTTGACCTGGGGACAGAATAGAAGCCAGAATCCAAAAGACAGTATCTGCCCTTTTCTATTTCCTTAGAAAACACAGAGGCATAGCTCCAGAAGAAGCCTCATCTGAGACATTGGAGCTGCAGGTGTGAACAAGGTTCCCGATCCCAAGAGACTTTCAGCCCGGAAAAGGAGTTTAAAAATGTACCCTAATAATGGCAAGACAGCACATATCATGCCACGTAGTTTCAGAAGAAAGCACCAGGGGAGTTCATAGAGACCGTTAAAGGGAATGCTTCTCCCTGGGTGTCGTAGGCAGAATTTTTTTTTAAAAGATTTTATTTATTTATTCACGAGAGATACGGAGAGAGAAGCAGAGACACAGGCAGAGGGAGAAGTTGGCTCCATGCAGGGAGCCCGACGTGGGACTCGATCCTGGGACCCCAGGATCATGACCTGAGCTGAAGGCAGACACTCAACCACGGAGCCCCCCAGGGGTCCCTAGTAGGCAGACTTCTAAGAAGGTCTCCAAGATTCCTGGCCCCTAGTCTGTGCACCTTGCATAATCCCCAAGACAGCATATATGATGTTTTACTCTCCAGATTAGGTGTACGTGCTGTGGCATTGTTGGCCTCTACTAGAGGAGTTACCTGGCTTCACCTGACCTTATTACAAGTTTTCTAAAAGCTCAGAGCTTTCTCTGACTGTTGAAGTATGGGAAACCAGAGAGATACAAAGAGTGAGCAGGATTTGATGTGAGAGAGTCTCTGTCGATGAAATGGAAGGGGGGGCCACGTGCTAAGGACCTGAAAGTCCTCAACTGCCAGCCAGCAAGGCACTGGGGATCTCAGTTCTATAACCATAAAGAAATGAATTTGGTCAAGAGGCAGAAGGAGCTTGGAGTGGACATTTTCCTAGTCAAGTCTCCAGATAAGAAGGTAGCTGGTCAACACTAACTTTAGCTATATGATATCTGAGCCAAGAACTCAGCCATGCCTCACCAGACTTCAGAACCACAGAACTGTGAGCTGCTCAATGGTGGTGTTTTAAACTGCTAAATTTGTGGGGCACCTGGGTAGCTCAGTGATTGAGTGTCTGCGTTTGGCTCAGGTCATGGTCCAGGGGTCCTAGGATCAAGCCCTTTGTGGGGCTTCCCACAGGGAGCCTGCTTCTCCCTTTGCCTGTGTTTCTGCCCCTGTGTCTCTCATGAATAAATAAATAAAATCTTAAAATAAATAAACTGCTAAATTTGTAGTAATTTGTTATGAAGCAATAAGCACTTAACAACATTGTCTTCTTGTTGGCTGTTTATATACCAGTTTCCCCAACTGTGTGCTCCTTGGATCCAGGCCATATCTAATTATCCTCACAACCTTAGGCTACTAGTAAGACAGGTACTCCCTGAAATTCCATCAAATGAATGTTTAAAGGCAACTCGAGGATGCAGATGAGGACCCGGATGCAGATCAAGATCTGAGACACTCTGCCCACTCCCTCCTCCCAAAAGCGGGGAGACTGATGCTGGGCCCAACACTCAGACAAAAGAAGGAGGCCCCCATTCTCTCCAGTGCTCCAAGGCCTATTTTACAGACAAAGCAAGTAACTCAGCCTTAGCTATCCCAGCTGCAGCCCCAAACTTGGCTTAGGTGGACTTGTTTTCAAGGAGCACTGTTCACAGAGGCATCGTTAATCAGGAGTCCCTGTGTGACCTGAGAGTTACCATGTTCTTTTTTTTTTTTTTTTTAAAGATTTTATTTATTTATTCATGAGAGACACACAGACAGAGGCAGAGACACAGGCAGAGGGAGAAGCAGGCTCCACGCAGGAAGCCTGACGTGGGGGACTCGATCATGGGACTCCAAGATCACGCCCTGGGCTGAAGGCAGGTGCTAAACTGCTGAGCCACCCAAGTGTCCCACCATGTTCTAAATAATACCCACACCCATCTCAGCGGGGCTCTTGGGATTTCTATTTCTTGGGAGATCTCAGCTATAGGTGAAAGCCAAATAGATTTTCAATCAGCCAAAATAAAAGTAAATAAGCCCTTGAATCTCATCTATTCATTTCTTATGAAACATTATTATTCATATTAAAAAAATAACACAGTGAACACTTGTGCACCCTCCACCTTGCTTGAAAATAGTTAAAATTCACTGTGCATTCTCCCTGATAGCATTTCCACCCTCAGCCCTCTAGAGATAACCACTCCCCTGAACTTACAGTTTCCATGTTTGTCTTTATGTTTTCCTACATGTGTATGTATGTCCCTAAACAAAACTACACTTGATCTTAGCCAAAAGGCCAAGAAGCGATCCCTAAACAAAACTGATAATGCTTCACTTATTTTTAAACTTTATATAAGTGGCAACATGCTGCTTATTCCTTTTTGGTTGAATGTTACTTCTAGGATATATTCATAATATTACATGTGGCTCTAGATCGGGGTTTGGCAAATTTTTCTATATATGGCCACAGAGTCAATATGTTAGGCTTTGTAGGTCATAAGGCCTATTGTAGCACAAAAAACAGCCATAGATAACCTGACTGGGTTCTAATAGACTTTTATTTTCATATAAGTTTCACATGTCATGAATATTCTTCTACTGATTTTTTCAACCATTAAAGAAGGTAAATGTTCTTACCTTCTGGGCCATACACAAACAGGAGTCAGGCCAGATTTGGCCCAAAGACCCATGATTTATCAATCCTGCTTTAAAAAAAAAAAAGATTTATTTATTCGTGAGAGACACAGAGAGAGGAAAGCAGAGACACAGGCAGAGGGAGAAGCAAGGTCCACACAGGGAGCCCGACGTGGGACTCGATCCCGGATTCTGAGATTATGCCCTGAGCCGTAGGCAGACGCCCAACCACTAAGCCACCCAGGTGTCCCAGCCACCCAGGCGTCCCTCAATCCTGCTTTAAATCATTCATTCTTATTGCTATGGAATAGTCTGCCTTTAAAAAAGTTACTAAATATTTAGAGGGTCAAGAAATTTAGTAGGCACTGTTTTAGATCAGACACTGGTCCTGCTCTTAAGAAGTTCACTATGTAAGAGGGCAAGATAAAACATGCTAACTGATAATGAGGTAGAAAAGGTTAAAGACCCTAATAGATGTTTGAATGGCCTGCCACGGGCGCTAACAGGAGTGGAGGTGGGAAAAGTCCTTTCATTTTGGTCCAGTGATTGAGAAAATGGGCTGTAGAGGTTCCTATTCTGACTCTACCCAGGCTGCCTGGGTTCCTATTCTGACTCCACCATTTACTAGCTATGTGACCTTGGACAAGTTACTTTCCCTTCTTGTGCCTTGGTTTTCTCATCTGTAAAATGCAGGTCATAGTCATGCTTACTAACTAGGTTTGTTATGAAGATTAAATTGTCACAAGAATTAAGATAGTACATGTAAAGCATGTAGAAAAGTACCTGATTCAAAGTAAGCATTACATAAAATGTTGGTTTTTATTATTCAAACTGGAAGATCAGGGAAGGCTTTGTGGAGGCAGTATGAAATCAGAGTTTTCAAAGATGGGTAGAATCAGGACATATAAGAAATAGAGAGGAAGGCATTCTAGAAGACAGAGCAGTTCCTGGAAAAGCCCAGAGTAGCAAAGGACAAATGTAGAAAAGTACAAGTGAGCCAAGTAAAGCAGAATGGGGAGAAATGAATTTAGAAAGGAAAGTTATGGCCAGATCATGGAGAGCCTTGAGTTCAAGGCTAAGGCATTGGACTTTGTCCTATAGGTACTGAGGACTTACTGAGTTTTAGAAACTGGGGACTGGCATGAAGCTTGTAGGAGGTAAGTTTGGGAGAAGAGTCTGAATTAGGTTACAATTCCTAACCTAACTGGAATTTAGTCCATGGAATGGAGCCTCCACTAGGGAAAAGGCAGGGTGCTTTGGAAATGGATTGGATGCGGAGGACAGACAACAGGGAAGCATTTTAAAAAGCACTATCATGGCATTAAGACTGACTGACCGGGAGGATGGCAGTACCATTGTCTGAAACGGGGGAACACACCTAGAAAGAGAAGGTTTAGGATGGAGAGTCATGATTTTGGTTTTTTGTTTTTTGTTTTTTTGTTTTTTTTTTTAACCCATGAAGTTTAAGGACTCTGGATGGAATTGTCTAATGGAACGGAGCTAAGAACAAAAAAGGTTGGGGTGGGGGCTGGTGACCTAGATGACATACTCTGAGTTACTCTTTCCAACAACTTGATGTGACAGGTACATGATTATCCCCCTTCTATCCCAGAGAGGAAGAAACTGAAACCAGAGAAGTTAAGGCTAACCAACCCCACAGCTCATCATCAACCACCCCACTCTACTGCCACTGCAGCTGACTTTCACAGGGCTTCACCCTAGGACAGTCCCTCAGACCCTTATTCAGACTATCTGATGCTCCGGGGAGCTTGGACTATTTACCTTCTTGGCTTTAGCAAATTAGAAGCAGGTAGGAAGGGGATGGGCATAATGACCATTATGCCCATAAGTGGCAGCTAACAACCTGAAACTTTAAGAAGCCATCATGAGAACCCCAAAGCATAGCATTCTGGGGTATTTGTTAAAGTGGAATATAATCCTTCACTCTCCAACAGCTCAAGAGGATTTCTTTGTAAAAAAGTGTGATATTGCTACCAAAACATATAACAAATCAAGAAAATAATGAATCTATTTCTGCATACTTAGTATGGCTAGGAAGTTCCTAATACACCTTTAAAAGATTTTCATCTGGTATGGATTTTTTTCTTTTAAATGTTAAAGGAATAGACTCTCAGCACTGTGGGGGAACTTCTCCTCAAAAGCAGCTTTCCAGACAGCAGAGCTTTTAATTCAGTTGTTTCCCCCCCTCACTACCTAAAGAGCTCTAGAGGTTTGTGGAGGATAGCCTGGGCTGTGGAGCTTTAGAGGACCCTCTGCCAGGACTCCCAGGCCTACTCAGGCTGTCTTCAGCAATTTCTTTCCTTCCTCTCATCCACCTCCATGACAACTTGCTTCTCAAGAAAACAGGCAATAAGAAGGAAGGTGTACTGGGGTCAGAAGGAGTAGCTTTCACAGAAAACATGAGCAAAATCCTCAGTACATGGGGCCCAGTGGAAATAAAGGAATAAGACACTTGCCCTGGTGCTGACCTGTCAGGGGATGAGGCCGCACCAAATTAGGAATAAAAAGACTGATGTCATCTAGTGTCCTAGCACTGTTGCTTACCAGCCCTGCACTTTCCTTTCTCTATCCCTCTGCCTGGTATGCAGGTGCCTTGGGAACATATCCCTCAAGCCCTGGCTTGGGTCTTGAAAGCTCTTTCTGAAGAAGTTTTCAGAAAGAAAGCTGATTAAGTTACTCCCCCATTTAACACTTCAGTAGCTTCTTAATGCTCCAGCAGGGGCATTCAGAAACCTTTTGGTCTCCAGACCCCTTTCCACACTGAAAAAATTATTGAGGATTTTGAGGGGCTTTTTTGTTTTTATGCAGTTTGTTCCTTCTGTCAAGATTAACCACATTAGCAATTAAAACTGAGAAATTTCTAAATTTTTATTTAAAAATTACAGTAATAAACTCATTACATGTTAACATAAACACATTTTTAATGAAAAAGAAATCTACATTTTCTATTATAACAAAATATTAATGGGAAGAGTGGCGTCTTACATTTGTGCCAATTTCTTTAACGACTGGCTTAAAAGAAGACAGCTGGATCCTAAAATCTGTTTCTGCATTTAAGTTGTTGCAATACCGTATGCCCTATATTCTTTTTTTTTTTTTTTTTAAAGATTCTTGTTTATTTATTCATGAGAGACACACAGAGAGAGAGGCAGAAAGAGAAGCAGGCTCCATGCAGGGAGCCCAACATGGGACTCGATCCTGGTACTCCTGGATCAGGCCCTGGGCCAAATGCAGATGCTCAACCGCTGAGCCACCCAGGCTTCCCAGTATGTCCTATGTTCTATGGAAAACTTCACTGTACACTCGTGGGAGAATGGGTGAAAAAAAAGAAAGAAAGAAAGAAAGCAAACCACATTTAGCATTATTCTGAAAATAATTCGGAGTTCAGTGACCCCGGGAAGGATCCGAGGGAGATCCAGAGGTCGCGGGGGACCACGCGATGAAAACCACTGGCCTACAGGGTGACTTCTAAGGTAGACAGACAAGGACATTCAAGGTCATTCTGGACCCTCTAAACGCCTCCTCCCGGGTTCTGGCTTCCTTCAGCCGCATCACCACCCACCCCGGCCATAGGTCTCCATACTCCTGCCACGCCGCTCCCACCAGCCAGCCACACGGTGTCACATCTTTACGCCTTTGCATCCATCCTCCTCTCTCTGCCCCCAAAATAGCCCCCCACCCCCACCCCCACCCCGCAGGCTCCGCTAAGAGCCAGCTGGACCCTGTTGGGCTCTCGGGTGCCTCCTTGGACCCCCGCGGAGCCGACCACTCCCTGCGCGCGGAGCGTACGCAGGCGTGGAGGTCAGACAGGCGGCGATCAGTCTTCCCCACTCAGTCGTTCACTCGCCGGCAGACCCCGGGCCAGCGGTGTCCCCCTGTGCGTGGGGCCATCCGGGCGGATGGGGGCGGCTGGGGGCGGAGGATGCGGGGAGCGCGGCGGGGCGCCAGCGGGCGCCGGAACCACGACCCTGGGGGCCCACGCGCGCCCGCGGAGCCCTGCGGGGGCGGCGGGTCCTGCGCTGACCGAGCACAGCACGGTCACGTGACACGCGGGCCCCCGGCGGGCGAGGAGCGGGGTCACTGGCTCAAGGTCATCCATCACCCGAGCCCCGTCAGTCGGGCTGCGGGGCCGAGACCTAAACGCTCTTGGCCCGGCCGTCTCGCCCCCGGCGGGACTCGAACCTGAGCCCTGAGCCCTCTGCCGGCCTCAGTTTACCCGCCCGGGTCGGGCCCCCGGGGGGAGGGCCGGGCCGCTCGGTGGCGCCCTCCCCGCCCCGCCCCCCGCGCGCGCGGGCCCAACGGCCGAGGCGCGCGCCACCCCGCGGCGGGAGGGAGGGGCGGGGCCCGGGAGCCGCCGCCGCCGCCGCCGCCGTCGCCGCCGCGGTCGAGCCCCCCGCCGCCCGCCCGCGCGCCCGCCCGCCGGCCCCCGGAGCCGCCCCCGCCCGGCCGCCCGCCCGCCCCTCCGCGCGTCCGCTCGGGCTCCCTGCGCAGCGGAAACATGGCGGCGGGAAGGGAGTGAGCCGCCCCGCGCCGCCGCTGCGCCCGCAGGTAAGCGTCTCGGCCGCCGCCTCCGCTCCCCGGCGGGCGCGCGCCCTGAGGGGCCTGGGCCGGCGGGCGCCGCCCGGGGCGAAGAGGCGGCGACGGGCCCCGCGGGCCCCCGCCCCCGCCCCGAGGGCCCGCCGGCCGGCCGCTGCCTGTCGTGCCGGGGGCCTGGCTGCGCCCCGAGCGCGGCCCTCGGCGGCCGCCGCAGCCGCCCCCCGCCCCGGCGGCCGCGGCGCCTCAGCGGCCCTGACGCGGGGGGGCGCGTGCGGAGGGGGCGCGGCGGGTCGCCGTCCGAGCGGCTGTCGGTCGGTCGGTCGCTCGGTCGGTCGCTCCGCTCGGGCGCCGAGGGCTGCCCGGGGGTCGCGGGCGGCGGGGCCGGAAGCGGGCGGGGAGAGCAGGTGTGGAGCCGCGGAGCGCCGGCCCGAGGGCCCCGAGAGGGGCTGGGGGGGCGCGGGGTGAGCCCCAGAACAGCGCCTGACGGGAAGGGGAGCTCCCGCCGCGTCCCGAGGCCCCGGGGAAACACCCCAAAACACCCTCCTCGTTTGACGAACCTGTCCGAACACCTCGTCCAGGTGGTGGATGGGAAGCCGTTCTGTCCCAGAAAGCCGGTTCTGGTTGAGGGAAACCGCGGTCGCACGTTCTAAGCGGTTCTTCGCCCTCATGGGCAGCTGTGGAGGTGTCTGAGGTAGGGATCCCGTCCCCGGAGTCGTGTCTTCTCTTCAACTAATTCCAGTTCCTTCGGGTGTTTTTAACGCGGTTTACTCCGGTCCCTCCTCTGAAGGAGCTTGCCCGCGTCCGCCTCGAAGGAGGGCTTCTCGCTGTGTGTGAGGAGACAAAACCCACAAGTTTCCCCAAGAAGTTCCTTGGTCCCACGGATTGACCTGCTTAAAAAAAAAAAAGTATTCCCTTTCTCGTTTCTTGTCTTTCTTTCTTTAAAAGATTTTATTCATTTGTTCATGAGAGACACAGGCAGAGGCAGAGACGCAGGCTCCACGCAGGGAGCCCGACGTGGGACTCGATCCCGGGTCTCCAGGGTCACGCCCTGGGCTGAAGGCGGCGCTAAACCGCGGAACCACCCGGGCTGCCCCCCCCCCCCCGCCCCCCCTTCCTCATTTCTGTGCTGTAGTTTGAACTTTAAAAAAAAAAAAGACCAGTACTGTGTTCAAACGAACTAAAAAGAGATCTTGTTTTAGGAAGCTATTTGGGTTTCCCCCCTCATTAAAAATAAAAACAAACAACTGTGTCAACGCTTTGTCAAGCGAGCCGATGTGTATCAAAGTGTGGCAGACAGTGCAGCGCACGAATAGGAGAGCTGATTATTTTTACCCTGAAAAAGGATTGAGACCTAGTTTGGGGCCAGACTGCAATTCAATATTTAGTTGGAGAGGGGAATGCTTATTACATCGAACTCTTTGCTCTAACTGCCAGCAGAAGGCCCAAAATTACTATGAAAAAGAACATTTTCTGTTGGTCATTTACCAGCATTATTTTTTGCTTGCTTTTTCATCACTCAGCCTTGGTATGTGAGGGTTAAGTTTTTGAAAAGTGCCTTTTACCAGCGTCCTAACGTCCAACCCTAAGCAGCCCTGCAGGTTAGTAATTTTTAAAAGTCCAGCAGAGATGTGATGGCCATGTAGATAAAATGCCAAACTTGTGTCTGGGGATCCTGTTCAAATTCTAAGCAAACTTTCACTGTTTTTATGATGTAGGCAAGCACATACCAGCAGTCAGAATTGGCTCTTTATCTTTGTTCTTATGTCTTTATTTTTTAAATTGGTCAGTGGTTTTGAAGTTTGTAGCACACATGTCAGGTTTTGATTTCTGGTTTGTTTGTGCAAATGCTATTTCCTTTTACGTCACTTGGGTAAAATTTATATAGAACCATTCTGTACAGAGCCATAAAGGCTCAGGAAAGGCTCTGGTTCCTTCCCTTCACAGAACTTGAAGTTAATGGTTGGAAATACTGAAAACTCTATGAGAAAGAACTGGTGTGAAGATACTGCTACAGAGTTACACTTGGCATTTACTAAACTTAGTGCTCTAAGCCAATGTATCTACTTTGCGTCTGACACTATGTTTATGGACTGCCTTTAGCTGGGTATACTGAGATGAGTAAATTACATTTTCAGTCCTTGTGGAATTGGCAAATTAAGTGCCCAAATAACTCATCTCAGAATAAAAGGTGAGAGAGATGCATTTGATGCTGTGATTGCCCCACCGTTGGGGTGTTTAGACTAGCCTAGGACTTGAGGGAAGTTTTTGAAAACAAAGGACACCTGACCCAAAGGATAAATGGTTAAGTGGAAGACAGGCAAGCAGAGAAGGGTAAAAAGTGCGCTCGAGGAAAGGCATCAGTGTGAGAAGGCATGGCTTGCATAGAAAACCACAAGCAGTTTGAAAGCTAAGAATATAACAGTAAAGACAGAAATGGTAAGTTATAAAGTTGCAAATAGAGGTGGAGACCATATCATAGTAGACCTTGTACTTGTATACGCAGGTGATTTTTCTTTTTTTATATCACTGGAGGTTTTTTTATCCGACGTGGTGGAATAACACTTTTAAAATGTGGTCATAGGGATGAGGAAAAAGGATTGGGGACGCCTGGGTGGCTCAGTGGTTGAGTGTCTGCCTTTGGCTCAGGTAGTGATCCCTGGGTCTTGGGATCGAGTCCCACATGGGGCTCCCCATCCCCCGCAAGGAGCCTGCTTCTCCCTCTGCCTGTGTCTCTGCCTCTCTCTGTGTCACTCATGAATAAATAAAATCTTTTAAAAAAGAAAAAAGATCGAAGTTTTGAGAATCTGTGAGGCTTTATGATTGATTGGATGTGTAGATGAGAGGGCCAGGAGTCCAGCATGATGCTCAGATTTTGGTTTGGGTGACTAGGGGGATGGTGGTGACATTAACTGAGACAAGAAACACTGGATGATGAATTCGATTTTGGAATTCGAAGATTTTTCAGTAGCTTGAGTTAAATTAGTGAATAGATGTGGCAGAAATAAGCCAGAAAAAAGGGAGGTTGTGGTCAGAAGGTGGGATATTGGAGTTAACTTGTGTGGTGTGGAGCCCTTCCAAGTGACAGCTCGGTCTCTGTGCTGAGGTACAGCAGAGGTAAAGGTTGGTGAAACCAAGTGTGACAGCAACTGCGAGGCTGTTGTATTGAATGGGTCATCTGTGTGGATAGTGAAGTGATTTAGGGAAGAGAGGAAGATTGTGACCCAGGCGCAGTGAATGGAAGGGATTAATCGAGAGGGTGGCGGATGACAGATGAGGAGAAGGGGTAGAGAGTGATATAGCCAGATGGTGGACACCTCAAAGGAAGAGGAGTTTTTAAAGAGTGGCAAAGTAGTGTTTTTTTACTTTCCTTCTTGGGAGCAGGATTCTGATTTCTTCAGCTTTATTTAGGATTCATATTAATCTTTTTTTTTTTGGCTCTCAAGAGTCTGTTCTTTGTCTTGAAAAGTAGGAAGGCGAGTACCCTATATCAATCCTTTCTGCTGATTGTTAATGACAAAAGTCAATGGAGGTTTCCCCACTGATGATTAGTAGGTAGGTAGGAAGCAGTCAGATAAAGCAGTGAGATTATACCCATGGTTTCTGGAAAGAGCCTACATTTTGAGTTAGAAAGACCAAGATTCAAATATAGGCTCTGTCACCTACTAACTTTAGGATATAAGCATATTATCTGACCTGTGTGACTTGCAGTGTCCTTACGTGTAAAAAATAAATTCCTATTTCATAGGGTGTCACAAATTCTACATGAAATTATGTGTATAAAGTCATTAGAAAAGCAATTTAAAGGAAATGTTCTCTTTCAGCTACGTTTAGGGGACTTACGCTCTGCTGGTGGAACTTTTCTCATGCTAATTTAAACTATAAGGCAATAAGTACTAAGAGAGAAAAAGCAAAGAGTTCAGAGAAGGGAGCCATCATTCCTCAATATTTGGAAGCAAGGTTAGGCTTCACATTAAAAATAAATTTCATTTGGGTTTTGGAGAACAAATTTCAATAGATTAAGTAGTTAGGTGGAGTTACAAAGAGGGAAAAGTGCAGGTATGTTTGTTAAAAATTGATCGTTGCCACAGATCTCAGTATTATTGTGGAAGTCAGCAATGATCGGTATGACTGGAGAGATGAGCTGGGGCCATAGTATTAAACACCTGTAACTATGGAGTTTGGACTTGGTTCTAGATAAGACTAGGGAACCATAGATTGTACATTCTCTTTCCCCTACCTCAGTTTCCTATCTAAAATTTATAGTTTCAGAAACTTGGGATTTTTATTTGAAGTAAAACAAGTAGGAAATTCCACATTTGAAAATAAGTTCATATGTCGGCCAGTTTTAGCTTCAAAAAAATAACTCTTCAGATTTGTTTTTATTTTTTTTAAAGATTGTTAAAATTTATTCATGAGAGAGACACACACACAGAGAGAGAGAGAGAGAGGGGCAGAGGGAGAAGCAGGCTCCATGCAGGGAACCCACGCAGGACTTGATTGCGGGTCTCCATGACCACACCCTGGGCGGAAGGCGGCGCCAAACGGCTGAGCCACCCGGGCTGCCCCAGATTTTATAGTTGTAGCTTAATGCCTGAGATAACCTTGTTTGGTGTAGGCATAATGGAGTTAAGAAACATATAAGCCCTTATTGGTATTGAAAGTGACTAAGAATGCTCTGATTTCAAAATGTCTTTTTATGCAAAATATCACTAAATATTAATTGTACAACCCTGGGCAGGTCACTTTGCCTCTCTGGTCCTCAGTTCCTGCATTTTTGTTAGGTATGAGGTTTAACTAAGATAGGAAGTGTAAAGCACTTTACATAATGTCAGTTACATAATAGGCACTCAGATGTTGCCCCTCCCCTCAAACCATTGCCAAGGTCTTAGTGCTAACCCCCTTGCCACCAGGGCACTGCTAGAACTAATTATTTTGATAACCTTATGGCTATATAAAGCCAGCAAGTCTTCTCATCTGTTATCTTTGTCCTATCCCTTCCATTCACTTGTCTTCTGTACTGCTTTTCCTGTGCTGCCTCGGCTTCCTCCTCCTCTCTCTGAACCCTGCTTGTTTGTTCCCTCTCATACCTTTCCATTTGCTCTCTCAAACCCCTCCTTCCTACCCTGTTACCCATCTTACTAGGTTTCTTGTGTGTTCTGGCCTTAAATGGAAGTCAGGCCTCTCATCTGAGGAGTCATGGAGAGCACTGTCACTTGCACTGTAATTCTTTTAAAAGGGGGCAGTGCATTCTCCCACACTGTACAAAATGAGAGAGACAAGGATGACTGTGGTTTTCTGTGCACCACTATTAACGGACCATTACTTGTCCATCCTCTTAAAATCCCTGTGCTCTGTGGTGCACGGGGGCTATATGGTAACTCTTGTCATCTTGTATGTAGATCTTCTCCATCACTTAGGACCTAGCTGGTACAGTCTTCCTCTCCACCTCAGGTTCCATCCTTACCCTGAGTGACTTCAATATTCACACAGATTATTATGACTCTATCACAATAGCTTCTTCAACTCAAGTGACCATGTTTTTAGCTTATCAACTCTCATAGTCACACCATGAGCCTTATCACCCAGAGATGGCCCGCCTCTGAAACTATAAATGAAGACATGCAGCTTTGTTCACAGTGCCTCTGCCTGACCTTGACTGTCCCCACCAGCTCTGTTGTTTGTTCTCACTGAGGCCTGTCTTCACTTCCTTCCCTATCCAGCTTTACTTCCTCAGTCTATAATTTAGTTCATTCACTTTCTTGCCATCAGTCCTCTATTCCCTTGCTCTACTGTTCTTCTGTCCTTCTCTGGGCAAAATCTCAAACCTTGTTGAATTGAACCTCTTCTTAGCAGTAGTTACAGCTCTGAGGCCTACTGGAGAAAATCACACACTTATACAGATTATTGCCATTGGGCCCTTCAATACCTAGTTATTTCTTTGCCTGGTCTCTATGAGATCTTACGTCAAACCTGTTTCTTAAAACCATACCTGTGTTTTCTTGCTGCTGCTTCTTTCCCAAGGCTACATCTCTGACCCCTGTCTTTTCATTGCCTTCAACCTTTTTCCCCCTCTTCCGGCTCTTTTCTTTGTTTATTTAAATCTCCCAAAATCTGTTTATAGATGTCTCCCATCTTCAGGTAAATCTTATAAATAAAATCTTAAGTCCATGTTTCCCTCCAGGTACCATCTAGTCTCCTACTCTTAACTCAAACTTCTTGAGTTATATACATTTAATATATAAACTCTCATTTTTACCTGTTCATTGACTTCTGGTTTCTAGTCTCTATCAGTAAGTTTCAGTTTCCTTATCTGAAGATGAGGATGATAATAGTACTTATTAAGTACTATAGTACCTTAAGATTTTTGTGGTTTTTGTGTGTGTATGCGTGATTTTTTTTAAGTGAGAGAATCTGTATTAAATAGCTCTGTACAGTGTCCAGTATATTGTTGAATGCTATATATGTTGCATTCACATGTTACGTTTGCTATTATTGCTACTTATTTAATCTTCAAAACACTCATGAGGAGACAAGTCTCCTTATTTTGCAAAGAAAGGAAACTAAGATATAAAGTTTTAGAAACTTGCCCAAATCGTATAGTCTCTGAACTGTTCTCATCAGGGTCATCAGCCTTCTCCTTGTTGTTAATGCCAGGGGGAGGCAAGGATTTTCAGGACTTAATAGCAGCATTTTACATTGATGATAATTCCCTCTTCCTCAGAATGGTATTCCCACCCCCCACCCCCCTTTGGCTTTGATGCGCTTCAGCGTGTTGGTTCTTCCCTGGCCACTTCATCCAGTGCCATTCTCATCCCAGATGAGAGCCTCCCTTCTCTTGCCTGTCTTTGGTCCTAAGCCACCTTCTGTACATTCCCTTAGCAATCTCATCCACTCACTTGACTTATAAGTAACATCTATATGCTCATGACTCAAATTTCTATCTATAGTCAAGATAATCTCTTCTGAGTGTTAGAACAATATATTTAGCTACCTATAGTCAGCTTCACAAGTAGCTAGGTATCATACGTATTTTAAAATCACTATGTCCCATCACTACAGGTCCTAATATACTATGTGAAAATCTTCCGACACTGAAATGGACCTAATAAAGAGATATTTCTTGAGAGATAATGCTTAAAGCAAAGTCAGTATGTCCCAGACTGAACTCAACCTTGCCACTTTTCCTGCCCCACCTCTTTTAAGAATATTTCTCTTCCACAAGAGTGAATCTGTTTTAGAGAAATTTACATTTATTCAGTAAATAGTTATTGCTGATCACTCCGAGACATTTAAGGCATAGTCCTTTCTCTCAGGGAACTCACTGTTTATAGGGGGAAGGTAAGACACATAACTAACTCTTACATGCAACTCTTTTTTTTTTTTAATTTTTTTTTTTATTTATGATAGTCACACAGAGAGAGAGAGAAGCAGAGACATAGGCAGAGGGAGAAGCAGGTTCCATGCACCGGGAGCCCGACATGGGATTCGATCCCGGGTCTCCAGGATCGTGCCCTGGGCCAAAGGCAGGCACCAAACCGCTGCGCCACCCAGGGATCCCCCATGCAACTCTTTAAACACTCCAGAAGTTCAGCGGAGTGGAGGAGAAGTCACTGACTTCTGCGGTGGTCATGTAAAGTCTCCAGGTTCACTGCTTAACGAAAGTTCAACATACGTAATCTGAGAATAAAGCCTGGGATGGAAAGGATGAGAACTTGGCAACAAAGTAGTTTTTGGAAAGATAAAAGTGAAAAATTTGTCCTATCTTTTAAATCTCTGGCATATTACAAACTCCATTAAAAAACAATTCTCGTAGGCTAGATTAGTTCTAATTGTTCCTTGATAAAAAGTGTCATAGGTTGTTACCAGCAGTTTATTGGAGCCTTCTGTTGAACATACACTTTGTTAGACACTTGTGAGATTAATAGGAAATATTCAAAGGGCACCAGGATGGCTCAATTGGTTGAGCATCCAACTCTCGATTTTGGCTCAGGTCATGATCTCAGAGTCATGAAATCAAGCCCCACGTCAGGCTGTGCACTCAGTGCAGAATCTGCTTGTCTCTCTCCCTGTGATCCTCTCCCTTCCACCCCCTGCTCTCTCTCAAATAAATAAATAAATAAATAAATAAATAAATAAATAAAATCTTTTAAAAATTTTAAAAGAAATATTCAGTTCTGTGCAGGCATTTATAGCCTACTAGAGGAGACAAAAATGGTAGTTATATTACAATATACTAAGTGCTATAGCAGTGGTGGGTGCTGCATGGTTGCTTTCTACGTATTTGCTATGGGCTGAATTATGTCTCCTGCACTCCCACTCCCTTCAAAATTTTTATGTTGAAGTCCTAACCTTCAGTATTTCAGAATGTGACTGTATTTGGAGATAGGGCCTATAAAGTGGTAATTAAGATAAAATGAGGTCATATGGATGGGCCCTCATCCATTATGACTTGTGTCATAGTATAAGAAAAGAGGTTAGGACACAGACACAAAGGAAAGACCATGTGAATGAAGAGAGAGGGAGACAACAGCCGTCTGTATAAGCGTATAAGCGTAGGGGAGAGGCCTCAGAAGAAATTAACCCTGTGGACACCTTGATCTTAAATCTCTAGCCTGTGAAACTGTGAGGAAATACACTCCTGTTGTTTCAGCCACCCAGTCTGTGGTCTTTGTTATGGCAGCCTGAGCAGACAAATACAATATCCATTCCAGAGGACTTTATATCTTGTTCTGCCTGGGAGTTTCAGGGATGATGTAGATGACACTGGATGTGAGGAAGGTTATTATTGAAGGATGTCACATACATTTTCTTATTTAAATTGCAATGCATAATAACCCTGTTAGGTAGGATGCTAGATCATTATGAACTCTATATACTGATAAAGAACTGAGGTGCAGGTGGAGTAAATGATGTGTCCAATATCAAATGGCTAGTCAATGTCAGAACAACTCAAAACTATGTCGTCTTACTACAAATCTTGTACTTTGTCCAGAATGATTCATTGCCTCCTGTGACTTCCTTTTTAAGACCTGTGCTGTCTGAACTTCTTACTGTTTCTGTTGCAAGTCATCATGTATTAATTTCTGTATATTTTGAAACATTTAAGGCTGCTGCATTTGTTTTTTCCCTCTGCATCTACTGTAAATGTTACTACAATTGTTAGCTATCAAAATTAAAGCATATGCATATTGTACATTCATTTTAATCACTACGTCTGTTGCTCGTTGGCATATTATAACATATTTCCAAGTGTTTTCTTATTTGTTATAATTGCTTTACACTCGTGCTTGTGTAGATTTTCCTCTGGGGCATTCAAACATGATGGAAATAAAGGCTATTTTAGTCATTATGTCCTGTAAAGTATAATAGAAAACATGAGAGCCAGTATACTTGTTCTTGGAGATATTTAAGAAGGGAGCAATCATTTGTCTTAGATGATTTAGAATTTTAGACTTCCAACCTTGATATTTTAGTATTCTATTTTATCTCCAGTTACCTCCAGTTAGCAGGGACTGCCAGAAAGTCTTCAAACCAGATTAAATTTTTTTTCTTTAAATATAAATGAATTTTAAATATGAATTTGGGAGTGTAAAAGTTTATTTTTTTAGTAAGAGAGAGAGAGTGCACAAGTGGGACTGGGGAACAGCTGAGCAGGGAGCCCTATGCAGGGGCTCTGTCCCAGGGCCCTGAGATCCTGACAGGAGCTGAAGGCAGATACTTACCTGACTGAGCCACCCATCATAACTCCAAATTAAGGGAATATAGAAGTTTTAAAACATCTAATTTCTTTGTATTTGTTCAGTTTTTCATTCATTCATTCATTCATTCAATATTCACTGTCTACTGACTGCTAGACATAGTGCTACATACAGTAACAAAGAGGAGTGCCATATTTTTTTAATACTATAATTTTTAAAATGCAAAAACAAGTCACAAAATTAAAGAATATATAGGGTACATGAATCAGCCAAATATCACTATCTGTGATAATAAAGGATTCCCACAAATAGATTAGAAAAAGACAAATTCATAGAAAAATAACAAGGCATAAAGGAGGTAACCTAAATATTTATTAGCCATTGACCAATAATTAAAGGGAAATTAAAGCTCTAATGAGGGGTCATTTCATAGCTATTAGGCAAAATGAAGAAGTCTGATAATTTCAAACACTGCTAGGATATGAAGTTAGAACTCTTGGATACTATTATGGGAATAGAAATTGTACAATCATGGCAAAGAACAATTTGAGCAGTATCTATTAAAACTAAAGTACATATAATCTATAGTCCAACAATTCTAGGTCAGTACCCTTTGGAAACTCTCCAGTGTATGTATAAAGAGACATAAAATATTCATGCAACTTTATTATAGCAAAAACTTCAAGACTACTCCAAATGTCTATCAATAAAAGAGAGAAAATATTACAGTGTATTTACCTAATGGAAGTCTATACAATAATGAAAATGAACTAGACCTATCTAGAAACTTGGATGAATATCACAAATAAAAGGTTGAGTGAATAAACCAAATGGCAGAACACGTTTACATGAAGTTTAACATGCATATATTATTTAGGGAAGCATACTTAAATCTTAATTGTTTGAACAATTGCATGGTCCTGATAAATATCAATTTAAGTATAGTGGGTATTTCTGAATGGCAGGTCAGGGAGAAAAGACTGAGAAGAATGCTGGGAAGAGCACACAGGAGGCTTACATGGTACAGTAGTCCTCCTTTAACTGCTGTTTCAGTTACCCGTACTCAACTATGGTCGGAAAGCTGATGATCCTCCTTCTGATGTATGGTCAGAAGATCAGTAGTAGCCTAAAGCTATGTGGCAATGCCTCTGTCATTCACCTCACTTCATCTCATCACACTGGGATTTTATCGTCTCACATCATCACAAGAAGAAGGGTGAATGCAGTACCATGAGATATTTTGAGAGAGAGAGAGAACACATTCACATTTTATTGTAGTATAACTGTTCTATTTTATTATCAGTTATTGTTGTTAATCTCTTATTGTGCCTAATTTTTAAATTAAACTTTACCATAGGCATGTATGTATGTATGTATGTATGTACGTATAGGAAAAGAGTATATACAGGGTTTGGTACTATCTGTGGTTTTAGGCATCCACTGGGAGTCTTGGAACATATTTACCCCACACCTAAGGGAGACTAGTGTATTGGCAAATACTTTTTCAGCTAGGCTGTGGATATATGGGTGTCCATTATTTTATAACTTTTTCTATATATAAAGTATTATGTATATATTTTTAAAAAATAATAGTGTGTAGTTCTTGTTATGAGTGTAATGCAGGGAGGGAGGGAGTAGCAGAAATATAAAGAGATGTTATTAGGATGAATCATGTAAAATTGCTATTTTTATTGGTCTAAAATGGTCTAATAAGCAATTTCAAATGGTTCAACCTCATTCAATCTATTATAAATAGTGTTCTCATTGAAATATTGAGTGCTATAGGAACACAAGGGCAAGAACAACTGACTGCTAAGGCAGAAGGAGTAAGATCTTGTAAAGGGATAGCAAGATAATAGATGGATAACTCAGAATAGTAGTGATTCCGTCTACCAGTTCTGTGAACTAGTGATTGTAATTCCATTTACAGTCTGATGGAGTCAGACTATTCAAAATAGATTGTCTCTATATTTAAGTATTTGAAATATCAACACAATTGAAAGAATTTTAACCCTCTGCAGTCTGTATCATAGTTTCCCTAGTTAGCATTTTAGCTAACTAGGATTAATATTGACAACTTTGTTTATTCTTCTTTGCCTTCTGGCTTTAATAAAGGTAGAAGTAAGGATGTTATTGACTTAGTGGATTTTTAGAAATGGATAATATTCCAACAATCAGTACTTCAGTCTCCAATATTTCATAGATAAGGAGGTGAAAGAGATCTGAGGTGTGTGGAAAGAATTATGACTTGGTGATTGGGAGTTCCAGTGAAGTCCCAGTCTGCCCCTCACTGTATCTAATTTAGGTAAGGGGGTTGCAATAGGTGATGTCTAAAATTTCTTCCAACTCGTAAGTTCCATGACTATTAAGTCAACTATTCAGTGAAGAAATTGAGGCTTAGAAAAGGGATGTGGGGGACGCCTCGGTGGCTCAACGGTTGAGTGTCTGCCTTTGGCTCAGGGCGTGATCCCAGGTCCTGGGATCGAGTCCCACATCGGTCTCCCTGCATGGAGCCTGCTTCTCTCTCTGCCTGTGTCTCTGCCTCTCTTTCTGTGTCTTTCATGAATAAATAAATAAAATCTTAAAAAAAGAAAAGAAAAGAAAAGAAAAGGGATGTGGTTTGTCCAGGGTCATAAAACAGGAATCTCATTCTCTTGACCAAAGAAATCTAATAGAGGAATCATCAAACATTTGAGTGGCTTCTCTATGTCAGGCACATAATTGGTACCTGAAAAAAACATGAAGGCATGTGAAATTGTCTCACAATTTATTTATCCAATATAAAAGTAACAGCCAGTATCTTCTGTGTCTATATATATATATATATATATATATATATATATATATCCCACTTTATTCCAGGATGTATTTAAAGCATATCAACTCTGTGTAGTGTACCATACTAACAAAGAGAATAACTTTTTTTGAGTATCCTTCAGACATATTCCAACATGCAGGTGTATGTTGTTCTCACCCACCTGCAAAAAGGTATTATTAGCTCCACTTTATGCGTAAGCAAACTGAAACGGAAAGGATATGTGGCCCAAATCATGCATTTATAAGTGATAGGACTCAGTTTCAAAACCAGACCAGGCTCACTTCAACCCTAGACCTCTTTGCATTTCACCTTGCACACTTCCTCACAAGCAGTGTGATGTAGTTCTAAGACTCTCTGTACAGGAGGCAAAGTTGACTTGTAAGAATTAACTCTTTTTTTTTTTTTTTTAACTGAAACCACAGTTAAGGGAGGACTTCTGTGTAATTTAAGTCCCATTGTGCTCTTCCCAGCATTACGTCCAGTCTTTGCTCCCCTCTTCCCATTCAGAGATACCCATCCATATACTATCCATATAAATTTTTTGAATCTCAGTGTCTCATACATGTAGATGACAAAAATATGCCAAATGCTACTCAACAGGGAGGACTCAGAAAAATGTAAAAGATTCTTACTGCATAATATTGCCTGTTAATTGAAAGTACCATGCCATTATTTGGTAGAATTTTTGTAGATAAGTTCCCATATTTGCTTCTGAACAAAAGTGATGCTGTTCATACAGGAATGTTATCGTATTTGAGCTATTTGAGCGACACTAAAATAGTGCTAATACCTATTGCCAATATATGTGTGTGTGTGTGTGTGTGTGTGTGTGTATGTGTATGTGTGTATATGTGTGTGTATATATATATATATATATATATATATATATATATATATGAGTTGCATAGTTATTTTTTCTGCAGATGCTATATAAGTTGATAAGAAGTCCTGGATTTAGTTTTTAAGAAAAAACTTTTTTTTTTTTAAGAAAGATTTTATTTATTTATTCATGAGAGACACAGATGTCGAGAGAGGCAGAGACATGGCAGAGGGAGAAGCAGGCTTCCTGCGGGGAGCCCTATGTGGGACTTCATCAGATCCTGGGACTCCTTAGGCCCTGAGCCAAAGGCAGACGCTCAACCACTGAGCCACCCAGACATCCCAAGAAAAAACTTGAGAAGTCGCTTAATTACAGAGTTTATAGTTTTCTACTAAGTATATTTTAATCATCAGTTGTAGTTGTACCTACATTTAAAGATAACCATTCATAGAAATCTATCCTTTTTTTTTTTTAATTTATTTTTATTTATTTATGATAGTCACACAGAGAGAGATGAGAGAGAGGCAGAGAGAGAAGCAGGCTCCATGCACCGGGAGCCCGATGTGGGATTCGATCCCGGGTCTCCAGGATCGCGCCCTGGGCCAAAGGCAGGCGCTAAACCGCTGCGCCACCCAGGGATCCCCATAGAAATCTATCTTTAAGAACATATTCTGTAAATAATTATTAATGACCCTAGATATCCTCTCTCTATATAGAAAGCTTAGAAAATATTGCTAAACAAATACCATCAGAGACAGCAATTCTTTTGCTTCTTTCTTGCTTCAGAATTTACTCTCCAAGAGATGTTATTCCTCTGACTTAATTACTTAATGCAACTTAGTGAATAAACAAGAATTGGTTGTTTGGGCTGAATTCTCTTAACAGCCTTAACAATGAGTGGATGATGTTTTATGCTGACCTGGACATTTAGGTGTCAAAGTTGTCTTTTTGAGAACCTGCTATTTGAATTTGGTAAAATGTTAAGTAATGTTTTTGTTGACTTTTTTATTCTCACTGACAATTTTCTTTTGATATGTTAAATTCCTTAATGATGGTATTTAAATAAACCATTAGACTGAATAGAGAAATGTCAATTCAGACAATTTGCTAATTTGCTGGTGTTTCTGAATATTAGTAATCAATGAAAACCTATATTTAGGTGCCTAATACAGTAAATGTTTACATAGTAAGTGCTCAAATATATGTTGGTTAAATCAAAATTGGAATTAATGAACTGTTTCCATTATGTATATTTTTTTCTTTTTTGTGCTCCTTCACCTTATAGTAAGAGGGAAGTGGAATTTACCCTGACCATATTTTGGAAATGGATTTGTTGTCTGATGGAAAGGGCTTTAAATCTTATGTCTTTCACCCCTAATCTACCAAAAAGATACTTAATTTATTCCATTGATCAGACACATTTAGCATTGTATGTATATGTACGTATTGCCTTTTCCATGACTTAAAGGCCACAAGATCCTAGTTAAGCAAGGCCACATCTTACACTTTTCATGCCTCACTATATGCATACTATGTGGATTCTGATATGGTGGTGGGCTCTTAGTGTAAATAAATAAATAATTATTATAATATTCTTTCTTTGTATTGCTGGGAAATAACAATTACTCTTTCATGAATAAGGGAAGAGACAACCAGACTTTTGTTTTCCCAATTTGTTTGATCATCTGGAGCACACATTAAGAATTAACAGATACCTTGAGTTGGAAATTCTGTTTTTAGTAGATTTGAGGTTAGTGCCTCTGGTGATCCACTAGTTTTTTTTAAATGTGCACTAGTTTTTTTAAATGCTGGTAGTATATTAACACTTTTTGATTGTAAAGAACAGAAACCCAACTAACATGGATTGAAGCGAAAAAAGGAAATTATTGGCTCAATTAGTTTGAAATAGGGCCTGGGGAAGGGAGTTATTAATAAACTCCTTCTAGATTGTATCTCAACTTTATCAGGCAAGAAGTGCATAACAGACAGAGGTGCTTGAAAGGACCTTAGGGGAATCAAGACTGTTATGTCTCAGTCTTATCCATAGTTGTAGGTCCTGCCTTTCTGTCTTTCCTTGTGCCATTTTTAGCCCTGGGTGATTTTACAGTTCAGCAAGCCTCCTATGCAGGTTCTAGGCAGAATGAAACTTTTTAAGAAAAGCTGTATTTCTTACCCAGTGTTTTCAGATTGACCAGCTTAACTCAGGATTGATGTTCCTCGTTATTCACTGGTATGGTCTTATAGGCTATTTAATATTTTTAGTATCTCCCTTATTTCATATTAAGCAATTTCTTTTTTATAAGAACTGATTGAAGGCCACCTATTGAGCCAATTCATATCACATCTGCGTTTTCCCTACCATGTCTCTTTGCAACGTACCTCAACAATAATGAGTCCTTTTTTTTAAAAAAAAATGTTTATTTATTTATGATAGTCACACACACACACACAGAGAGAGAGAGAGAGAGAGAGAGAGGCAGAGACATAGGCAGAGGGAGAAGCAGGCTCCATGCACCAGAAGCCCGACATGGGATTCGATCCCGGGTCTCCAGGATCTTGCCCTGGGCCAAAGGCGGGCGCTAAACCGCTGCGCCACCCAGGGTTCCCAATAATGAGTCCTAATACAAAGCAGACCACAGTGTTATCAGCTTTCTCATACCACATATGGATGACCAGCCTCTCAGCATGAAATAGAGGTTTGCACTGTTCTGTTCTTAACCTTAATCCAGTCAATTCTACATTTTAGGGAACCCCCTCTTCCAAATACCAATTTCCTTATCAAGGGTACTTGGGGTTGCAAGCAATAGAAACCAATTCTGTCTATAGCAGTAACTGCCAGACCTTGCTGATTATTAGACCTGGAGGAATTTTTAAATTAAAAATCGCATGTACACCCCCCCACAAAAAAGGATTAAATTAGGATTTCCAAGGGAATGGAACATGAGTTAGTATTTTTAAAAAGCTCTCTAGGTGATTATGATGCTTACCCACTGTTGCCTATTTCAGTGAACAACCTCCAAATTCATCTATTTGCCCAGCCTAAACCTGGTAACTCGTTTGTGAAATGTTTTGTTTTTTTACTTTTTCTCCTTTTTCAGTTTATTACTAATACCCATTAGGTCTCTATCCTAAATATCTAATGAGTCTTCCAAGTCTTCCACTTGTATCTTTTGTTCTAGCCTAAGGTGTCATAATTCCTTCTGGACCATCGTATTAACCCCCTAACTATTTTTCATGCTTCTACTTTTGCATCTTACTCTCCTCCCTGCCATCACTGTAGTCACCACAGATTATTTATTTCTGTTTTAGCTCTTAATGACAAAAAGTAATTATTTATTTTTTAAGTTCCACAGGAGTGGGATCTTGCCAGTTTTTTTTTTTTTTTAAGATTTTATTTATTTATTCATGAGAGACACAGGCAGAGACAGAAGCAGGCTCCATGCAGGGAGCCCAGTGTGGGACTCGATCCTGGGACTCCAGGATCACACCCTGGGCCAAAGGCAGACCCTCAGCCACTGAGCCACCCAGGGATCCCCTTGCCAGTCTTATATTTAGCATTTATCACAGTGTTTGGCATATAATGGCATTCATTAAATATTTGTTGAATGAATGAATGAATCTTCGTTGCCACCATCCTGGTTCAAGCTTCTGTCCTCTTTCCCCTGAATTAGTACAATTGCATCCTAACTATTCTGCCTTCAACTGTTCTGACTCCCTTTAATACATTTTCCGTGTTGTTTCTAGGGTAAAAATTTTAAAGACCTGAAGTCTGAAATAAAAACTTACAGTCTGATAATTACACTAAAATTATTCACATACTTCCTGTTGATCTTAATGTAGTTTATAGAACTTTAAAAAATAATTTTGAAAATTATGGTGAAATATACATAATAAAATACATCATTTTAACCATTTTTAAGTGTACAGTTTGTTGGCATTAAGTATATTCACTTTGTGTGACCTTCACCACCATTCCTCTCCAGAACTTTTTTCATCTTGCAGAACTAACTGCCTGTATCTCCCTCCCACCCCTCCAACTACGATTCTTTCTGTCTCTATGACAGAACTTTGTCTGTCCTTGTAACTCTTCCACATACTTCATATGAGTGAAATCGTATAGTCCTTTTGTGACTGCCTTATTTCGCTTATGTCTTCAAGATTTATCAATGTTTTTCCTTCTAGAACTTTTAATGACCTAGCCCATCTACCTTTGTGACCTCTTTTCACTTTGCTTCTTGCTTTCTGTGCATTAGTGATTTTTTCTTTCTGTTCCGTGGACTGTCAATGCCCCATCTCACCTCACAGTTTTTTCTCATGCCTGTTCATTCCCTCTGCCAAGAATGCTCTTTTCCTTTCCTCGCCTGGTTAATTTCTACTCAACCTTCAGATTTCAACTAAAACATCATTTCTTTAGGATATACTGCTTTAATTTCCCAGAATCGATTTAATCTCTTAAGTTACATGATTTAATAGTGCCATGTGACTTTCCTGTGAGTACTTATAATAATAGTTTTTTATTTTTTTAATTTTTGAACAAGAGTTGGGGGAGGGGGTTAGTAAAGGGCAGAAGGAAAGGGAGAGGGAGAATTCCAAGCAGGCTCCACACTCAGATCAAGCCACATGGTCTCAATCTCATAACCCTAAGCCGAAATCAAGAGTCAGACACTTAACCAGCTAAGCCACCCAGGCACCCCTTAGTACTTATAATAGTTTTAAATGACACATCTATTTATGTATTTTGGTGGACTAATGTCTGCCCTGGTGGCAGAGATCATACATTATGTTCAGTATGTATCCCCAGCACCTGGTATATAGTCAGTGTTTCAGTCAATAACATCCATATATAATAAAGAATATTAAAATCTATTGACTTCATGAATTTAGGCCTGGAAAATTTTTTTAAGATTTTATTTATTTATTCATGAGAGACACAGGCAGAGAGAGGAGAAGCAGGCTCCATGCAGGGACCCCAATGTGGGACTTGATCCCGGGACTCCGGGATCACGTCCTGAGCTGAAGGCAGGTGCTCAATCGCTGAGCCACCCAGGTGTCCATAGGCTTGGAAATTGATGGCTTCAGGTCTTTCTTCCTCTAAAAATCTACTAACATGTCTGAGCCTTCCTTGACTATTTTAGTTTGCAGAGATCTTTTTTTCTGTGAACTTTAATGTTTTTATTCATTTGCCAGATGCTTAACATTTACATAGGTTATCCTTATGTCATCTGAAATGTTCTGTTATTTTATATTATTTATGCTTTATGTTTTCCAGTTGATCTTCCTCCTCTAAATAGCCACTAAAGTTATTTTTCTAATTCTCTAAATTACAGATCTGGTCAGTTGTGGCACCTCTAGGGCAGTGCTTTTTAAGCTATGCATGTTGAAGGAGCCATAATTTTTTTCAAGTTCTTTTTTTTTTTTTTTTTTTTTTTAAGATTTTTATTTATTTGAGAGAGAGAAAGAGAGCATGTGTGGAGGGGAAGGGGCTGAAGGAGATGGAGAAGCCGACTCCTTGCTGAACAGGGAACCCAATGCAGGGCTTAATCCCAGAACCCTGGGATCAGGCCTGAGCTTAAAGGCAGACACTTGGGACAGCACGAGTGGCTCAGCAGTTTAGCGCTGCCTTCAGCCCAGGGCCTGGTCCTGGAGACCTGGGATCGAGTTCCGCGTCAGGCTCCCTGCATGGAGCCTGCTTCTCCTTCTGCCTGTATCTCTGCCTCTCTCTCTCTCTCTCTCTCTCTCTCTCTCTCTCTGTCTGTCTCTCATAAGTAAATAAATAAAATCTTAAAAAAAAAAAAAAAAGGAGGACACTTAACTTACCAAGCCACCCAGGTGCCCTTTTTTTCAAATTTTTATTTAAATTCCAGTTAGTTGGGGTGCCTAGGTGGCTTGGTCAGTTAAGCAATGGACTCTTAATTTTGCATAAGGTCATGATCTCAGGCTCGTAATATGGAGCCCCATGTCGAGCCCCACATCAGGCTGTATACTCAGCCAGGAGTCTGCTTCTTTCCCTCTTGCCTAACCCCACCCCCAGCTCACGTGCTCATGCATGTGCACCTTCTCTCTATCAAATAAATAAATAAATCTTTAAAATATAAATAAATTCCAGTTAGTTGACATACAGGATAATACTTAGTCTCAGGAGTAGAATTTAGTGATTCAACACTTAACATACAACACCTGGTGCAAAGGAGCAGTATTTTCCATTCATCTTAGACTGATACTTTTATAAATAAAATAAAAATAAATTATTAGATGAAACTTTTAAAAATCCAAGTATAGACTTCAGAATTTTATTGATTAACATGAAAGTATTCTGTTAAATTGTAGTACAAAGTTTCAGAATGCCTATTCTTAATTACTTATTACAAATTAATAACCATTTGCAGAGGAGGACTACAACACTGAATACTAGCACCACTTCAGGTCTCTGTGAAGGGAGCCCCAATGATGGGGTGTCAAGGTGAGACAGAATGTATAGACTGAATCTTTGCTTCCCTTCTATCTAATAAGCTCTGTAGTCATTATATATTGTTGTGTTTTGCACAAAAATTTGTTTGAAGATGGTTCTTTGACTTAAAAAGGTCTGCAGAATATATTCCTGGATCTTTCCCTGACTCTAACTTGATTTTCTAATTCTGTCACTGCCTTCTGCCATATATCCTATGCTTGAGCTATCTATCATTTTCCACAGGACATCATAGAAGCCCTTTCACTACTTATTGCTTTTCTACTTCCCTTTGCTTGGTTAGAATTTCCTAAACTTCCTTCTCTGTCTGGAATAAGATGCATTCTCCAAATTCTGGTTCAGAAGTCACCTCCTCTATCAAGGTTTTTTCAATTCCTTTAGATGAAGTTGGTCTCCACATTTCACATACCTATGATAACTATATGTTAGATTCTGTTGTAATGTATTTTGCACTTTCTCCACTTCTAAATTAACATGGTTCAAGTCCTATCCATCCTTATATCCCTAACCCAGAGATTGATACATAGAGTATTCAATAAGTATTGATTGGATAAAGGGAAAGTCATCAATATTTGGTACATATGTCAGACAGAGAAACTTTTTATTTGGTCTTGGACAAGCTGGATGATTTTCTTCTCTCTAGGGAACCTATACTTGTATATTCAAAATGACATATATAACATGGGTTGAAATATGTATTTTAGAAAATACAGGGGCACCTGGGTGGCTCAGTTGGTTAAGTGTACCAACTCTTGATATTAGCTCAGATCTTGATCTCAGGGTCATGAGTTCAAGGTTTACATTGGAGCCTACTTTAAAGAAAAAGATACAAGTAAGAACCTTATGGCCAGATATCTTGTGTGGACATGCCTTAAAGTTCCCAGGGAGGAGGGTGGGAGGTGTACAGAGGAGGGTAAAAGTGAAGTAGCCTTGAAATTGTTTTAATTGAAAAGTTTTCAGTCTGATTTTTTAAATAGCACTCTTGTTTTGTTTCATATTAATTGCATTTATCTGTTCTTGCAGTTTTATGAATTGCATAAGTAACTTTCTAACACACTATTCCTAACCACTATGCTAAACTTTCTCTCATGTACATATGCTGTATAATAATTTGTATGGTCTTTGTCCCAGGTTCCTGGCATAGAGCTTCTAAAACTCCTATAATCTTCCAAGTGACAAGAATATCTTTGTTATTCATAAGCCCCTTGGATCACACGTGAGTTCATACTAATAAGATGGCTCAGAATGGGGGCTGGTTGTCAGAAAGACCATTCATGGGATTAGAGGATTGGGGCTTTGGGCCAGCCTACCTTCCTGGCCTATATAATAGAGCCCCAATCAATAATCTGGACACTGAGGCTCAGTGGAGCTTCCTAATTGGTAAGGTAAAGGTAAAAATTGGTGTGGTAAACACATCAATGTGCCAGGAGGATGCCCTGATTCCATGGAGAGAGGATACGGAAGCTCCGTGTTTGGGACTCATCCAGACCTCACCTTATATGTCTCTTCATTTGTACCAGATTTATATCTTTTATAACAAACTTGTAATCATAAGTATGGTGCCTTCCTGAATTCTGAATTGTTCTAGTGAATTACAAAACTTGGGAGGTCATAGGAACCATCAGATTTGCAGCCAGTTGGTTAGAAGTGTAGGTAGTCTGAGGACCTCACTTGAGGCTGGCATATGAAGTGGAGGCAATCTTGCTGGGCATCATGTTCCCTTAAACCTATGCAATCTGACACTAACTCTGGGTGGTTAGTATCAGAATTGAATTGGATTATACCAGGTGGTGTCAGAATAGTTGGGTTAAAATGGAATATCATAACTGAGTCCTATGGTGGCCTGGTATACGTAACAGTAACCAGTGATAAAAAAGAGAAAACATGCTATCAAGAAAAAAGTCACTTGGTCTCTCTGCTATTTAACTTTCATGTACCATTCCTTCATACATTATATATTAATCAACTCTTAAACCTTATCATATGTAGAATCAGGCTTTTCATTATTTCTCTTAAGAAATAATGGTTTTTAGCTAATGTGTAGTGGAATGTCTACCAGGGAATGGAACTGGGGCATTTACTAGGTATTTGAGGATTGAGGCTCATTTGCTCATACAACACAAGGACCTCATCCTCAGCTGGAGGACTCCTTGCCTGACTCAGTCACTCTTCACTGATTCCAGAGTGGCAAGTACCACTGGATTGTGGGCAGGCAGCAGCTGAGGGAATTTCACCAGGGGATATGTACATGTATTTGGAGGGACTGTTTCCAACCCCTTGACTCATGGAGTAACGATGGTTAATTTCCCCTGAAATGTTTTTTATATGAACTAAGCCTTAGAAGTAACTGAAATACAGGGGATCTCTGGGTGGCTCAGCGGTTGGGCACCTGCCTTTGGCCCAGGGCGCAATCCTGGAGTCCAGGGATCGGGTCCCTCGTCGGGCTCTCGGCATGGAGCCTGCTTTTCCCTCTGCCTGTGTCTCTGCCTCTCTCTCTCTCTCTGTCTATCATAAATAAATAAATCTTAAAAAAATAAAGAAGTAACTGAAATACAAAATGACTTTTTAAATGAGCCACTTAAAGTCAATATGTGTAATAACTGACTCTAATAAGAATCTATTTTGGTGGGGCACCTGGGAGGCTCAGTGGTTTATTTTCCTCATGAATTGTAAGGCACTTAACACAGTACCTCGTACTTATTAAGTCCTGAGTATATATTAGTATTAAGGAGTATTTTAGTTTCCTAGAACTGCTGTAACAAACTGCTGTCTATCTCCACATGCTTTCCTCCCCTTTAAGGACACCAAACAGATTGGGTGAGGGCTCACCCTATGACTTCATTTAGCTTGATTATATCTACAAAGACCAGTTTCCAAATAAGGTCACATTCAGAGGTACCAGGAGTACATAATTTTGGTGAATACAACTTATAATATGATGGATAGTGAATTCAACACATAGCATCCACGCCCTGGCTCCCCAAAATTCATGACCCCTCATTATGCAGAATACATTCAAGCTTCCCAACATCCTCCCAAAGTCTTAACTCATTCCAGCATCAGCTCTTAAGTCCAGCATCTCATCTAAATATAATCAACTCAAAAAGTCCCAAATCTCATTTTCTAAATCAAGTATGGGTGAGACTCTGGTAGTCCATCCTGGTACAAAATTCTCCATCTGTGGACCTTTAGATCTAGAAAACAAGTTATCTGCTTCCAAGATACAAGGTAGGACAGGCATAGGAAAGACATTTCCATTACAAAGGGAAAATGGAGGGAATAAAAAGGCCACCAGTCTAAAGCAAATTCACAATCATGGCAAATTCCTTTAGGTTTCAAGGCCTGAGAGTAATTCTCTGTAACTTGATGCTCTGTCTTCTGGCCTGATAGGGCAGCCCCACCCTTTTACACCTAGAAGGTCCCACTGGCCCAGACCTTGACTTCTGTGACTTTGCCCTTTGTGTTATTCTTCCTTCATTTTATCTCATCTTTGTTCCCTTCAGTCCAGACTGACAGCACTTCTGCTGGTATTAAATTCTCAAAAACCTTTCAGTCTTCCATGTAGTTCTTAGGGATCCAAACCATCTGACAAGAGGTTTCCTGGATAACCATATCTCTGTTCCTAGCTTCTGAGATGGTTGATTATATCCATGAGTCACAGGCAAACGATTGTCCAGCCACACCCTTGGCCCTATTTCCAGAGCAAGTAGTCTGGTTAGGCAGAGAATTTTCCAAATCATCAAGTGCTGGTTCCTTCTTAATGGTTCATTCCTCAATTTATCTCTGCTCATATTTTACTGTAAGCACCAAGGAAAAACTAGGCCACACTTCAACACTTTCTTTGGAAATTTTTTTCAGCTAAATATCCAAGTTTATCACAAGTTCACCCGATGACCAAACACAATTCAGACAAATTTTCTGCCACTTTATAACAAGAATTGCTTTTCCTCCAATGTCCAATAACGTGTTCATTGTTTCCTTCTAATGCCTCACCAGAAGAAGCATCTTTAATGTTCATATATGTACTAAACATTGCTTCAAGGCAGTATAGGTTTTTTTTAATTAAGCCTCTATCATTATCCAATTCCGAAGGCACGTCTCCATTTTTAACTATTTGTTAGAGCAGCACCCCACTCTCATCAATACCAAAATCTATTAGTCTCCTGAGACTACCAGAGGCTAAAAGAGGCAAGAAAGGTATCTTACCCCACAGGGTTTAGAGAGAACATTGACTCTGCCAGCACACACTGATTTCAGACATCTAGCTTCTAGAACTGTGAGAGAATAAATTTCCTTTATTATATCCAGTTGGTGGTACTTTGTTATGGCAGGCTTAAGAAGCCAAAACAGGGGTATTACTGGGAGGTACTAAGTCATCAATGAAAGACCGTGAGTGTGTAGTATCTGCCTATATCCTCAGGGTTTCTTGCTGTTCCTCTTTTAAAACCATATTTATATCCAGTTGTACTTAAAGTTTACTTTTGTGTGCTGACAGCTTATGATTTGCCTTTCTTTTATCTCAGGAAAGCAATTTTAAATCATTGGTAGGAATACTATGGTAACAAGAAGCCTTCTAACTTTTAGAGGAGTGGTGGCTTGAGTTTTACAGACCTTCCTTCTGCCAGAATGCCTAGTACTGGTTTTTGGTTCTCAGGCATACTGCCTTAATCAGGGTGAAGCAAGAGGAACCCCAGTGGTACTTCACTTAGCCCCTGTATAGGTAATTGACCCATAAATGATGAATTACATAATGAGTCCTTTACCATCACTTCTAATAGATGTCTATGTTTTTCAGTTTTGAGTTAGTTATTTTTCAAGAACACATTCTATCAAAATGAGGACCAGTACTTTTTTTGAATTCCCCTTAGTACCAATCACAGTGTAAGTCTATTAGAAGATACTCTATAAATATTGTTTTGCATTAAAATAGCTTACCCATGACACTGCTGGTGAGAGACTAGCTCTAGTGATAAATAAGAGATGCTAGTTGCCAGGGCTGTCATTTCAATTTGTCTTGCTTGTGTTGAGCTCATTAATAAATTGCCACAGTGATAATATGAAAGTAATGAACCTTCTGGAGGCCCAGCTGGGGCACAGAGTGCTAGCAGGGACCTTCAGGCAATTGCCATTGTTACACACTTTTCTATTAAAGAGTTTCAGGCTCCTTTTTTTTTCCTTTGAAACATTTATATTTTTAAAAAAATCCAATCCTGTTTTAATATTTTTGTACTTTTTAGGTGAGTTTATTTGAATTCAGCTCAACAAACATGTATGTATCTGATGCCTGCTACTGTCAGGCACTGTATTAGACCCTAGGGATGTAGAGATGACTAAGACATCCCTTAGCTTTGCTGTCAAATAGGTGGGGGAGATATGTAAACAAATCATTGTAATACAGTATTTAAATGCTGTAAGTATGAACCAGATATAAACATAGAATAGAAAAGGAAATGATTATCTAGAGAAAAGATCCAAGAGGGCTGAGGAAGGAGAGATTCATTGATTTCTGAGTTAAATTTTGAACGATGAGTTGTTAAGTTGGTAAGTTGAGTGCATAATGGGAAGAGAGGCTTGCAGATGCGTTGAGGGACTGTAGATCATTTAGAATAACTTAAAGAAAGTAAAGTAAGAAGGAGAAGATGGGCAGATGAGGCCAGAGAAGTAGTCAGGGGCTAAATCTTAAAGAATTTTGGTTTTGAGAGGCTATGTATGCAATGCCAAGGACTTTGGTAGATTTCATTCCATAGGCTACATGGATCCATCAAAGGATTTTTTTTTTTTAAGATACTATTTATTCATGAGAGATACAGAGAGAGAGGCAGAGACATAGGCAGAGGCAGAAGCAGGCTCTCTGTGGGGAGCCTGATGCGGAGCTTGATCCTAGGGCCCTGGGGATCACGCCCTGAATCGAAGGCAGACACTCAACCGCTGAGCCACTCGGCGTCCCTCCGTTAAAGGATTTTAAGCAGAGAAATGACGTTATGGAATTTTTATTTTTGATGGATTACTCCAGTTGCCATACACATGATAGAGGACAGTAGAGAGAAACCAGTTAGAAGGCTAGTTTTGTGCAAGCAAATGGCAACATAGTATACGGCAAAGAACAGTGACTGAGATTGTTTCAGATCCCAGTTTAACCACCTACTAACTCCAACTCTGAAATTTCCTCATCAGTAAAATGAGAATAATAGTAATCTCTCACTAGGTATTATGGAAAATCATATGAAATAACCTGTATACGTGGAATTGGTCCAAAGAGCTGAATATAAATATTAGCTGTTACATATCAACTTCTAGTTTTGTTGAGTTTAGGTAACCTATAACTGAGTTTACGATTTTCAAGAAGCACTTTCATTTTCTTTGTATCATTCTCTTAATAAAATAGAAAGAAATCAACATTTTATCTACATTAGATCCATCTTTCAGGATTTTTCAAATACTTAAAAAAAAATAATGTACCTAAGTTTATTCTTTTGGACAACCTGCTAGACTCTGAGTTGGAGAATTAAGCTTAATGTCCTTTTGAGTCAGTGGTGCAATATGAAAAGACTGGAGCCCTAGTTCAATAAATGAGCTTTTTAGCTAAGAAATAGCAGCAGAGTTTACTCTGCCTCTGTTTCTTCAAGTGTTAATAAGAATAATGTGAACAGTTTTCCTAGCTACCTTGTATATCTATTGTGAGGGTCACATCCTTTCCATAAGTAAACATTCACTAAACTACTATTCAAGGTAATACTACTACAAAGAATGTAGAAATGAATCAGATGTGGATCCTAATTTCAAGGGATTTATAGCATTAAAAGAACTATAAAAGATGTACATAAATAACTCTAGTACCAAGAAGATAATATGTGAATCAGTTAACACTGAACATTATAAAGGACTTTGAAACTGGAAGTCATATTTTTGTATAATATATTGTAAAAAATAACTGTTTTATAAAGTGCATTTTACACGTTCTCACTATTTTTAAAGTGCTTCTCCAAGCAGAGGTAAAATAGAGTCACTTTCTTGGATACCTGTGGAAAATAAATGATAAGGATAGATTAAGGTTTTAGGTATATTTTAAGCATATATGCATTTTTTAATATTTTCACTGATATCCAAGTAAATGTCAAAAGTAGTCTTTGAGCCTACAGAGTCTGTGTGTTTGTGTGTGTATGTGTGTAGTTTGTGTAATGGAGATGATGTCATGTACCTCAGGTTTGTTGTGATGAATGGTCATTATATGTAAAAGTGCTAAAACAACAACGTTCATTCTTTCCATTATGTTACCTACCTTTTCACTATTGCCTGATGTTAAGCTTTGAGACAGCAGCCTCTTTGGGATATTTTCAAGTTTATTTTTAGTTATGAAAAATTTTAAACATACAACAAAATCAAAAAGGATTTGCAATGAAAAACCCCATGTCTACCACCAAAATTTTACCATTACTTGTAAATGTCACATATCTGCTTATCTGTCCCTCTACCCACCCAGCTATGTTGAAATTTCTCTGGTGATTCTCTAGGACTTTGCTGAAGGAGGTTTTTTAATGGAGGTATTTTAACTAATTTGGAAGCCAGGAGTACAAATACGTTTTAGATATTTGTTGTTTTTTTTTTTTAAGATTTTTTATTATTTATTTAAATACACAGAGAGGAGAGAGAGGCAGAGACACAGGCAGAGGGAGAAGCAGACTCCATGCAGGGAGCCTGATGTGGGACTCGATCCCGGGTCTCCAGGATCACACCCTGGGCTGAAGGCGGCGCTAAACTGCTGAGCCACCCAGGCTGCCCCCGTTTTAGATATTTGTAATTAAATTACAGTTTTCTTATTTACATTGCTTTGCTCCTCTGAAGAATTTTATTTACTGAGTTATTCTTTTTATTTTTTTTTGAGTTACTTATTTTTTGAATCTGTCTCTACTATTTGTACTCTTGCATTATCATTTCCAACGTTAAATTGTTCCATTGAATTTTCCTGAGAATGCCTTCAGTTGATCCTCTTTGCAGTGTCATATTTAAAGTAGGCTTTAGATAGTCTTCTTTGTTGTCTCTTTCTCCTTTGAAAGTATCTTTAAAAATTAATAAAAAAAAATAATAAAAAAAAATAAAAAATAAAAATAAAAATTAATAAGAAACAATGGTGTGCATTCTGTGTCTGGTGGCAACCACTACAGCTAGAAGCTTTGTTTGTGTAGAATGGAATGCCTGCCCAGGTCTTCAGAGCTCAGGTATCCCAGCACTTCCCATTATCTCCAACTTTTTGTTTCTGAGTGTTGCTTTTTCCCAGGATAGTTAGTCTATTTAGTATGCCCTGCCAGTAAATATAACCTTTTTACCTATGTTTGGTTATAAGTCCTTAGCATTGATTGATTTTCTCCATTACATAGCCATATTTAGATTACATATGACAGAAATTCTTCAGAGCTTCTGATTCTCTGATGGTACTCTTCCCTATTTTCCAGTGCTGCCAAGTGTTAGGTGGATTTCCTTAATGGGCTATGAGGACTGTATTCAGAAAAGTTTTTGAAAAACCAAGTTGTATTCATAATTATGTCTCTCAACTGCTTTCATCCTC
The DNA here is from genome assembly GCF_018345385.1 of Vulpes lagopus. Lineage (NCBI taxonomy): Eukaryota > Metazoa > Chordata > Mammalia > Carnivora > Canidae > Vulpes > Vulpes lagopus. The sequence continues at coordinate 62,027,001 of NC_054846.1, read as the reverse complement.
TCCTTACCTGTTTGTAATGGTCCTGTCAGATTTGAGACTGACTTAGAGATATTAAAAGGACCCAGCTTGTTTTGATCCATTTTGAGAGATTTGCCCTAAACTGTTTCTCTCTCATATTTTATGCCTTTTTTCTTTTAATGATTAGCATTCATTCATTTCATTCAAAAATACTTACTGAGTACCTCTTCCATTCCAGACACTATTCTAAGTGCTAGAATACAGTGCTGAATGGACAACACGAAGTCTCAGTGGAGCAGACAAATGAATAGACAAGGAAAATATTACATAGGGCACCTGAGTGGCTTAGTCAGTTAAGTATCTGCCTTTGGCTCAGGTTATGATCCCAGGGTACTGAGATAGAGCCCCATGTCAGGCTCCCAGCTCAGTGGGCAATCTGCTTCTCCTTCTACCCTTCCTGCCTGCTCGTACTCTCTCTCACACACTCTGACATGCGTGCTCTTTCAAATAAATAAAATCTTAAGAGAAAATATTACATAGTGCTAACTGTTGGGGAGAACTAAACGTGGTATCAAAGGAAGTCTGGGTGACTTCTTCAGATAGAGTAGTCAGGAAAGGCTTCTCCTGGGGAGGTGATATTTAAGCTGAGACCTAAATGATAAGAAGTGAGCCATATGAATATGGGGTGGAACATCCTGGGTAGTGCCAAAGCCCTCTGATAGTGAGGAGTTTAGTTTGCTTCTGGAGCAGAGGACAGTGTGACTGGAACAACGGGAATGTGGGAGGAATGTAGGAGCAAAGGAGTAGGGGGAGGGGTCAGAGCATGAAGGATGATGGGGGTCAGGGTAATAAAGGACTTGGATTTAATTTGAAGAGCTAGGAGGAACCTTTGGGAGATTTTAAACAGGAGAGGGACATTATCTAACTTATATTAACAAATAACCAGGATAGGGCCATATGATGGAGAAAATTTGCCAGTGCCGAGAGCATCTAACTGGAGGCAGAAGATTGCATTTACTCCTAGGGCATACTAAAATGGCCTAGTTTTTCTGGAAAAAACCCAAGCCTCAGAGACAAGAGATTGGCCAAATTATCACAGCTCCACCTTTTACTAACTGTGTAATTTGGGGCAAATTCTAAGACCTCTCTCTGTATGGATTTTCTCCTCAATAAAGTGAAGATAATAATAGTACCCCCAAGGACACGTGGGTGGCTCAGTCAGTTAAACATCCAACTCTAGATTTCTGGTCGGGTCATGGGATTGAGCCTTGTGTCAGGCTCTGCACTCAGCAGGGAGTCTGTTTGAAATTGTCTCTCTCCCTCTCTCCCCCTCCGTTCGGCTTACAGGCTCACTCTCTAGGTGAATGAATGAATGAATGAATGAATGACCCTACCTTAATGGGTTGTGAGAATTGAACAACTTAATGCAAGTAAAGTGGTAAGAACACATTAAGTACTTAATGTTTAAGCTTAAAATTTATTTCCTCTAGATATGGGTGATCTAACATGATAGCCACGACAGCCAGGAAATTCTGAATTGTAAATTTTCTTTAATTTGAATTACATGTAATTTTTTTTGAGAGAAAGAGAGAGTGGTGGGACAGGGTGGAGGAAGAGGGAGAAAGAGAGTCTTAAGCAGACTCCACACTTAGCATGGAGCCTGACATGGGGCTCAATCCCACAACCCTGAGATCATGACCTGATCCAAAATCAAGAGTCAGACGCTTAACCAACTGAGCCACCCAAGCACCCGCTGAATTATATTTCTGTTGGGCAGCATTGCTCCAGACTGTGGGTCAGGGGGGAGAGCAGTGGGAGAAGCATTTGAGCTGAGGGAGGTGTTTTTCGTAATTACACAAATACCCTTGGAGATTCCAAAACACTTTTACCTAGTGGAGACTCCCCATCAGAGAAGTCCTTTCTCTTACCCTTTTGCTGAAAATCAGTGCATTTATGAACCTGCCATCCTGATAGTGTTTTGTATTCTTCAGGTGTGTCAGAGTGGGGAAAAAAATTATGAATCACTGCACTGTGTTAAAGTGTATTGTTTGGTTTTACATCTATCAATGGTTTTGATTAAGTAGATTTCTGGAGTTCTCTGGAATAGTATCATCATGTAAGATTGTTCTCTGAAATAAAATCCACCACTAATCCTGGCCCAGTGGACCCCAGCGACTTAAAATGAGGAAGAATTAAAGTAGATTTTAATTAAGAAGTGAATTGCTGGTCAAAAGCTGAGGAATTTGAGAAAAGCATCTTGTGTCCTAAAAGCTAGATTTCCAGGATTAAAAAAAAAAAAAAAAAAACCCACTCAAAAAGGTAAGCAACCAGAAATTTATCTCTGAATAAATTTCTGAAAAAAACATGTTTTTTCTTCTCATGCCTCTTGGTTCCTGCCGGCTCTGTGGTTATATAGAAAGGTTTTCTGACTTGTTAGCACAAAAAAGGTTCCTAGTAAATATGGATGACTATTAGCAAATGGCACCACTCTTCTGCCTTTGCTGTTTGGAATGTTTATATTCTTTATTATCCCCAAATAATTTTATAAAATCAGTGGTTTGCCTCAATTTAATACCACATTTCAAAGATTATTCCATGCCCTTTCAGTCTCTTCTAGAGAAGAGAACCCTTTTCTAAGATTGCTATACTGTTTCAGACTCACAGAGGACACATTTCACTGGAAGCCCCTTTGTCTCTGGCCTTACTGATACAGAGACGAAAGAGGTAGTCTCAAAGACTCCCAACCAGAAGTGGGTGTCAGGGCAGTTGCCCAAGTTGCTTGCAGGAAGACAACTGCACTTGATAAAGTTCCCTTATTTCATTAACAACAGAATTTTCTATGAAGCCATAAAATCAGACACTTGTGGAGGGTGGATAATGAGAAAACAGGCATGCAGCTTGTTTGTAGTAAATATGGGACCTGCCTGGGAATAATGCACTATAGAGTTTTCACCTCCTAGTTTTCTGGTGAAGAATTTGAAGCCCTGAAGAAGGGACTCCTCGGTGACCTGGAATGAACCAGCCCAAGTTTAGACCTAAGCTGCAGCTCAGTTCCTTCTTACAGAGAAACCATAATTATCCCAAGTTTGTAATTCTGTAAGATTCATACAGGACCCTGGATAGGGGCACCTGGGTTACTCAGTGGTTGAGCATCTGCTTTCAGGTCAGGGCATGATTCCAGGGTCCTGGGATCAAGTGCCACATCAGGCTCCTCACAGGGATCCTGCTTCTCCCTCTGCTTGTGTCTCTGCCTCTCTCTGTGTGTCTCTCATGAATAAATAAATAAAATCTTAAAAAAAAAAGACCCTAGACTTTGGGGGGATTTCTAGAATGGTTTATAGATGCCACTCTGTCCTGGAGCCCAAATTACTTTATGTACCTCTCTCAGTGACCTAAGCAGGTGAGGATTTAATCTACTCTCAAGACTCTATGTCTAAGGAGCTAGTTTTCTTTTGGGGGGGGGGAGGGGTTAGGGAGGAGGTAGTTTTCTGTACGGGACTCTATCTTCTTAGACTTCAATTTTATTAACTTGATTCTAAGTTGATCTTGAGATCTCTGGTACCTGATAGATATTTTTCAAAGGGCTGGCTGCTTGGGCAGTGTGAACAGATAAAAAGTGGTAAACGGGTTAATAGTCTTTTACTGGTCCCCAAAGCCATCTGAGTCTGACCTCAGATTTTAATTTTGTCACTATGAAAGGCTGTTATTAAGTGGTTCCTGTCTGTAGATGGTGACATACATTCAGATCTTCACTCCAAGGAAACCTTGGGGAAATAAGACTCTTAGAAGCTTAAGGTTCTGGATAGCTACAGGTTTGTTCGATTATACATTAAATCTTTATTTTTAAAAATCATTTTAGTTGGAAATTATCCTAAAATGAATTGTACCTTTCTTTCTTCTTTTTAATTTAGCTTGTTGAGCCTAATTTAATCTTTTCTTAATGACTCAGATCCTTATGGGGTATGTGTATGTGTAAAGGATACAAAGCTCTGTGGGTTTTTTAGTCTATTCCTAACTGTTTTTCCCACAAAACCATTTTTAGTGCATAATGTTTACAAAGTGCAAGGTTTTCAGGAATGCATATCGTTGTATATAAATGCCTGGAGTTAAGCCTGTGTGGGTCACAGTCATGAAAGATTTGAAAGCCATTGCACTAGGTAACTCCTTCCTTGTGCTAACAACACTTTCTTCCATTTGCATAGTACTTGACTGTTTGCCAAGCCTCCGTACATATATATGGCCTATGATAAATAAACCAGGGAAAGAATTAAATTTTTGTTGTTTTTAAATACAGTAAGCAAGCATAATGTAACCAGAAAGAGCATGGACTTTCCAATTAGACATTAGCCTTTAGTCTTTAATTTTAGCCTTTCCATTTAGTAGCTATGTGGCCTTGGATGCCTTAATTCACCCCGTTAACTTCAGAACCTCAGCTTTTTTTTTTTTTTTAAACTGAATGGGAAATGCTAGAATTGTTGGATCCTTTAAGTCAAGTAATGAAAGTAAAAGTGCCTGCTAGGGGCAACACGGATGAATGTTGAGTGGAAGGAAGTAGACATGAAAGAATATATGTGATATGTTTTATTTAAAGTTCAAAACAAGCAAAACTATTCTATAATGACAGAAGTTGAGACAGTGTTTACTCTTGGGTGGAGTACTGACTGAGAGAGGACACAAAGGAGTACTTCCTTGGGTGCTAGTAACAATCTCTTTCTTGGTTTGACGACACATTGTAAAAGTTCATTGAGTTTCATACTATGATTTGTGTACTTTTCAGTATGTTATACTTTATTAAAAAGTCATTTTTAAAGTGCTTGGTACAGAAAGTAGCACATAGTTGATTCCCTTCTCCTATGATGGTTCTTTAAGTTCACATTATGAAAGTCTATTTAACAAACTGATCCTAACCTCTTTTCCTTGTAACCTCTCAGTTTCTTTGTTCTCTTACAGTTCTCTATCTCCTGATAACATCTTATACCTAGGCATGTTTAATAACTATATACAGTGATAATCCCAACTGGTGTAGCTGAAGGTTTAGATCAGTCAGATAAGGTGCAATTGAATGTCTGACCACTGTGATTTAGGAGTAAATCAGCAATATGAATTCTGATTTGATGCTATTCTCTGATGATTACTTGATGTGATATTTTGCTTTTTTCTTTTTTTAAAGATTTTATTTATTTATTCATAGAGACAGAGACAGAGAGGCAGAGACACAGGCAGAGGGAGAAGCAGGCACCATACAGAGAGCCTGACGTGAGACTCAATCCAGGGTCTCCAAGATCACGCCCTTGGGCTGCAGGCGGCGCTAAACCGCTGCACCACCAAGGCTGCCCGATATTTTGCTTTTTAAGTGGAGATTAAATGAATTTTTAATTTTGCCTGATATCAAATCAAGTTCATTATTGAGTTTTTTAATGGTGGGACATTGGACTTACTCTCTTATTTCTGGCATTTTTAATACAAGTCCATTATAGTATAGCAGGCTTTGAAATAGTCACCATCACACCCTGTTACCCCTCATATATTTTGCTTTAGTTCTCATCACTGAAAGAAAACCATACATACTGTTTTTACCTTATTGCTTTGTACTATAAGTATAGAAACAGAACTTATATACTTGGAAATTTATGCAAAGCCTTGTTATAAAAACAACGTAGAATTGTTAAAAAGTCAATTTAAAAACTCAGAAAGTTATTTCTTCTCATACAGGCTATGTGTGGGATATAAAATAAGCCTATTTAGAGTCTCTGCCCTCGGGGGTAGAATCCTGCAGGAGAGGTCTGTGAGATAGGCAGAAAATGAACCTGTCTTTACTTTTGGTCTTCTGGATGTCTTTGGTCTTGGAGAGAAAACTTGGACTTTCAAAGAGAAGGTTTTTCACAGAGGGACTAGCAAGGCCCTTTATTTTATTATTTTTAAAAAAGATTTTATTTATTTGACAGAGAGCACAAGCAGGGGGAGCAGCAGAGAGAGAGGGAGAAGCAGGCTCTCCACTGAGCAGGGGGCCTAATGGAGGCTCCATCCCAGGACTAGCAAGGCCCTAACTGAATCCACAGAGAGCTGTGGCAATGATTGTGTGAATGCTGATGGAGCCAATAGAGAGAGACCTGACTGACTTCATCAGGGATTAGATACCCTATTACCTGTTAGATACTTACTTATATACATTGATTAAAATAGATAATGCCATTCAACCCTCATAAACCCTTTGGAGTAGACGCTATTATTTCTACATTAAAGATGCAGAAATTATGGCTTAGAGACATTTAGTAACTTGTCCAAGTTTACAAAGCTAGTGACAGAGTTGTTATTCAAACTCAAAGCTCATCTGTACCACATGCTTTATATAGATAGTAATTTTATCCAAAGAAAGGATGTATCTATGGGAAGATAGCTTGGAAACCTGTGAAATGGAAGGTCATAAAGAAAATTGATGATGGCTGATTGCATATAGAATTACCCAGGAAAGAGAATGTTATGACTCCAGAACGTAAGTTTAAGTCCCTGTGAAGCTTTTTGTGTTTCTCTTATGAGATGGTTGAATGGGACTGTGATGCAAATCTGCGTGTTACCTGTTTCTCTTCTTTCTTCTATTTTGTAGTAAGATATATAAAACATAAAATTTACCATTTTTAACCACTAAAAGGCATTAAGTACATATACAGTGTTGTTTAGCTTTTACTACTCTCTATCTCCAGAACTTTTTCTTTTTCTTTCTTTTTTTTAAAGATTTTATTTATTTATTCATGGGAGACCCAGAGAGAGAGGCAGGGACACAGGCGGAGGGAGAAGCAGACTCTCCGCAGGGAGCCTGATGCGGCACTCAATCCGGTGACTCTGGGATCTTGCCCTGAGTGAAAGACAGACACTCAACCGCTGAGCCACCCAGGCGTCCCATCTCCAGGGGAGATGCTTTTTCATCATCCCAAGCAGAAGCTCTGTACCCATTAAATCACTCTCCATTCCCTCCTCTGCCCTGCCTTAGTACTTCTACTTTCCATTTCTGAATTGCTTATTCTAGTTACCAAGTATAAGTGGAATCGTACAGTATTTGTCCTTTTGTGTTTGGCTTATTTTATTTAGAATGATGTTTTCAAGATGTGTCTGTGTTGTTGCAAGTATCAGAATGTTACTCCTTTTTCCTCCTCTGCCCTGCCTTAGTACTTCTACTTTCCATTTCTGAATTGCTTATTCTAGTTACCAAGTATAAGTGGAATCGTACAGTATTTGTCCTTTTGTGTTTGGCTTATTTTATTTAGAATGATGTTTTCAAGATGTGTCTGTGTTGCAAGTATCAGAATGTTACTCCTTTTTATGGAATAAATATTCCATTGTGTGTATAAAGCATATTTATTTATCTGTTCATTTACTGATGGACGCTTGGATTGTTCCTTTCCTTTGGCATTATGAATGATGTTGCTATGAGCATTAGTGTACAAGTATCTGTTTTAGTCCCTGCTTTCACTTCTTTTGGATGTATACCCAGGAATGGAGTCGCTGGATCATATGTTAATTTTATGTTTATTTCTTTTAGATTTTCCACAGCAGCTGCATCACTTTTCATTCCTACTAGTAATTTGCAAGATTCTAATATCTCCACATTCTGACTTGTTATTTTTGTTTTCTGTTCCTTTTTTATGATAGCCATTTGAATGGGTGAAGGGGTATCTCATCCTGATGTTGTTTTGCATTTCCCTTATTGATTAATGATGCTTAATGTATCTTTTCATGTGCTAATTGGCTATCTGTATTGAAAAAGGAGAAATGTCTATTCAAGTCCCTTGCCCATTTTTTTTAAATTGAGTTGTTTGAGGGGTTTTTTGTTGTTGAATTGTAGGAGTTCTTTATATATTATAGGTATTAATCTCTTCTTGAATATATAATTTACCAGTATTTTCTCCTATTCTGTATAGGTTGTCTTTTACACTCAGATAGTGTTGTATGATACACAAATATTTTTCATTTTGATGAAATCTAATTTATCTGTTTTTTTTTTTCATTGCCCGTGGTTTAGATGTTACAGAATCATTGTCAAATCCAATGTCAAGATTTTCCCCTATGTTTTCTTGTAAGAGTTCTATAATGTTAGCTCTTGTGTTTAGGTCTTTGCATTTTGAGTTAATTTTTGAATTCAGTATAAGGAAAGTTTAAACTTCATTCTTATGCATATGAGAATAGTTTTCCCAACATCACTTGTTGAAAAAAATATCCTTTTCCCATAAATGGTTTTGGCACCTTTGTTGAAAATCATTTGACCTTATATATTAGGGTTTGTGTCTGGGCCCTCTATTCTATTCCATTGGTCAGTGTGTGTGTGTGTCCTTATGCCAGTACCGCACTGTTTTGATTACTCTAGCTTTGTAGTAAGTTTTGAAATCACAAAGTGTGAATTTTCCAACTTTATTCATTTTCAAGGTTGCCTAAGCTCTTCAGGGTCCTTTGAAATTCTACATGAATTTTGGGATAGCTTTTTATATTTCTGCAAAAGACATCTTTGGGATATCGCGAGGGATGGCATTGAGTCTAAATCACTTTGGGTAGCATTGTCATCTTAACAATGTTAGTCTTCTAATTCATAAACACAGAATGTCTTTCCATTTATGTTTTTTTTTTATTTCTTTCAGCAGTGTTTTGTAGTTTTCATCATACAGTATTTTACTTCATGTGGCTATTTTATTTCTACAGTAAATTAATAAATTAACATTCTAATTTACCCATCGTTGTTTAATGACCTATAGAACTACCCTCAAGAATATATTGTATTTAATAGAATCAGTGTTCTGAACCCACAAAGCTGAGGGAAGGATCCTGGAAATTGGATCCTATTTGGATAGGTTTTCCTTTCCTTTGGGAAGCCCTGTCTGGGTGTCCTGCCTGTTGGTTTCCTCTAATAAAAACCTGGTTTTACTGCATGTCTTCTTTGATCTACAGTAGTTCACATTTCTAATTTTTTCTGCCTTTACTTCCAGATTTCTCCATCTTGCTAAGGAGGAACACTTTCCTATTTGATATAGCTGATGGTACCATGCAAAAATCAGATCCTCGAAAAGGTCAGAACCTGTATTTATATATAATGGAAATAGAGAGTTTTCCTCTACTAGATTGTATATGAATGTATGTGTCTCAAAAAGCTATTAGAGCGAATAAAAGAATCTCACCCTTTCTTGCCAACTTATCCTGCAATTTTAACAAATCCTGCATGTCATTTATATAGCTCTTTATAGTTTGCAAAGTACTCTTCATGTAATTGTCTTACATAGTCTTTACAGTAATCTTGTGAAGTAGGTACAGTTACGTTTCCTGTTTTATGGAAACAATGAGGGGTTAAGAGACATTCAAAATCTTGTTACTATGTGCTGCTGTATAATTTAGTTCTAGATCTTTTGCCTTTAAATCTTTTTCTTCTCACTCCATCACAAATTCATGATCAGTATCAGAATTTAGAAGGCATGGAAGTAGTAAGTGTGGCAGCTGTATGAATACGGGAAATAATGTATGTAAAAATCTGTGAAAAAGAGTTAAAATCCCTGTATGGATGTAAAATATCATTAATTAAGTCAGTTCATGATATTGAATGTCTAACGTAATCTTTGAGATGACATGAGATGCCTCAATATGTAATATACCATTGTCTTACTGTGACAAATGAAGCTCTGTGTTTGCTGCCTTCCTACTTTTCGATTCTCCTCTCACTTTATCTCTGTAGCTTACCCTGCCCTTTTCTACCTATAATAAACTGCTGGTTGTTGTCCACACACACTGTCCATTTTCATGCCTTACTACCTTTTATATTCCCTTTGCCTAAAATGCCTATTCATCTTTCTTCTACAGTCCTAGTAAAACTTGATCTCTGTGGTGCTTTCCCCACTTCCCTAAACAGGGTTAATCATTCCTTTCTGTTTTCCCAGAGTGCTTTGTATAGCACATCACTATTAGAGCAAAATTCATGTTATGTTATGATTGTGTATTTGTATTGCTATCTGTCCTACTAATCAGTGAGTTCTTTGTGTCCTTACTGCCCCCACATTACTTCTAGGCTTAGATACATTTTGTTTAAAGAATTGAATACTAGCTCTCCTTAAATATATGTATACCAATCTTAGTGGGAGACTGACCACATACAAAACTTAGAAGCTTGTAAATAAACATGGTACATGCTTGAAGTAGAACAGAGGGATGATCATAGCCAAGCAGGATTATTTAGGGACGAATTCCTCTAGATCAGGGACTAACAAACTGTGGCTCATGGGTCAAATCCTGTGGGCTGCCTGTTGTGTAAATAAGGTTTTTTGGGACATAGCCACGTTTGTTGTTAATGTGTTACCTATGACTGCTTTTATGCTACAGTGGTGGAGTTGAGAACTTGCAACAGAAACTATATGTTCCATAAAATTGAAATTATTTACTCTTTGGCCCTTTTGAATAGAGGTTTGAAGAGAAAAGGAACGTGAATTGGTGAAGCATGAGTGTATATCATAATGTAATGAAAACAGGTTGTAGTAGTCGATATGCTAAGTGAGAAAGTTCCACTTTAATTGGGTTTATCAACAAGAGCTTTGTTGAAGTATTAAGAATGCTTTGGATTGGTAAAGAAGGGACATAGAAATTCAATGGAAAGAAATGACCAACTAAACAGTCTGGGTCTGTAGTAAGTTTCTTAATTAATAGCAGGGCATGAGGGTGATGATGACAGAGAAGAAGGAAGCAACAATACAAATTAACATTGATTGAGTGTGTACAATGACCAAGAACTGGTCTAAGTGCTTTCTATGTATCCTATTTAATTCTTGCACCTAAATGTGCTAATTACTATTATTGTCTTTATTTTCCAGATGAGGAAACCAAGGCACAGGGGGTTAAGTTACTTGGCCAAGGTTATACAACTAGTAAGTGATAGAACCAGATCCAAACCCTGGCAGTATTGCTGTAGAATCTTCATAAGAGAGGAAGGAAATCTAGGGATATTTGGTAAAAATATCCTTGAGATTGAACTAAGGTAATTAGTCTGAATAATTAGGAAGTGTGCTAACCCATCACAGTGAAGTGAAAATAAACAGACCATAGATGAGTAATGTTGGAAGGCAGAGTGTCCAATAAGAATAGTTTACTCTGGATTAAGTGGAATGAGAGGGACCAAGAAGCAGATACATTATACAATGAGACAGGTTATATAGTTAGTCATTGAGTTTCACCTTGATAAGACCAGGAAGCAGGTAACTTTCCCTGCACACATGAGAGCTGCCTCATAATGCCTAAAGAGCAGGCATACTCAATTGTGATAGAGATGAGCAGCGATTTTCAAGGAAGGAGGTGACATTCAACACCCTCCCCCCACCCAAGTATATTAGAGTCCTAAGGGAGGTGTCACATCAAACACATGCCATTCTCTCCCTTTCAGTTTTGTTTCCCTAAGGGGACTTGTTCCTGTCTAATTACCTACCACTGCTGTGATAAACATTTACTCCTTGAACCACTTTTCTTTTTAATATGTGTATGTGTTAAAATTATGTATAAGCACTGTGAAAAATTTGGCAACAGAAGTATACTGAATGAAGAGAAAGTTTTCTTCCCATTACTCTTTTGCTCTCTTGAGAGACCTTTTTTAAAAGTTCAGTTGTAGATGAAACTACTGTTACTAATGAAAGTATGCTGACATTCCCTAGTGGTTACTGAGATAGAAAAAATACTAAGAATCACTTTCCTAAGGCCAAGATCCACAGCCAAGAATGGAAGGAACTTCCTGGGGAGATGTGGAATTTTTATCAATGGCGGTATAAGAAGAGACTTGGTAGGAATGCTAGAAAGAAGATTCAAACGCTGGCTAGGATTGGTGGAATTGGATGCAGGGGAGGAGGAGGCATTGAACTAAATGGCTTTTACTGTTCCTTCCAAACCTGTAGTCCTATGTTATACCATCTGACTGATTATCAAGCACAAAGGAAAAGACGTCAATGTGACTGGCATGGATGACTTGAGTGGAAGACGGAGTAGTATAAGAGAAAATCCAATGTATAAAATCCAAATTTATAGAACAAGTTACTTTGTAGTAAGACATTGAGCTTATTTTAATAGGATTTCTTTTAACATCTCGTTGTGCTCAAAATAGACTTCGTTTTTTATAAAAGAATTCCATTTACATTAAATTTTGTATTTATTATGTAAAATAAAAGCATCACACACTGTTCATTACTTCAAAGAAAGAAACTATTTCAGGTTATTTGCTTGGTGTTAAGTTGTAACAAATACAGAGTAAATAATTGGCCTGATTCCTTGATGCTGCTCATAGACTCACAATATGATAGAACTTAAAATGGACCTTACAGATCATGAGTGAAGTTCAGCCTCTTTATTTTACAAATGAAGAAAGAAAAACCAAAGATGATGTGTTACTGGCTCAGTCTCACAGTAGCCTAGCTGGAACTTGACTCTCAAAGATGAGAGCTAAGGTATGTAAAGTGCCTTCTGTGGTGCCAGTACATGGCAGATGAAGACACAGAAGGGAAAGAAGAAGATGATGATGATGTTATTTCTTCTGCCCCTACATTACATTTCTGTAAGCCTTAAGAGAAAAGTTGGTATTGTAGAAATATGTATTGTCCATACTACAAACCTAAAGTTGTACAGTGTTAAAATGATGAAATCAGGAGGTCCATACTTCCATAAAATTGTAGGATCTCAGATTTGGAAGGCCTTTTAAGGTTACCTAGTCTAACCCCTCTTCCTTTTCATGATTTAATACTTTGACTGAGAGGTTATTTTACCTTTGCTTCTATACCCTCCATGATAGCAGATTCACACCTGTCCTTCCAACAGTTTATCTGATAGTTGGATACCTCTGACTGCCAGAAAGTCCTTCCTAGTAATAAGCTGAAGCTTGTCTACCTGTACCTTCTACCCACGAGTCCTATTCTGTCCCTTGGGGTAATATTAAGCAAATAGAACAAATCTCATCTCTCCTCTACATGAGAACACACCAGGTTTTTGCAAACACTCTCCTGTTTCCCCCAAGTCGTCTTTTCTCTTGGTTAAACCTCCACAGTTTCTTAAACCTTTACTTTATTTGTTGCTTTCCTTTGAATAGAATTGTATTCCTGTATCTCATTCAGAGTATAGGAACTAGATTTGAACATAAAACTCTACCTCCAAAGTGTTCTAACTGGCAGTGTAGATCATCCAGTACTGTTATTTCCTTTTTTTCTGGATACTGATGGGAATGATGCTGGTGGTGGTGATGCCTTACTTAGTTCATGACATGAGATCGATATATTTCTGCCAGGAAGTATGATGTGGCACCACTGGTACCACTAAACTTCTTCCCTGTTCAGGAAACATAAGCCAGAAGCTTTATAGAAAGCATCAGCCTCTCTTATGCTCTGGATCACACCTCTGTAAGCCTCTGGAAGGGGTACACATTATACATAGTTGAAGTCTCCTAGGTCTGCCTGCAAGACAAAGGGAGTTATGGCTTCTCTGCATTTTCATTAGCCATTCATTGCTAGCTGCCTTGCTTGTTAAAGGAAATGCTGATGTTCTCTGGGGTTCTTCTCTCTCTGTGCACGTGCAGAGATGTATAATTGCTACAGAGGGAGTGGGGGCAGGGATGATTGCCATGGAGAGATCTGTTCTATCTTCTTTGTTCACAACTGCTGCATGCACAAGACAGGATTTATTGCTCTCTTTGAGAAAGAGATTGCCTAGCTTGCTTCCCCTTCCCCCTCTTCTGGCAGATCATCCCAGAGGAATATTACCATCTCATCACACTTATCTCTGAACAGAATAAAAGTAAATGAAGGAGAGCTGGAGGCAGAGAATCAGTTAAAAGGCACTAGGAATAGTTGCTAATAAGAGAGAGTGGCTCAGAGAGAGTGGTACATCCATGACTAGTCCCTTGTCTGTCTCTTGCCTCCTTTGTAGCTTGTCCTCCGTGACCACAGTGGGGCAGGTATGCTGCTCCCAGCGTTTCCTTTTTTATCTCTGTGCTTATTGGCATAGGATTATGGCTTATTAAAATCATAACTACTATCATTGCTAACATTGAAAGAGTTTTGTCTTCATGAGTTTTCAGGGGTATGTTTGATGCTTCTTTTTTCTCTTTTCCAGTTTATATTTCTGAGAAAAACATCCCTCCTTCTCTGTTCCTTCTTCCCTTTCTCCCCCCCCCCCCCCACTCATTGATATGTGCATGTAAGCCTGCCTTACTTCTTTTGTGTTTTCCAAGCTCAATGAATATTTAAAACATGGTACCTTTGAACATCCTCCATTTAATCGAGTTTTGCCTCATTAAATCCCAGACTATGCTTAATATTAATTCAGTGTTCAGGTCAAACTAATAAGGATCAGTGCTTCAGTCTTTACTGTAGTAAAGTGGGTAGAATATCTAAGTTGGGCTATTTTATGTTAGAAGCATTTGTAAGGTTTATTTCTTGTATTTTTTTCTTTTTCTTTTTTTCTTTTGAGAGAGAAGCAGTGTAGTTAAGAGCAAAGTTTGGGTTCAGATATTGGCTTTTCTATTGACTGTAGCCTTTTAGGAACTTATTCAACCTCTCTGGGTATTATTTCCTCATTAGGTTAAAAAGGGATAATGATACCATACTAAGGGGTATCATACTGGTGAGGATTTAACAAGAAGGTTTTATTGAAATAATTAGCACAATATCTGGTACATAATAAACACTTAAAATAATAGCTATATAATATTAATAATACTGCTGTTATAATATATAAATTATAATTTATAATTAAATTTTTTTCTTAATATATGAAGAATTTCTTCTACTTTTCCCTGCTTCAGGGGATGACCTATTATGATTGTTTTGCCACGTGTTGAAAGGATGCTTCCATAGCCTTGTAAATTTTTCTTTTACATATTATTTTTCTCTCCAGGGTTTCTTGATGTAGAATGTAAAGAATCTTTACATCCTCTAGATCTTGCACTATCCAGTATAGTCACCACTGTAATTAAATGAAATTTTTTAATTTAGTAAAAATTAAATGCAAACAAAAATGGAACTCTTCAGTCACACAGGCCATATTTCAAGTGCTGAAGAGCCACAGCATCTACCCATTAGATAACACAACATTTCTGGCATCAAAGAAAGTTCAGTAGGACACCACCACTTTATATTACTAGTCTATGCTCATGTGCTCTTTTCTCAGAAAGCAAAGAGGATATGTTTTCTAGAATGTTCTACAGATTTCTCTCTTAGTGTTTGAGGGCTTCAAACATGCATTTTGAGAATTCAGGTTACTCTTCTTATTCCAGTCTCTTAGTGTCATTACAGTCTTTTGGAATAAATATAGGCACTTTTGCTTCCCCCAAGAAGATTGCATCATGATAATTTTTTTTTTTTTTTTTTGCATCATGATAATTTTTTAAAGGTTCCAGTCAACAGTAAGAGGAAGCCAAAGGGAGAAGAGGCAAAGTAGAAATAATTCTAGCAGATATTCCTTAGAGTCGCTGCTCAAAAATCAAGTGTTTTAATTCTTAGGGGCTGACTAGTAATAGGATGTTCTAAAGTACATTGTATTATTCAGGATCTCAGTTTTCCTTCTTAGAAAAGTAGCAAATAGCAAGTTTTTCTTAATAATCCCTATTAACTGTGTTATTTGCGCTTTTTTTTTTTTTTAAAGATTTTATTTATTTATGAGAGGCAGAAACACAGGCAGAGGGAGAAGCAGGCTCCATGCAAGGAGCCCGATGCGGGACTCAATCCCGGGCCCCCAGGATCACGCCCTGGGCCAAAGGCAGCGCTGAGCCACCCAGGCTGCCCTGTGTTATTTACTCTTAAAGCCATTTTTTTTTTCATTTGTTCTTCACAACAACCTAGTAAAAGTAAGTAGCATTGGGATTATCATCCCTATTTTACTAATAAGAAAACAGGCTTGGTGCAGTTAAGTTAGTTGCCTAAAATCTTTAAAGGAAAATACCCTTAAAGGGAAAATACTGCTGACATTCAAAACAGGATAGAATTTTAATTTCAAATTTGATATTTGTTTTGTTTTTATTTTGTTTTGCTTTATTTTATAGTCAGACTATAGTAAAAGAGTGAAGATTCTTAGGGCAACTTGGAAACTGAATAGTGTTGCGTGGGGTAGTCATTCTAAAAAAGAGTGACTACAGCCTCTTTTGTCCTGTGACCATGTGTGTTAGTCTGCTTGGACTTTCGCTTAAAAAAAAAAAAAAGTGCCACTGGTTGGGTGATTTAAACAACAGAAATTTATTTTCTCACAGTTTCTGGTCTGGAAGTCCAAGATCAAGATGCTAGCAGGGTTTGTTTCTGGTCAGGCCTCTTCTCAGCTTATAGACAATCACTTTTTTGGCCACATCCTCACCTAGCCTTTTTTTCTGTATGTTTGTGGAGAGAGAGAGATCTCTGATGTCTCTTCCTCATTTTATAAGGACAAATTAGGACCCCACCCTTACGACCTCATTTAACTTTAGTTACCTCCTTGAAAGTCCTGTCTCCAAATACAGTCTTATTGGGAGTTGGGACTTTAACATAGGAATTGTGAGGGAGCACATTGAGTCCATAATGGATTTTTAGTATCTTTTGAGTTTTTGGCTTAACCTGGTTAGTTGGAAATTATATTCATATGCAATATTTGCATGGGACCAAATGTAGCAAATATCTGTATTTTTTTATTTCTGTGAATATTGAGGCTTAGTTAAGTTAAACCTGTGGTAACTTGTTATAAGGTACTGTCCCACCTTGAGCTATTCTAATAAGCAAAAAAGATATATTTAAATGTCCTTACTTTTTATTTTATTTTTTTATTTTTGTCCTTACTTTTTAAATAATGTAGCCAACTTGTTAATACTTAAGTCTCAGTACATTAAGGGGTAATAAGTGTCCTCCTTCCTTCCACCCCCATTTTACAGATGGAGAAATTAACATACAGAGAAACTGACTTGTCAGAGGTCAGAGTAAGGTATTGGTGGATCCAGGGATAAATCCCAAACTCCTTAATTCCTTGACCAGTTTTAAGTCCATTGACTATGCAGCCTAGTGGTAAGTATCTTTTTACCCTATTCTGGAGGTAAGAGGGATTAAGAGATCTAGCAAGGACTGACTCTAGGAATTCTTGTTGCTAATTTTGTCATTCATTATCCATTTCTTTTAGCCATGATGTCTTTTTTTCAGTTCATGGAAGGAACTTGCTTTTTAAATTCCTAAAGATATTTTTGTAACACTCAAGATTATTAAGAAATGAAAGAAAAACCTATTATTTAATGAATTTGTTCTCTGTTAGGCCGCTAGACTCTTTAGTGTTTAAATATTTAAATGTCATTAAAACTTAAAGCCATATCAGGAAGGTGTGTATTCTTGCCATTTTTATAGCAATATTTTTAATAGTATTAGTTGAATTTAATAAAAACATCTCATAAGTTTAAGTTTATAGATTCTAAATAAAGTTTTAGCTTTATAGAAATTAAGAACCTTATCAAGAATCTTCAAATATATAAAATCTCTCTGTTAAGCATAGGTTTCTAGTTTATTATGTCTTACTCCTTTTTTTATCCTTTGCTTTGGATTTCCTGAGGTGAGATGATTTGCCTTGTCTAAGATTAAGTTAATCTTGCTCTTCTACTTGACATGAAAATCATGGGAATTTCTCTAAAGTCTTTTCATCTATCTGTACATCTGAAATAGTTAGGATTCCTTTAATTACTAGACAGGTTGAACAACTAAGCCATGTGAAAAGCAAGAGTGTAGCGAGCCTCCAGAACCAAGGTCCCATAGCCATTAGTGTATTCTTTCCATTGTCCCTCACCTCTACTTCTCTGCCCATTGGCTTATTTTTGCTCATAGTAGATCTGCTTTCTCCATTATAGTAAAAAATATAGTCACTGACATTGACCACATTTTACTTCTCTTGGCATACCCACTAACATGCCTTTTCCTCCAGCCACATTATACTACAGTTGCCCAACATGGCACTGTCCAATAGAAATAGAGGGCAAGTCACATACATAATTTTAAATTTTCTAATAGCCACATTGAAAAAGGTAAAGATGAAACAGGAATTAATTTTAATAATTATTTTATTTAACCTAGTGTATCTAAAATACTATTTTGACATGTAACCAATATAACGATACATAATGAGCTATTCTGCATTCATTTTTTTCATACTCAGTCTTCAGAATCTGGTGCATGTTTTACAAATAATAGCACATCTCAATTCAGACACCAAGTTTTATCAGAAATACTTTATCTATATTTAGATTTCAACAATTTTTTTAAAGATTTCAATAATTTTCAATGGAAAAAGTAGATTCTCTTACCCAGTTTTATTCCAAACAAGGTGGGAGAAAGGAGGGCATTTGATGTAATGAGCACTGGATGTTATATGCAACTGATGAATCACTAAATTCTACCTGTGGAACTAATAAAAAAAAAAAAAAGTTTTTCCTATAGCTGTAACTGAATGTCATTTATGAATCTAAATTAATAAAACATTAAAATTAAATATTTACTTAGTTACATAAACACATTTCAGGTGCTACATATGGCTAGTGGCTACCGTATTAGAGCAGGTCTAACGTAGTGCTTTATGACATCATTTCTTTCTTTACATTATTCTCTCTGTGATAAACTTTTATTACTCCAACCCCAAGACTCAATTACTTTTTCATAGCCTTAATTTTTCCTTCCTCCTTCCACCTTCTCCCTGGACAGAACTGTCTCCTCCCCTCTCCTCTACCTTCTGAGCCCCCATATACTTTTAATGCAGCACCTATAATACTTTATCACACTTAGCCATGTATCTTTCTCCCTCTTCTAGACTGAAAGGAGACTTTATTGCTTTTTGAACCCCCCATTATCTGGCACAAGGCTAGAACCTATGCATAGTCAAAGAATTTTTGTTTAAAGAATGAATGAATATAATTTCAGTCTGGAAATAGGAAAGACCTTAGAGGGTTATTTTGAAAATAGCAATTAGAAATAGAATTTAAATGTCAAATTGAACAGGATTTAATAGGAAGCAATCCACTGTCTTACAGGCCTGTGACATCGCATTCATTCATTCATTTCATGGACTTAAACACATGAGATGTAAAGGGGAATAAGACATAATTGATATAAAAAAAGACATAATTTATAGCTAAATAGTTCATAGAATGTGTGCATATGCTCAACCACACACACACACACACACACACACACACACACAAGATATAGTTGTGTATTGCTGCTTCATAATATTGTTTGTTGCTTAGTGAAATAGAATTCCAAAGTTGAATTAGGATCTTAGAAGTTAGGTAATTAATCCCTTTCCTACCCATAAATTCCTTCACAGCTTGGAAAAGTTTCAGCATCTTTGGTGATAAGTGATCATCCAGCCTATTCGTACTCTTTGAGGAATGAATAACCCATTCTCTGTAGAATAGTTCTCATTGCCAGGAATTCTCATTCTGACATCTGCTTCCCTGCAATGAATGCTATTTCAAATGCGTCCAGTCAAAAGATCACATTTTGTGGAACCTGTGGTATAGAATGTAAACTTCATGAGAAGCAGGAGTTTTTAATCTGTTTTTAAAGACCTATCTTCAGTGCCTAGAACAGTGCCTGACAAATAACAAATAATAAATGTTTATTGAATTAATAAGTCTATATAAACCAGATTCAGGCATTAATTCAATTCAGTTTTTTATTTGTGAACAATTATTGCACATCTTTCATTGCTGCTGCCTCACCAACCCTTCCCCTCTGTGGCACTGTTAAACTTTATGTGCCCCAGATTCTTATTATTCACCTGCAAATAGATATTGGTAATATCTGAGATGATATGTGTGAAAGTGCTGGGCCTGGTATATGGTAATGGTAGGTATTGGTAGAATCTGAAATGGAATCAGTATGGCCTCCTGACATCGCAGAAATGGAAGTCCATTTTTTTAAATTAAATGAATCTTAATAACTGAGACAAAGGGGCATCTGGGTGGCTCAGTTGGTTAAGCATCTGCCTTCAGCTCAGGTCATGACCCCTGGGTCCTGGGATCCAGCCCCTGCTTAGGCTCCCTGCTCTGTCTCCTTGCTTTCCCACTGCTCAGGCTCTCCTTCTTGCTTCACTCTCAAATAAATAAATAAAATATTTTTTTAAAACTGTGATAAAAGACATAGAACTTAAAATTTACCATTTTAACCATTTTTAGGTGTACAGTTTAGTGCCATTGAATACATTCACATTGTTATGCAACCATTTCCATCTGCAAACTTTTTTCATCTTGCAAAACTGAAACCAAAACTCTGTATGCATTAAATGATGGCAAGCACGTTTTTAATATTAGCCTAGGTATTGAAATAATAAATCTGTTTGGAAAAAGTTCCAAAATCAGTATATAAATGATTTGTCTATTATATGCAGTTTTAGATGACCTGTTTTTAAATTATTATTATTCCTATTTAACATGAATAATTAATATCTAATTGTGCTGGATTCTGTATCTAAGTATCCATTTATGTGTCAAAATTGTTTTGATAAAAGCTTGCATTTAAACATTGATTTCTTGGGGCACCTGGGTGGCTCAGTTAAGCGGCTGCTTTAGGCTCAGGTCGTAAGCTCAGGGTCTTGGGATTGAGCCCCAAGTTGGGCTCCCTACTCTGTGGGGATATGCTTCTCCTGCTCCCTCTGCCTCACCCCCTGCTCATGCTTGCTCTCTCTCTGTCTCTCTGTCTCTCTCTCAAATAAAATCTTTTTTAAAAATAAACATTGACTTCTTAATATGTGTGATTTTCTCAAATTGCATAATATTTCTTAGTTTGGCAAAAAGACAAACTTTTTTTTTTGAGTGTTGTGTGCCAAGCCCCAAAAACTGGATTAGTAGTATTTAGCTGTGACACTGTAGAGCTGGTATAGAAGTGGAAGGTAGCAATAGTGCTCTGCTTAGAGATATTGCCAGAAAGCTATTACAAAGTAACATTATCCTGGACCATAGTGAATAAATAGGAATCTCCCAAGTAGAAAAGTGAAAGTCCAGACACAGAAAACAATATGGCATGTTCATTATGGAGACAGTTTAGATTTTGATCTTTGAAGATATTTAAAGGAGTAGTGACAAGTTTTATCTAATCTGTATTTTAGAAAATGAGCAGTAGAGCATGGATTGGAGAGGGATGGGGTCCCACACAGGACTTTAGTAACTGTTTCTGTCAGGCAGGTGAGAGAGAATGAAATCTTAAACTCAGAGTAGGAACAGAGGAGATGGTCATTTCAGAGGGAGAACTGACAGATTTGGTAACTGGTTGGATCTGGAGGACAAAAGAGAACAGACAATTAAGGAGGTCTCCAGGCTTCTGATTTGTCACTGTTAACTAGAAGAGGGAAGACCAGAGAAGAAATATACTGCGTGGGGAGACAGAATAAAATAAAACTGATTGTTTAAAAATAGTAGCTACATATCATAATATATTCTGAAACATGGCCATTAATCTTAGAATGCTCTGAAAAATAACTAGCTCCTTTTTTTTTTTTTTTCCTATCAGAGGCTGCATTCTGTTCATTTAGGAATTGATACAGGGATGATTCCCTAATCTACTGAGTAATTTATCATGATGCTTAAAAATTAAGCAATTTGTAATGAATGTAGTTGTTGTCTCCTTTTCTTCTCTGGAGGCTGCTTTCCAGGTTCCACTTTTTTGTGCCAGGAGTTTCAAGTATTTCTTCTCAGGAGTTCCTTTTATCATTGTCTTGTGGAGCCTTATTTGATGCCTTTCTGCCCAGTTAAGTTTATTAATTATTTTGTTCATTTTGCTTCATCATTGAGTCTGGCTTTTGTTTTTTCTCTTTACTAGAGAATTTTTTTCCTAAATTGGGTTGGTTGCTTTTGAATTGTTTTATTAGTGATCTTATAGCCTGGTTTCTATTTATTGTGGCTTCCTGAATCTGTTTTGCATATACTGATAGCTCATCTTTACTTGAGTGATGATAGTGAAAACTTTTGTACATAAGTGGAAATACATATTATATATTTAATTTTTAAGAATACATCCTAAGCATAAATTTTTTTTAAATTGTGAAAACTTTTTAATATAAAATTAGTTATGATACCCTAATATCTTTTGTCTCTGTCACCAGTTTTTTAGCCTGATCAAATTTGTAATCTTTATCAGTGATTTAGGGGAGAACAAACATGGCAGGTATTAGAAAGACAGGGGACATCCAACTAGGAGAGAAGACACTTAGGGTGGAACACTGGCCAGTGTGACTGGAGTATAGTGGAAAAGGGAAAAGCCATACAGGCTGAGATCAGAGACGTGTCAGCAGCCAAATCCTGCATTTGCTGTGCAAGGCACCTGTAACTCAGTGGGAAGCTATTGGGAAGCCATCCATAAGCAGATGAATGACATCTGTTTTGTGTTTTAAAATGCTCATTCTTGGGACACCTGGGTGGCTCAGTGGTTGAGTGTCTGCCTTTGGCTCAGGGCGTGATCCTGGAGTCTGGGCATTGAGTCCCACATGGGGCTCCCTGTGTGGAGCCTGCCTCTCCCTCTGCCTATGTCCCTGCCTCTCTCTTTGTGTCTCTCATGAATAAATAAATAGAATATTTAAAAAAAATAAAAAAATAAAAATAAAATGTTCACTCTTGGGGCACCTAGGTAGCTTAGTCGGTTGAGCATCTGACTCTTGATTTCAGCTCAAGTCATGATCTCAGGGTCATGAGATTGAGTGCCTCTCCCCCAAATCAGTCTCTGCACTTAACAGGGAGTCTGCTTAAGATTCTTTCCCTCTCCCTCTCCCCCTGCTCTCTCTCACTCTCACTCTCTAAAATAAATTTAAAAATCTTTAAATAAATAAAATGCTTACTCTGAGCCCTGTATGGTGAGTAGATTGGAATAGAACAAGAGTGAAGCAGGGATTCCAGTTAGCAGGTTGTCATAACAGTCCAGGTAAGAAGGACAGTGACTGGAACTGGAGTGTGAACCATGGGATGAGAGTGACAGATGGGTTGGGACATGGTCCAACAGAGTTTACTGAGTGGGTATGAGTATGAAAGAAATAGAGGCATCACAGACAACTTCAGGGATTTTTTTGCTTGAGCAACTCGGTGACAGAGATACCATTTACTGGTTTGGAGAAGACAAAAAGGAACAGATTATCTTCCCCAAAACCAGTAAATGGCATCTCCATCACATATAATTTCACTCATATGCAGTATTTAAGAAACAAAACAAATGAGCAAAGGAAAAAAAATGAAGACAGACAAACCAAAAACCAGACTCAACTATATATATAGAGAGAGCAATCTATAATGGTTAGCAGAGGGAAGGGGGTTAGGGGGTTGGATGAAATAGGTGATGGGGGTTAAGGAGGGTACTTGTGATGAGCACCAGGTATTGTATGGATGTGTCGAATCACTATATTGTACACCTGAAACTAATATTACACTCTATGTTAACTAACTAGAATTTAAATAAAAACTTCAAAAAACAAAAGAGGAACAGATTGGTAAGACATGGCATTCTGTTTCAGTGATGTTAAGTTTGAAATGTCTGATTTTATGGGTCATATATGACCTATAGGTAGTCATATATGTAAGCATGGAATTCCAAGAGGAGGCCAATGCTAGAAATATAGATTTGGGAGTGATCTCAGTGGAATAATAACCAACCAGAAAAAAAAAAAAACCTATTTGGATGAAGAGATCACGTGAAGAAGGGAGAAGGCAATGATGATAAACAACTCTTAAAATAAGTTTCCCTGAGAAATAGAAGGATATAGCAGGAGGGATATATGTGGGATTGAGAGTAGGAGGTGGGGTATTTGTTTGTTTTGTGTGTTTGTTTTGATAGGAGATGATGGAGCAGTAAGGATGCGGATGCAAACAGTCTATTAGAAAGAGAATACTTGCAAAGTCCTTGAGAGGATGCGAGAAAATGAGATCTGGAGCAAAACTGGAGGGTTGCTTTTTGATAAAAATAGATACTTCATCCACAACAATAGAGAAGCAGTCAGAAAGAATGATGAATGAGTAGATTATTCATTCACCAAACACTAACTGAGCACCTGCTACTTACTATACTGTGCATGGAGGATATACCACTAAACATAATCAGATCTCTACCTTCCTGAAATGAGTCATATAGAAAGTTCCTGTCTCTTCTGTTTTCTCAATGAACACTGAAAACATCATCTCTAAGAGTGAAAGTGAGGGAGGGAATATTTGGAGTACGAGAAGAGAGAAAAATACATGAATTTTTTTTTGAAGGTGGAAAAGCAAACACAGTAGGGAAATGTATGATTTCTCGATGGTGTCAAGTTGCATTTGAGAATTATGGCCATGAGTTTAAAGTGAGACCAGTAAGCTTGCGTTTGTTTTTCTTCAGCATTTGTGAGCTGTTGGGGTAGGCATGGTAGATAAGTGGACAAGTGGCTTTAACCAGAGTTAAGACTGAGGCTTTCCTAGGCAAATTTGACAAAAAAGAGATGGGAAAGAAGAGTGTTTGCCAGGAGGTGTTTTTAATGAGGGGCCATGGAATTTGAACTGTGTAAGAAGCAAAGTAAAAAATGATGGGTAATTAATGGCAAGAAAGTGGTAGGGTCAGTAGATTAATCTAAATTTTCAAACAAGGAAAATATATCTCTATTATGTAAGTAACTTATACTCTTTATAGAAAATTTGAAAATATATGAGATTAGAAGATAGGGGGAAAAAATAGGATCACCGCCTAACCATAACCAGATGTTTAGATTTGCTGTGTTTTCTTCTTCTTCTTCTTCTTCTTCTTCTTCTTCTTCTTCTTCTTCTTCTTCTTTCTTCTTTCTTCTTTCTTCTTTCTTCTTTCTACTTTCTTTTTCTTCCTCCTCCTCTTTTTTTTCTAGTGGTAACTTTGTAAGGTTGTATTAGTTTGCTAGGGCTGCAAAAATTATAGACTTAGTCATTTAAACAGACATTTATTTTCTCATGATTCTGGAAACTGGAAGTCAGAGATCAAGGTATAGAGTTATTTTTTTCTGAGGCCTCTCTCCTTGGCTTGTAGATGTCTGTCTTCTCCCTTTTTTTTACATGGTCTTTTCTTTGTCCCTGTGTATGTCCAGATTTCCTCTTATAAGGACACTAGTCTTACCAGATTAGGGCTCACCCTAATGATCCCATTTTAATGTAATTACTTCCTTACAGACCCTATCTCCAAATACAATCACATTAGAACATTAAGGAGGTTGGACACAATTTAGTTCATAACAGGGCTGTTCTTTGTTTTCAGTTTTTTACATAATTGCAATTATTCCATAAATATAATTTTTGATTTGATATTTTACCAGATAACATTAAGCATTTTCCTATTTCATTGTGTAGTCTTTGTAAAAATTTAACAGCTGCAAAATACTTTATCAAGTGATCAATGTATTGTGGTATCTTCATCAGTCTTCCCGACATTTAGGTGCCATCCCCTCAGTTTTTTGTTATTATAAACAAAACTAATGCTTTTTAAATAAAGCCGTTTTTCTGTATTTCAAACAAGGAAAAGGAGCATTTCCTTAGAATACGATCTCAGAAGTGGATTACTTTATCAAAATCTGTTAATACATACTGCTAAATTAGAGAAGTATTGAATCTTGCATTTTCTTTTCACGTGACTGTTTTCTCTCTTCCTGCAGTAATAGACTGGAATGATGTTAGAAAACACAAATATGGTCATCTCTCAGAGTCTGCATCCCAATATCAAGGTAAGGAAAAAAAAAATTATGTAGCATGGAAAAATTTAGTTTGCCATCTCTTACCATGAAACCTCTGTTCTTAGAGGCCTGTGGTACAAAGAACTCATTAAAGCACAAGCAAACATTAGAGTTTGTAGTGGTGTCTATCAAAAGCAATTTGCTTTGTTTTGAACCAGAAATCAGGACTCTAAATACAGGTTAATTCCAAATTAGCTTCCCAGCCTTAGGCCTGATTGCTTGGCCTGTCTGCATTTCCAGTTTCTAAGAGTTTAGCCTTAGGAGTGAGGCAGAATTAGGTGGTATATTCCACAACTACTAGTAACACACTCAGTATCTTTTAAAATGAGAGGGTTGGATTACACAAACTCTCAAGCCTTCATTTTACCCCAGAACTTTACCTTTCTATCATTTTGGCATGTTTGTCATGATGACTTACACTGTAACATTTTTTTCTTTAATAGAAGCTACTGACATCCTGGAACTAGGTAAGACTTCTTTCTTGTATTTCTGTTAAATATGAATACTAACCAAACCAGAGATTAGAGTGTGACTTGGAAAAGAATGCTATGCTGTGTGTCCCATGGGCTAGTGAGTCCTGTGCTCATCTGCTTTAGGAGCCTTTGCAGCCAGTCCTTATCAGGAGGTGCAGACCAAGCTAACAAAGATGAGGGGTAGGGGAGGCACAGGGGCTGACCCAAACTGGAAGTTACTCTTAATTCACTGAATCTAGAACTAAAACAAACCCTGATGGTTCATAAATCAGAATTTGGTGGGGTTTTCCCAAAAGAAATTATTCATGAGTTATATTGAACTGAAATTTAACCTAAATATTTTCTTTAAATTTTAACTAAACACAATCAGAAATATTAACAATTGAAATAGCAAGAATCAAAGTGCTACTACATTTAGTTTTCATCCCTACAGGGTGTACCTCTCAGGACTAGGATTCAAGAAATAATGTTAATGTTAATAATTCTTAATCAGCCTTCAGGATTTCTACATAAACGTCAGTCTTAACTTCTTAGTCCTTTAAAATCTTTCTTTATATTATATAAATATTATTATCCTAATGCCTTTATCAGTTTTTGTTCAGATATTTTTATATATTTTGTTACTGCAACTTCATGTGTTCAGCTCTATTATGATCACTGTCTTTTTATTCCCTCTTGCCTTTTCTTCCAAAACCATTACTTTTATTGCCAACTGACAAAAAAGATAGCGTAGAATACTAGACTAGGAGTCAGAACTCCTGGGTTCTTCGAAAGTCAGCTACACTTGATAACTTTGTGATGCCGATCCTTAGTTTTCTAACTTGGAAAATGGGGATAATAATCCCATTCTCCCTACTTCACAGGGTTTTTAAGAAGATTATGTGAGCTAATAGATGTGAAAGCATCTTAAAACCTCTCAAATACTTTTCACCTTTGGAGGTTGTTATTTTCATTCGGTTGAGGAACTATCCTCAGATAATTACTCTAAGTCAAATCTTGGAACATACTTTGAAGTGAAGTGTTCTATGAATGTGAGCTGAAAAAAATGATTGAAATGAAATAATGTAGGTAAAGGGCCTAGCACTTGATAAACAATAAATGAGAATCACTTTTTAAGGACTTAAATCTTGCCTCAAGCTAAGGCATTGGTGTATGATAGAAATAGCACAGACATAAGAATCAGATAGCCCTTCATTCAAATCCCTGTTCCCTACTTACCAGTTTTGTGACTTTGAGAAAATTACCTAATCTTTCTGAGCCTATTTATTCATCTTTAAACTGGCAATAAAACATACTTTTCTGGTTATAATGAACTTAGGAGATATTGAACACTGTGTGGCATGGTGTAGGCAAATGGAAGGTACTCAGAGCTGCTGCTGATTTTGGTTCTATTACTAATATGGTAACAATTACATATGGTTCAGTGACAAGGTATGCTGTGAACAATCTATTTTGTTGGTAGGTAATTGTAAAAAGTGGATACTCAATTTAGCATGGAGTACATAGAGCAATGTTAAAATTTGAGAGTATATTTTTCCTTGTACAAGGAGTAGAAGCTGTGCTAACATAACACAAGCATAGCCAGGCATAGCCTCTGATGAGTTGATCCTGCAGGTTTCATTTTGCCCATCAGGCATAGAGGGCAACCCCAAATATCAAACTGAAATTAAATTCAGTAGATTTTTAGAATCTCCAAGTTTGGAAAAGACCTTAAGGTAATCTAACTTGGCCCAGCATTTCAAATTTGACATTTTGAGTATCTTATAAAATGCCTTGTCTTGAAATCCTCAAAGTTGTTGGGGACTTATAGCATCCTCAGGAACTCTCTTCATATTCAGACAGATATTTATTGGGCCCCTGATTTGTTTTTTTGTAAATTTTCTGTCAACCATACTTACAACTTTTAGGGCAATATGGAATAGTTTAGCCAATTTTTCACTCACCAGCCTCTAGTTATTAGAAAGCACCTCTAGGGACTGCCTGTTCACTACCATGCTACCTTCCTAGTTGAAGCACCATTATCTCATACCTGGGTTATTAGAATAGCTTCCTAATTAGTCTTCCTGCCTTCAGCCTTGTCCTCCTCTAATCCATCCTTCACACTGTAGACAGAATGACTCTTCCCCCAGAGCCTTCAGGGCTTCTTATTAATGTGGTGTAGGAGACTTTCTGATACCTGAACACCACTTTGATCTAAAACCTCTTTTCTTTCTGTTTTTTTTTTTATTTTAGCATGAGTTTCTATTTATTTTTTTACTTTTATTTTTTATTTTATTTAAATTCAATTAATTGACATATAATGGATTATTGGTTTCAGAAGCTGAGGTCAGTGATTGATCAGTCTTTTTTTTTTTTTTTAAGATTTTATTTACTTATTCATGAGAGACACAGAGAGAGAGAGGCAGAGACACAGGCAGAGGGAGAAGCAGGCTCCCTGCGGGGAGCCTGATGTGGGACTTGATCCTGAGACTCCAGGATCACGTCCTGGGCCGAAGGCAGGGGCCAAACCGCTGAGCCACCCAGGGATCCCCAATCAGTCTTATATAATACCCAATACTCATTATATCCTGTGCCCTTCTTAATGTCCATCACCCAGTTACCCTGTCCCCACCACCCTCCCCTCCTGCAGCCCTCAGCTTGTTTCCTATGATTAAGAGTCTCTTACGGGTTTCCCTCTCTGATTTCGTCTTGGGTTTTTTTTTCTTCTCTTTTTTAAAACTCTATCCATTAGCCATACCAAAATATTCAGTCTTTAGAGGTACCTTTTCTTACTTCTGGGTCTTTATACATGCTTTTCTTTCAATCTAAAACAAAAGATTCTTCCAAGAATTTTCTCTCAAGTTTCCTGGGTGGCTCAATCGGTTGAAGCATCTGCCTTCAGCTCAGATCATAATCTCAGGTTCCTGGGATCCAGCCCCACATTGGGCTCCCTGTTCAGAGGGGAGTCTACCTCTCCCTCCTCTCTGCTTGTGCATTCTCTCTCTCTCTCAAATAAATAATCTTTAAAAAAAATTTTGTCTTGGCCGATTGCTGTTTATCATTTTAACACTTTAAATTACAAGTGTAGAGGTTACTTTCTCTAGGAATCCTTCCACAAGCCCTCCTAGAGCACCCTCTGTAGCCAACTATAGTACTTATCATACTTTATTATAGTTGGTTGTTTGGCCCTCAGTGAAGCTCTGTAAGGGCAAGAACAATATTTTGATCATAGTTGTATCTTCAGCGCCCAGCACAATGCTTTGATACACATGATAAATAGATTTGTTGAATGGATAGATGAATGGATGGTTAGATGAAAAAATGGCTCCAAGACTTTGCTTGCCTCTTCAAGCTGAATGTTCATTGATCCTTCAGCTGTTCCTCAGGTGATGTGATTTTGTGTCGCTTCATTTAGGCTTTGGTTTGTTAGTTCCTAGAACTAAATTTGATATCCCAGGTGTGATTTCACTAAACTCTTATGGAGCCTGTGGTAAGTTCAGGCACTGTGTTAAACAATGAAGATTAAAAATAATAATAATAAAGATAGCTGCTATCTGTAAAGAGCTTAAATAAATGAATTATGTGAAAAGTATGAAAATGAAGGTATGAACAGGATGTTACAGAAGCTAGGAAATGTTGGGATTTATTCTGGGAAACAGACATTTCTTTTTGGCATGGTGTTTTATCTTTAGATGATGGATTAAAAATTATCAAGTTACTAAACTCAAAGGCCTATGGACACTGTTTTGAGAATAAACCACTGTGTATCTCATAAACTTAAGCTTTGGGCATTTAAAAATGTCTAGGTCTTATTAGTGCTGGATATGCCATAACTTACTAATCATTTGAAAATGCCAAAAAAACATGGTTTAGGGTATGCCTTATAAAAAATACTTGCTCTGTTTAAATCGGTTTTGAAATTACATGAAACGAAGTGCTCCTTGTGCTGGAACAGACTAATGAGAGGAACAGAACAGAGACCAGAGATAGGTCTAAATGTATATAAGAAATTAATATGTGATCAAGGTGACATTTCAGTGTCCCCAATCAATGGGGAGAAGGTGATTTATTCAATAAATTGTGGTGAGCACATTTATTGAATAAAGGTGAAAAGAAAGCAGCATCTTTGCCTTATCTCTGAAAATAAATTTGAGATAGATCAGACATTTAAATGTAAAAAAAAAAAAAAAAGTGAAACCTGAGAAATCCTAGAAGAAAACATGGTTTAGTGTTTCTTAAATATTGAAGAAAGCATGATGTAAAAGCCAAGAAGTCATAAAGAATAAGACAGAGAAATTGAAGGGCAAATCCTAGCAGATAGAGACAGATGTCTTCAAGATACATGACAGGCAAAGGATTAATATCCTTAATCTACATGGGACTCTTAGAATCTGTGAGAAAACCAAAGAATACCTCAGTGAAAAATGATAAAAATAAAATACAAATGGACTAAAAAGCCTAAAAAGATCTTCAACTTTATTAGTAATCAAAGAATTGAAAATAAAAGTGTAATAGTATTTTGTTTTTTCTCTGGTAAGATTTAACCAAAATATAGAGATTATTAAAGCAGTTTTATTTATTTTATTTTTTTTATTAAAGCAGTTTTATCAAGGATATAAGAAACATTTTCTTGGGGATCCCTGGGTGGCTCAGCGGTTTAGCGCCTGCATTGGCCTAAGGCACGATCCTGGAGTCCCAGGATCGAGTCCCACATTGGGCTCCCAGCATGGAGCCTGCTTCTCCGTCCTCCTGTGTCTCTGCCCCTCTCTCTCTCTCTCTCTCTCTCTCTCTCTCTCTCTATCATAAATCAATCAATCAATCAATCAATCTCTTTAAAAAAAGAAACATTTTCTTATGCACTATTGGCAGGAATTATATTGTATCAAAATATAAAATATGTCTGCTCTTCGTCCATTCATTCCCCCCAGTTGCCCTAAAGTGATAATCTTAAAAATGTTAAAGGATATATACAAAAAATACTCATCAAAAATTAGAAAATGCTAAAAAAAATTAGAAAATGCTTATATGACCATTGAGAGCATATAACAGATACTTTTGTTAACTGATATAAATTATGGCACATATAAACTATGGAACAGTTTTCAGACAGTAATCTTGGGGAAGAATTTCTGATCTAAAGACTATGATTATCTTTATTTCTCTTAGGAATTTAGGTTCCACACTTAAGGTGGAATGAGGGTAGAGTTCTTGTAGAGAAATGTGGCCAAATAGTAACCAGCATGAGTAGAGGTGCCTCATGTAACCAGGTCAAATTAGCAGCATTTGAGGGATTTGGGACATATTTAGAAAGAGAGGTTGTGTATATAATGCCTGGGACCAATAAGTAGAGGTTAAAAGAAAGCAGACTTTGACTGACTATAAAGGTTAAGGTCTATCCATTTGTACTATGGAATAATAAGTAAATAAGGAATTTGCCATCATTGGAAGTATTCAAGCAGAGGCTAGAGGGAGCTTGAGGTCTCAACTTTTATATCACCCCATCAAAATGCCTTTCTTGACTATCTGCCTAACATAGGACACACATAACCTCAGCACTCTTTCCCTTTTACCTTGCTTTCTTTTTTCTTTATTTGAAAAAGGCCAAATAGGGGCCACATAAAAGGTGTCTCTCTATTGCCCTCTAAAGCAACTGACATATTTATTTATTTATTTATTGTTTTTCTTCCCCTTTAGAAAGTAAGCTCCATGTGGACAGAGACTTTGGCTATTTTATTCTTTACTATATATCACTAGTGCCTAGAGCTAGGATTGGCACATAGTAGGTGTGCAGTAAGTATTTGTTGAATGAACGAGTATTAGAGAAAGGTATTTATGCATTCGACTTGGTGGATCCTTGTGCTTGACATTTTGGGGATTTTTAATTTTTTAAAGGTACTTCTATGTAGTGTGTCTCTTCAGGGCAGGGATTTCACTTCCTAATAAGTATAACTATCAAGTCATATGCATTAGAGTTTAGAAGATACTTTCATAAGCATTATTCAGTAATATAAATGAGATGACTGTTTTTTTTCTTATCTGTAAAGTCTCAGGTCCAGTGATTCCTTTCTAGAGCATCTGTCCATAACTTCGCCATCTAAGATAGTTCCTAGCCTCTGTCCATCACATTATTTTATTTCCTTCAAATACTTACCACTTATTAACTTATTTATTTGGTTATGTGTTAATTGTGCCTCATCTACCAGAATGTAAATTCCATGAGGATAGGGACCACCTGTCTTATCCCAGCACTGAGAATACTGCCTGGCACACAGAGGAATATTCAAACATTAGTTGAATGAATAATTGAAATCATTTTGTAAATTATAAAACATTATACTTACATGAGTTAATAATATTAATCTTCACAGTAATCCTTGACCCCAGTAACAGATCAAATTTTCCTGTTCTGCATTCTCAAGGCAATCTATACTACCTCATTAATTTAAATTGATCATAATTATATCAGATTATTTGTTATTATTTATTTAATATCTCTGCTTATTTCTAAACTGCAAGCTCCATGAATTTAGGAACCATGTCTGTCTTATTCCTCTTACATTTAACACAGTGCTTTTGTACTTGGATGGAGTTTAATAAATATTTATTGAATGAATAAGTGTGTGTACAATTTTGCATGATAGATACTATCTCTATCCTTATGATGAGCAAACTGATACTTGGAAGGATTAAATAATTTATCCAAGATAGTTATAGAAACAAGACTTTAGGAGTGTAGTCAGTTAATCATCTTCCTTCAGCTCAGGTCATGATCCTGGGGTCCTGGGATTGAGCCCTTCATTCGGCTCCCTGCTTAGTGGGGGGCGGGGGTGTCTGCTTTTCCTCTCCCTCTGCCCCTCCTCCCTCCTTATATTCTCTCTCTCTCTCTCTCAAATAAATAAAATCTTAAAAAAAAAAAAAAACCCAAGACTTTATCCAGCATCTTCTGACTCTCAATATTATATTCTTTTAACTACACCAGTAATTCCTAGACACAGATATGAATCAGAATTACTTAGGGAACCTTTGAAAATACAGATTTTCAGACCACACCCAAAGCCCATTGAATGAGTACCTCTGAGGATGGGGCCCAAAAACTTGATTGAAAGAAATGAGAAAAATTATTTAGGAGATTCTGGTGCTAAGTAACATTTGGGAATCAGTGATATATGCCAAGGGTTGACAAATCCAGCCCACTGCCTATTTTTATAAATAAAGTTTTAGTGGAACACAGCCATGTTGATTCATGTACATATTATCTGTGGTCATTTTAAGGCTACAGTGCACAGTTGAGTATTTGTGACAGAGATTGTGTGGCCCACAAAGGGTAAAATTTTTACAGTCTGGTCCTTTACAGAATGCTTGCCGACCCCTCCCTGATCTATACCTTGCTGCCTGTCCTATTTTTGTATGTGTAGTTGGAGATGTAGTAGACATATGGAGATGACATTTGGCTCCATTATGGGCATTACAGTAGGTGCTCAAACATTCTTATTGAGTCAATAAAAATTAACTTGTTTGCAATTTACCTGAAATTAAGAGACTAAGCCCTAGGAAGCATAAGCAGCAAAATTTAAGAAAAATACTAATCTAGGTATGGTTCAATTACAGTTGGTGAACTGTTTTAACAAACAGATTCATTTTCATTCAGTTGGTAATAGGGTGTTCTCTAAATGGAGAAAGATGTGAGGTTTCTTGCCTAACAAGGGACTGATTACCATAATTGATGTGTAATAGAGAACTATAATTAATACCTCAATATTTAGGTACCCCTGCTACTGCCATAATTTTTAAAACCAAAGTCTCTTGGGTGCTTGTGGTCAAAACTCAAGCTACTACAAGCAATTACCCAGGACTGACCAAACCTCTAGACCTGCACTGTCTGATACAGTAGCTGTTAACTAGATGTAGAAATTTAAATTAAATCAAATTAATTTAAATTTAAGTTTCTCACTCACACATCTCAAGTGTTCAGTAGTTACCCGTGGCTTAGTGGCTGCCTTGCTGGACAACACAGACACAAAACATTTCTGTCATTACAGGAGGTTTTAGTGGACAGTGCTGCCATAGATGCTGAATTTGCAGGAGTTGCAGTTCACTCAAATCCTAGACTTTCTATGTGACTTAACCTTTATTTGTAAGAATGGGATAGTACTTTTTAATGTTTTCTTTTTCTAACAGCAAATAGTGATGAAGTATATTCATTCTGTGGTGTAGGGATATCTCAGCTAAGAGCAAACTCTTTATTACATTCTGATAAGCTCTTTAAATCTTGATTCCAAGAAATATCTATCCCATTTACCTTATGGACTCTGTATTCACGATAGTTAATCACTGGCCAGTTCATTAAGTGGTTCAGAACTGATTGTGATTTCTGGCCAAATCTATTTGGCTTGCTTAAGGATGATGGGAAAGGGACCCCAGTTTTAAAACAGAAGCTGTAAAGTCAATAGAGTATATAAAGTCTTGGCAACATCTTTGAAGTGATTTAGATTTCATCATTCAGTGAATCATTTTTATTCCCAGCATCTAGTGCTTTTTACATGGTCCAAAGTGGCCCTGTGCTACTCCACTGCAGAGGAAACATCAAGAAATGCTGGTTTGCTACAGTATTTTAGTTTGTGAGAGTCTCTGGGATCTTCCCTGCACCATCATGGGGTCACCTCTAGGTGGGTATTAGGGGGAGATTGGTAATTGATTTAACCTTTAATAAAGAACTTAGTCATCTTTTGTGATTTTATAAGATATATAATATATATATATATATTTAACAGCTTGTTCATTAAAATGTTTTCCCTGACCCCAGCAGTGTTACCTTGAAGACTTTCTCTAGCACAGTGTTCCTCAAACTTTGAGAGGCTCTGAAAGCCACTTTAAGAGGCTAAAAGATCCTGTAGACTCCCTAACTTATTCTTAGTTACTCTCATCATAAATGCTACCAAGGACCTACTTTTCTGTAAAGTACCAGATCTTTGTCATTTTGCACCTCAGCAGCACAGCTGTGGCAAGAATGGGAGTGGATTGGGGATGGGTAAGAGAGAGAGAGCAAGGATTCAAGTATAATCTCACTTATTCTGGCTTTTCATGCCATCAAACCATTTTACCCTGTTCTCTCCTTCATTCTTTCTGAGCTAAGATGATGGGATCCAATTGTATTGGTGTTAAAAGCTTTCATTTGATGGTATTAAGGGATCTGTTCAGGAGTCAGGTGTTCAGAAAGATTCTCCTCACCCACACACTATGTCTGCTGTTCTGCTGTCCACAAACTTCCTGGACATTTCTGTGAGATACTGATATATCTTGCTCTGGCATTTGGATCACTTTAAGGACTAACATGAAGAACATGTAAGGTCATCTTCAGACTATGATGTTAAAACATTGACCTAAAATGATCCACTCTGGTCACCTAGATTTCTACCCCTAGATTTCTACTCTTGAGCCCAGTAGGGGAAAATAAGTTTTTTCTTACACCTAATGTTTAGTCTAGATTACAGCCCAAAAGGACTTTTTAGGAAGTTGACTGTGATAGAGATTTCTATTTCCTTTACAGGTCATTTTACCTGGGACAAATACCTAAAAGAAACATGTTCAGTCCCAGCGCCTGTCCATTGCTTCAAGCAGGTAATTGATTCTCAACATCTTTAGTAGGTGGGAGGCAAGTAGATTTGTTCTGGTCCTTAGGACAAGTAAAAAATGAGGTAGGAGTCCTTAGACTTCTCACCTGAAGGCTCTAGAGTAAACTTCTATGGTAAGAATACAGCTCAAGGCTCAAAACTCATGAGTTTTGGCAGCAGTCTCTCCAACTTCTTCCCAAATAATACCTTTTCTTTTCTTAACCCCTTTGAGAATATGTTTTACTACTAAGAACAATACCCAATTTTTATGATAGCTCTTAATTCAGACAGATAGGAAACAGAGTTATAGCCCCTTGACAGTTCTTGCAAGTGGAGCAGTATTCATTTCTCTTTGCACAACACCCCAGCCAGTCTTACCTTTCCATAAGAATAATGGCAAACATAATGGAGAGTATGTTAGGACCTTACTAAGGTCACTCTGAGCTTCCCACATAGGATTAAGTGTCCCACGCAATGCATAGATAATGTTGACTGTATCAGAGCATGATAAGGCTGGTAAACAAAGAAGTGTACTGCTGCTAAACAGAGCTAAACATCAGGAAGCTATTTATACCTTCCTTTATTATCCAAGTGTTTATTTCCTCGAATTGTCAGCATTTCACTTTGAATTTTGTGTTCTAAATAAAAAATCTAGGACTTCTGCTCATTTTAAATAATAGGGACTAAAATCATAATACCACCTGAAATAATAATAATAAACGACAATATGTTAAACAGTGGTTTTCAAGTTACTGAATATTAGGCAGCCAAGCACAGTGATCTCTGAGGGATGAAAACAATGACTTGAGCCCCTTATGATTTCCCAGCTGTCTTAAGAGAATTTAGAGACAATGGCCCATTAAAGAGGAGCCCAGCGTGAGCCCAGTAGCTCTCTAATTTGAAGAAATGGAGCTGAGTGGGGAAACCGAGGTGGCTAGAATTTGGAGGACAGAGTGCCAAGAGCTGCACAGAAAGAAAACCACAGAGATCTGCAGAGAGCCCTATTTAGGTATTCAGCAGAGTGATGTTGTTCCATGTATGCAGATGAGGAAACTACCCGAAATCCAGGAAAAAAAAAATCTGATAGGATTGGAAGGAATAGAGCCCCATACTCCCACAGGGCTGGGAATAATGACTGATTCTACCAGCCAGACTAGAAAATCGCATAATTCATGTGGGAAATAATTCAGTAATGGGAAATAATTAGCCTTAGAATGAGCACTTCTCTGGACCTGCCTAACAAATTATAAAAGCACGACTCAAGGGGATCCCTGGGTGGCTCAGCGGTTTAGTGCCACCTTCGGCCCAGGGCGTGATCCTGGAGTCCCGGGATCGAGTCCCACATCAGGCTCCCTGCATGGAGCCTGCTTCTCCCTCTGCCTGTGTCTTTGCCTCTCTCTCTCTCTCTCTCTGTATGTCTCTCATGAATAAATAAATAAAATCTTTAAAAAAAAACACGACTCAAAATGATCAAACTATTTTCAGGTAACTTAAATGCACCTAAGAGCACAGCACAAGACAAAATGCAAAAATGAACAGTAACCAACAAGGAAAAAGTCAAAATGTCTGGCATCCAGTCAAAGATCACCAGGCACGTAAAGAGGAAAACATAATCAGTCATGAGCAGAATAATCATCCAGTTGAAACAGACTCAGAACCTATATAGATCTTAGAATAGCAGGCAAAAACATTAAAACATTTCTTTTAATTCCATGTGTTTGAAAGCTAAGCAGAGACATGGATATAAAAAGACTCATATTGAACTACTATGTGCAAAATAAAAAATACTCTAGATGGGATTAATGGCAGAAGAAGAGATCAGTAAACTTGAAGACATAGCAGTAGAAGCTATCCAAAATGAAACACAGAGAAGAATCTTAAAAAGATGAAAAAGAACATCAGTGAGCCAAAGGATAACTTCCCTTTCCATGGAATAACTTCATAGACCATCTAATTAGAGTGCCTAAAGCAAAGGAGATAAGGGACAGAAAAAGTATCTGAAGATCTAATGGCTAAAAAATTTCCAAAATTGAGGAAAATGTAAATCCACAGATTGATAAGGCTCTAAGAATCCCCTCCCCCAAATAGAAGACAAGAAAACTACATAAACACATCATAAATGCTCAAAAGTTAGCAATAGAGAACATCTTAAAAGCAGCCAGAGAAAAAAGACACTACATACAGGGTAAGTAAGATGAGAACATTGTATTTTCTTGTTGGAAACGATGCAAAGAAGAAAGTTGAATGACATGTTGAAAGTACCAAAAGCAAAAACTGTCAACCTTGAATTCTATACCTAGTAAAAAGATCTTCCAAAAACAATACCAGGTGGAATTACAGATCTATAAAAAGGAGTAAAAGTCTCTGATAATTGTAATTACAACGGCAGATACGTAAGATTTTTCCTTATTATTTGAATCTCTACAAAAGATAATTGCGTAAACAATAATAATCATATTGTTATTGTAGAGGTGATAATAGGTGTATAAATAAAATGTATAGCATAAATGCCCAAGAGAGGAGAAATCTTTTTTTTTTTTTTTGAGAGGAGAAATCTTAAACATACTGTTAAGATATTTGAAACAGTATGATATTATTTGAAGACAGACTGATAAGTTAAACATGTTAACTATAAACAGCAAAGCAATCACTAAAATAGTAGGAAATAAATAGCAGCTGGTAGACTTAAATCCAACCATATCAGTAATCAAATTAATTATAATTGGTCTAAATGCCCATTTAAAAGGTTGAGATTATCACATTGAATTTTAAAAAAAGATCCAATTATATATTGCTTGCAAGAAATTATACTTTAAATATAAGGACATAAATAACTTAAAAAGTAAAAGGATGGAAAATGGTTAGCCACAATAAAACTAAAATGACTGTATTAATATCAAAGTATATTTCAGAGTAGAGAATACTGCCAGGGATAAAAAAAAAAAAAAGGTGATTTCATCCTGAAAAGGGGACAGGCATTTTTACATGAAGCAAAAAAATGATAGAAATATAAGAAGAAATGAATACATCTAAATTTATTTATAGATAGAGTTCTAATACTCCCCTGTATGATTAAAGAACAAGTAGTAGGAAATCAACAAATGAATAGTAGGCATCAGCAACACTGTCAACCAGCCAGACCTAACGGACAGGTAGAGAGCACCCCCAGCAACAGAATGTACATTCTTTTCAAGTGCACACAATGTTTAACCAAGTTAGACCATATTCTGGACCATAAGGTAAGTTTTGATAAATTTAAAAGGATGTAAGTAATATAAAGTATATTCTCAGGTTACATTGAAGTTAAATTAAAAAATTAATGCAAAAGTTATCTGGAAAACCTCCAAATATATGGAAACTAAGTAACACATTTCTAAATACTCCTTGGGTATGGAAAAATTAAAAATGGGCATTAGAAAATA
Organism: Vulpes lagopus; assembly: GCF_018345385.1. Classification (NCBI taxonomy): domain Eukaryota; kingdom Metazoa; phylum Chordata; class Mammalia; order Carnivora; family Canidae; genus Vulpes; species Vulpes lagopus. The sequence goes on along the minus strand of NC_054846.1, from coordinate 61,987,878 downwards.
TTTTCAGGGCAGCCCAGGTGGCCCAGCGGTTGGTTTAGCGCCGCCTTCAGCCCAGGGTGTGATCCTGGAGACCCGGGATTGAGTCCCACGTTGGGCTCCCTGCATGGAGCCTGCTTCTCCCTCTGCCTATGTCTCTGCCTCTCTCTCTCTGTGTGTCTCTCATGAATAAATAAATAAAATCTTTAAGAAAAAAAGAAAGAAAATATTTTCAACTAAATGGAAATGAACATTTCAAAATTGTGGATTGCTACTAAAGCAGTCCTTATAGTGCCGAACACTGATAAGAAAAAGAAGAGTTTCGTTTTCTGACCTCAGCTTTCATTTTAAATAATGAAGGGGAGAAATAAATCAAGTTAACTGCAAAGTAAGCATAGGAAAGGATATAATAAAGATCAGAGCATAAACCAATGATAGAAGAAACAAAAATAATAGAGAAAAATCATTGAAGTCAAAAGCTGATTCTTTGCAAAGATCAATAGAAATTATAAACCTCTAACTAGATTAATCAGTAATAAAATACAGATTACTAATGTCAGAACTGGAAGTGGTGACATCACTGTTGATTCTATGAATATTACAAGGATAATAAAGGATTATTATGAACAAATTTATACCTTTAAATTTGACAACTTAGTTGAAATGGATAATTTTCACGAATAACACAAATTACCAAAGTTCACTGAATAGCACTATTTCTGTTACAGAAGTTGAATTCGTAGTTAAGAAATTTCCCACAAAGAAAATTTCAGGCCTAGATGACTTCACTGGTGAATTGTTCCAAACATTTAAGGAAAAGGTAAACATATTCTACACAGACTCTTCCAAAAAGTTTAAGAAAAGGGAATACATCATTCCAGCTCATTCTACGAGGCGGGTATTAATGCTGATACCAGAATCAGGTAAAGATATGGAAAGAAAAGAACTACAAAGCAACATCCCATATGAAAATACATGTAAAAATTCTAAAGAAAATTCTAGGAAATTAATTCTAATGATATGTAATAATTTAACCATGACCAGGTGGAGCTTAATTCCAAGAATGCTAGGTTGATTAAACATTCAAAAGTCAATTGGTGGGACGTCTGGGTGGCTCAATGGTTGAGAGTCTGCCTTCAGCCCAGGGCATGATCCTGGAGTCCTGGGATTGAGTCCTACATTGTGCTCCCTCCATGGAGCCTGCTTCTCTCTCTGCCTGTGCCTTTGGCTCTCTTTCTCTGTGTCTCTCATGAATAAATTAAATCTTTAAAAGCAAAAAACAAACAGACAAAAAAACCGAAAGTCAATCAGTGTTTCACCATATGAACACACTAATGAAGAAAAGGTCTGGTCCTCTCAATAGATGTAAAAAAAGCATTGACAAAGTCCACTGTCTATTACTAATAAAAACTTTCAACAAATAAGAAATAGAAGAGAATTTCGTAAATACTACACCCTAAAAGGCATCTATGTAAAACTTAAAGATATCATATTTATTGGTAAAAATTTAAATGCTTTCCCTTAATGTCAGGAACAAGACAAGGATGTCTGCTCTTGCCACTTCATTCAATATTGTACTGAGAATGTGACCAGGCAAAAAAAAAAGAAAGAAAGAAAAAGGAAAGGAAGGGAGGCTGGAAGGGAAGGAAGAAAGAAAGGGGGATCCCTGGGTGGCGCAGCGGTTTGGCGCAGCGGTTTGGCGCCTGCCTTTGGCCTAGGGCGCGATCCTGGAGACCCGGGATCAAATCCCACGTCGGGCTCCCGGTGCATGGAGCCTGCTTCTCCCTCTGCCTGTGTCTCTGCCTTTCTCTCTCTCTCTCTCTCTCTCTCTGTGACTATCATAAATAAATAAAAATTAAAAAAAAAAAGAAAGAAAGAAAGAAAGGGGTTCTGATTGAAAGATTAGAGCAACTACCAAGGAAAATATGTGGGTGGCAAATAAGTGTGTAAATTGATGGTTAACATTTTTTCATTAGGGAGCTACAAAGTAAAATCATGATGAGAGGCACACCTGGGTGGCTCAGTGGTTGAGTGTCTGCCTTTGGCTCAGGTTGTGATCCCAGGGTTGTGAGATCAAGTCCCACATCAGGCTCACTGAAGGGAGCCTGCTTCTCCCTCTGCCTGTGTCTCTGCCCCTCTCTGTGTGTCTCTGATGAATAAATAAATGAAAATCTTTTAAAAAATTATAATGAGATATCTCTATACATTTATTTAAATGCCTCTGATAAGAAGGACTGACCATAACCAATAGTGGCAAGGATGTGGAGTAAATGGAACTTTCATAAAGTACTGATGAAAACATAAAATTATTTAATTGCTTTAAAATGTAGTTTGCAAAAAACTTCAAACTACTGAGCCAAAAAAAATCCACTAAATTAGGAATTGAATAATACATCTTTAACTTGAAAAAATGTTTATACCTCAGTACTATAGTTAAAAGTAACTCAATAGAAGACATAATAGAAAAGAAACTCTCATTTACAATAGCAGCATTTACAGTAGGTATATACATATAGATATATGTAATATAAAGTGTATTCTCAGGTTACATTGAAATTAAATAAAAAATTAATATGAAAAAGTTATCTGGAAAACTTCCAAATATATTACGTGTGTGTGTGTGTGTGTGTGTGTGTGTGTGTATGTATGAATAAGCTGACAGATATGCAAAGCACCTTACCCTAAAGCATGATTCAGTAAAAAAATTGACTTTGACTTTGTCAAAATTAAGTACTTCTGCCCTTCAAAAGACACTGGTAAAAGAAGGAAATATAAGCCATAGTCTTGGAAAATATTGGCAAATCAGACAGCTGACAGCAGTGCTCTCCAAAATAATCTATCAATTTGGTGTAATTCCTATCAAAATCCCAGGTAGCTACTTTCTAGAAATTGAGGTTATCCTAAAATTCTTAAAGAAACACAGTGGAACCAAAATAGCCAAAACAATGTTGGAAATGGAGAACAAAATCACATTTCCTGATTTCAGAACTTACTATGAAGCTGCAATACTCAAGACATTGTGGTACTAGCATAAAGATAAACATATAAATCAATGAATTAGACTCAAGAGTCCAGAAATAAACTCATGCATTTATGTTCAATTGATTTTGGATGAGTATGCCAAGATAGTTCAGTGGTATTTTCAACAATTGGTGCAGGGACTACTGGATATGCACATACAAAAGAATGTAGTTGCACCCTACCTCCACATGATATACAAAAATTAACTCGAAGTAGATGATAGCCCTAAATGTAAGAGCTAAAACTGTAGAACCCTCAGAAGAAAATGTAGGAGTAAACTTCATGACCTTGGATTAGGCAGTGGTTTTTTAGATATGGCACCAAAAGCACAAACAACAAAAGATAGTTTATACTTCATAAAAATTAAAAGCTTTTGTGCTTCCAGGGACACTATCAAGAAAGTGAAAATATGACCCACAGAATGGGAAAATATTTGCAAATCATATCTGTTAAGGAACTTGTAAATTGAACATATGAAAAACTCTTAAAACTCAGTAGTTAAGACAACCTAATTTTTATTTATTTTTTTTAATTTTTATTTATTTATGATAGTCACAGAGAGAGAGAGAGAGAGAGAGAGGCAGAGACATAGGCAGAGGGAGAAGCAGGCTCCATGCACCGGGAGCCCGACGTGGGACTCGATCCCGGGTCTCCAGGATCGCGCCCTGGGCCAAAGGCAGGCGCCAAACCACTGCGCCACCCAGGGATCCCAAGACAACCTAATTTTTAAATGGGCAAAGAATTTGAATAGATATTTCTCCAAATATACACAAGTGACCAATAAGCACATAACAGATGTTTAACATCGTTAATCTGTAGGGAAATGTAAATCAAAACTGCAGTGAGATACCACTTCACATCTACTAGGGTAGTTGAAATTAAAAAGGCAGACAATAGGGATGCCTAGGTGGCTTAGTGGTTGAGAGTCTGCCTTCGGCTCAGGATGTGATCCCAGAATCCCTCCATGGGGAGCCTGCTGCTCCTCTACCTATGTCTCTGCCTCTCTCTGTCTCTCATGAATAAATAAATAAAATCTTTTTAAAAAATAAAAAGGCTATGAAGAAATTGGAACCTTTGTTTTACTGGTTAGATTGTAAAATGCAGTAGCCTCTTTAGAAAAGTTTAGAAGTTCCTCAAAATTTTAAACATAGAATTAGCACATGACCCAGGATTCTCACTGTTAGTTATACACAAGAGAAGGGAAAACATATGACCACATGAAACACACACAAATGGCATCATTATACATATATTGTATGTTATATAATATTGTACATGTTACATACATTATACATAATAGCCAAAAAGAGGAAACAACTCAAATGTCTATCAACTGATAAATGGTTAAGCAAAATGTAGTATGTCCATACAATGGAATATTAGTCGTCAATAAAAATGAAGTACTGATAAATGCTACAACATAGATTAACCCTGAAAACATTATGCTAAGTAAAGAAAGGAACCACTCACATATAATATTAAATCTTCAGAATAGGCAAATCCATAGAAACAGACGATTAATGGTTTCTAGGGACTGGGATGAGGGCAGAATGGGGAGAGACTGCTAATAGGTATGGGAATTCTTTGGAGGGATGATGAAAATGTTCTAAATTTAGATGAAGTGATGTTTGCGCAACTCTGAATATACTAACAACCACCAAGTTATACACTGTAAAAAGGTTAATTTTCTGGTATGTGAGTTAAACAAATACATACCATATGATCCACCCATTTCACTTTTAGATAGTTACCCAAGAGAAAAGAAAATACATTTCCATAAAGAGATTTACACATGGGTGTTCGTAGAAGATTTGTTAATAATCAAAAACTGGAAACACACCAAATGCTTATCAACATGTACTACTCAGAAATAAAAAGAAGTAAATTATTGATGCCTTCAACAATATGGATGAAATCAGAATAGTTTGTGGAGTGATAGTATTTACAAAAATCCTATAGCCAACATTACACTTGATGGTGAGAAACTAGAAGCTTTCCCACTAAGATCAGGAGCAAGACAAGGACGTCTCCTCTCACCTCTCCTTTTCAGTATCATAGTGGTAGTTTTAGATACTGCAAAAACACAAGAAAAGGAAATAAAAAAATATACAGATTGGCAAGGAAAAATTAAAACTCTTTGCAGATGACATAATTAAACCCTCCTAGAACTAATAAGCAGTTATAGCAAGTTTGCAAGATACAAGGTTAATATATATAAGTCAGTCATTTTGCTTTATACTGTAATGAACAAGTGGAATTTGCAATTAAAAACTCAATTCCATTTAGCACCTCCAAAAACGAAATATTTAGGTATATATCTAACAGGATATATGCAAGATTTATATGAGGAAAACTATAAAATTCTGGTGTTGAAATCAAAGAGCTAAAAACAGTTCATGTTCAAGAATAGGAAGACTTGGGGTTCTGGGGCAGCTCAGTGAGTTAAGCGGCCAACTCTTGATTTTGGCTCAAGTCATAATCTCAGGGTGTAGTGATTGAGCCTCACATCAGGCTTCGTGTGGCATCTGCTTGAGATTCTCTCTCCCTCTGCACTTCCTCCCACTTGCTTGCTCGCTCTCTCTTTCTCATAAATAAAGTAAATAAAACCTTAAAAAAAAAAAAAAGACTCAATATTGTCAAGATGTCAGTTCTTCCCAGTGTGACCTATAGATTCGATGCAAGTCTAATCAAAATTACAGCGAGTTATTTTGTGGAAAATTGATTCTAAAGTTTATGTGGAGAGAGAAAATATCTGGAATAACCAACATAATATTGAAGGAAAACAAGTTGGAATACTGACATTATCCAACTTAAAGGCTCGTTGTAAATAAACAGGAGTCAAGACAGTGTGGTATTTGCAAAAGAGCCAGATGTATCAGTGGAACAGAATAGAGAGTCAAGAAATAGTTCCATATAAGTAAAGACAACTGATCTTTGATAAAGAAGCAAAAGCAATACATTGGAGCTATGATAGTTTTTTCAATGAATAGCACTTAAACAACTGGACGGCCACATGCAAAAAAAAAAAAAAAAAAAAAAAAAAGGAATCTAGATAGAAGCCTTACACCCTTACACCACAGCCTTACACCACAAAAATTAACTCAAAGCAGGCCAGAGACTAAATGTCTAACTCAAAACTATAAAACTCCTAGAAGATAACATAGGAGAAGAACAAGATGACTTTGGGTGTGGTAATGACTTTTTAGAAAGGCACTATCCATGAAAGAAATAATTGATAAGCTGGATTTCATTAGAATTAAAACCTTCTGCTCTAAGAATGACAGTGTCAGGAGAATAAGAAGTTAAGCCATAGACTCGTAGAAAATATTTGCAAAAGGCATATCTCATAAAGGAATGTTATCCAGAATATACAAAGAATGCTTAAAGTCTCAAAAAAAAAAGAAAACAACTTGATTAAAAAATGGGCCAAAGATCTTAATAGATACCTCACCAAAGAAGACAGGCAGATGACAAAAAAGCATGTGAAAGATGTTCCACATCATGTATCCTCAGAGAAACAAACACAAATTAACAGTAGTGAGATACCACTACACACCTATTAGAATGGCCCAAATCCAGAACACTAACATCACTGAAAGCTGGTGAGGATGTGGGGCAAAAGGAACTCTTGTTCATTGTTGGTGGGAGTGCAAAATTACACAACCATTTTTGTAAGATAGGTTAGTGATTCCTTACAAAACTGAACATACTTTTACTAAATACAATCTAGCAATCATATTCCTTGGTATTTACCCAAAGGATTTTAAAATTTTTATCTGCACAAAAACCTGTGCATAGATGTTTATTGCACTTTTATTCATAACTGCCAAAACTTGGAAGCTACCCTTCAGTAGGTGAATGAAGAAACTGGTATAGCCAAACAATGGGATGTACTTCAGCCCTAAAAAGAAATAAGCTATTGATCCATGAACAGACATGGAGAAAACTTAACTGCATATTACTAAGGGAAAGAAGCCAGTCTGAAAAAGCATGCTGTACAATTCCACCTATGTGACGTTCTGGAAAAGACAAAACTATTGAGACCCTAAAAAGATCAGTGTTTGCCAGTGGTTGAGTGGGTGAGGGATAAATAGGCAGAGCACAGAGGATTTTTTAGGCATTTAAACTATTTTGTATGATCCTATAATCACAAATAAATGTCATTATACATTTGACCAAACATACAGAATGTACAATACCAAGAGAGAACCCTAACATAAACTAGGGACTTTGGGTAATTATCATCGTAACAAATGTACTGCTGTGGCGGGGGATGATAACGGGAGACTATGCATGTGTAGGGCCAGGGTGTGTATGGGAGATCTCTTCACCTTTCTGTCAGTTTTCTTCTGAACCTAAAACTGCTCTAAAAAATAAAGTCTTTTAAAACATAAAATGAATTGTTGATATATTCAGCAATATGGATATCAGAATAATTATGTTGAGTGAAAGAAGCTAGACACACACAGAAAGAATATATTCTCTATGATTCCTCTTAAGACTATAAAATGCAAACCAGTCAATCTACAGTGATAGAAAGTGACAGGAGTCTGGGTAGGGCTAGACAGGGATTATAAAGGGACATGAAAAACCTTGGGAGTGTGTCCATTTTCATTATCTTGATTGTGGTGATGGCTTCAAGGGTGTATGTGATATATATGGTGTCATGGGTGTCTACATATGTCCAGATTTAACAAAGTGTATAGTTTATGGTATGTCAATTATAATTAAAATTGTTTTAAAATATGAATTGATTTTATAAGTTAGTGTCAAGAGAAGAAAAATATTAACCCCCAATAATCTGTGTGGTGAGTATACAAACCAATACACTGAAATGCTCCATTAAGAGACACTAAGGATATGAGATTTTAATAGGATGATTTCTGAGAAGAAAATTTTATGACTACCTGGAGAGTTAAGATGCTGGAGAAGATAGGATGAGAAAGCATTTAAATCAGGACCATTTGAGACACTGCTGTGCTTTTCTTACTAGTGAGAGTCAGTATTTGATGCTTCTTTGGAAAGTAATTTTTTTCCCCTTCATCTTACCTTCTAGTCTTTCTTTTACATGAAACCCTTCCTAAGGATTAGGGAATAGTTAAGGCAGTTGACTCAGGCCAGCTCTAACCAATTTCAGTCCAAAACATAAATTGTCAGGTTCCATCTCGTAACATCCTTACTGAAAATGCCATTTACTCTTAGTCTTCCTAATCCCCATGGCTTGTTTTTCTCAGTCCTACACACCTCCAAGCAACGAGTTCAAGATCAGCATGAAATTGGAAGCACAGGACCCCAGGAACACCACATCCACGTGTATTGCCACAGTAGTTGGACTGACAGGTGCCCGCCTCCGCCTTCGCCTTGATGGTAGCGACAACAAGAATGACTTCTGGCGGCTGGTTGACTCAGCTGAAATCCAGCCTATTGGGAACTGTGAGAAGAATGGGGGTATGCTGCAGCCCCCTCTGGGTGAGTAAATAGACCCAAGCTCTCCTTAGCCAATTAGTTATCTTCCAAAATTGTACATCCTATTATGGGAAAGCCTAGGATCCCCCACCTATTCCTTCTTTCTCATATGACCAAAAGAAAAGGCCCACCCAAAATGAAATGAGTTGTAAAATCTGGACATATTCTTCTCTACATTAGCTTATGATATCCAAACTTCACTTAAGCTGTCCTTTTTCCAACTAGAAACCACACCTTCCATCCTTCTTTGTCAGTTCCTATTTACCCTCAGAGACAGAATGGAAGGAGGTCTTACCATTTAACCTGCCTCAGAAAACCACAGAGCTTTTGCCAAATCCTACAGTGATTATAAGAGGTGAGAGAAAATTTCCCAGTAAAATGATGACTGTTATTGGGGTTCCTTCTTTCCTTTCCCCTAAATTCTCACTTGGTCCTTGTCATATTCTCACTTTGAATTAATTTGTATTATTTTACTTAAACTAATAACCCCACTAGATTTTACCTTTTTTTCTCCTCAGTATATCGAAGTGATTTAGCCCATCTTATCAATTACTATCAATCACTGTTGGAGTGAGTCTCAACAGAGAAGAGAGAGAGAGAGATGGGTGATGAGCTATGGGCTATGTTCCCCTCAGAAGGTTGTAGTAAATTGAGCATTAGGAGACAGCTGTCATTTGCAGGAGACCACAGGTAGTTACTGAATATTATCCCCCATTAAAAAAAATATATTTGTAATATAAAATTCCAAACATAAAAGTAGAGTAGCGCAGTGAATGCCCATGTATTCTTTATCCTTGATAATTATCAGTACATAATCAATCTTGTTTTATTTGTACCTGCACATACTCCCTGCCCCCTCCTGCCCAATTGCCCAAACATCATATCATTCTGTCATTAAATATTTAGTAACTCTGTCTCATAGATAATATTTTTAAAATGTAATCATAATGACATCATATGTAAATAAACTAATGATAATTTCTTAATAACCACAAATATTTACTCAGTGTTTAAATTTTACCTGTTGTCTGTCTGTCTGTCTCTCCTTCTTTCTCTCTCTCTCTTAAGTTTCTTTGAATCAGGATTCAAATAAGATCCACATATTGTAGTTGGTTGATATGTCCTTTAAGTCTCTTTTAATCCATGAGTTCTCCTTCTCTCTTAATTTTTTCTCACAATTTACATGTTAAAGAACCTAAATAATTTGTCTTTGATATCTCTCACAATTAGATTTTGCTGATTATATCTCTGTGGTATCATTTGACATGTTTCTCTGTTCTCTCTTTCCTAGAAATTGGCAGCTAGATCTAGAGGATGGATCAGGTTCAGGTTTAATTTTTTCATAAGAATATTTCATAGGTGGTGGTGGAGTTTATTTCTAATAAGAAACATATATGGTCTTGTTATCTTTCATTTTATAATGTAGCAGCCATTACTACTTGTGGTCTGGATCAAGGGTTGACACATTTTCTTAGAGGGGGTTAGACAGCAAAACTTTCAGGCCTACTGGCCATACATTTCTCTGTTGGCAACTAGTCACCTTTGTCATTGTAGCTATAGACAATACACAAACAAATAAGCAAGGCTGTATTCCAACAAAATCTTGTATTTACAAAAACAGATTACCAGCCTTCTGGCTATAATTTGCTGACCCCTGATTTAGATCAATCAATTCATTATGGTTGCAAAATGGGGAATTTTAGTCTTATAATTCCATCCACATAAATTAAATGGAATATGTCTATTAAACTTACATCATTTATTTGGATATTATGAGGATATCATTCATGGAAGAAAGCTTAAATGCTTGATTCTTTTCTTTACCAATATTCAAAATAATGAATTGGCTTAATACCATCCTCCAAAAATATTTATGGACGGTTTTTTTGTTACTGTTTAGTATCATAAATCCAAGAATTAATACATATTTGATGTTTTATTACATTACACTAATTATTCTTATTGATTCTTGATTTGTCCCATCATTGGCTGTATAGGAGCGTCATCAAATGGTCTCCTGACTCTTTATTGCTTGATAGCTCTCTTGGATTTTTAAAATTTCAAAATGTTCCAGGCTCATCTTCTATATTATCTACCCCCAATATGGAGTCAGTTATCTTTTAAGTGCCTGGGTTCCTTTTAGTGGGAAATGATATTTAGAGACTATAATCTGAACGCTAGAGTGCTCACCTCTACTGGGTTAATTCGTTCTTTCTGCATCTTTTTGGCATAGATAAGAACTGCCTTATTAGTAGTAGTAAAGATAAAATCATTAGTTCATAATTGATACTTCCTGCCAAAATTCAGGACAAATGGTGTTTTTATTTACTTTGTCTTTACTGTCTTAAGTCTGTCTCTCCTCTATATCACAACAAAACCCTAGTTTTCCATGTCATTAACAAAATAACCCATTTGTTTTATCCTACAGTACACATACAAGAGTCTCAGAATAATAATACAAACACTTACCACTATAATCATTACTGACAGTATTTGAGTTATTTGCATTTCTTTTTTCTTACCCTCAGGTGAAGTATAGTCAATAATACATTATAAGGTTGTTTGGATTGGTTTCTATCTGGGTGGCAGTGCCACCAACTTGATATAAACTTAGGTTCGTTTATTGCATGTTTTAAGATTTATTTATTTATTTTAGAGAGAGAGAGAGAGAGCATGTGAGTGGGGGAAGGGACAGAGGGAGAGAATCCTCAAGCAGACTCCCTGCTGAGCATAGAGCCCAATGTGAAGCTCAATCCCACGACCCTAAGATCACAGTCTGAGCCAAAATCAGGAGTCAAACACAACTAACTGAGCCACCCAAGAGCCCCTGTATTTTTTTTTATTTATTTATTTTAAATATTTTATTTATTTATTCATGAGAGACAGAGGTGCAGAGACACAGGCAGAGGGAGAAGCAGGCTCCGTGCAGGGAGCCCAACGCAGGACTCGATCCCGGGACTCCAGGATCACGCCCTGGGCCAAAGGCAGGTGCTAAATCGCTGAGTCACCCAGGGATCCCTGCTTGTATTTTTAAAAAATTATTAGAGATTGCTTTTAAGAAATGTTCCTTTATAAATATATATGTGGAATACATCATTTTTTATACACATCATTCTTAAAGTCAAATCCATAAAACAAAGTATGTTCAGAGAAATCCCCTTCACCTTATTCCTTTCTTCTACCATAGGCAGCCACTTTCTTTTAATTTTATAGTTTATACTCCATTTATTAAAAATACAAATATATTTGTGTGTGTGTCTGTGTGTGTACATATTTACATATATATTTCCCACTTAAATACAAATGACAGCATACTATACATACTGTCTTAACCTTGTTTTCTTCTATTTAATGAAATATCTTAAAGATGACTTCTTAGTAGTATGGAAATATTTCTCATTCCTGCATAGCACTGTATAATGCTCAATCTGCTCTATGAATTGCGATTTAGAAGCATCTTGATAGGCTATTAAAAATACAGTTGACCCTTGAACAACATAGGTTTGAACTGCACAGTTCCATTTTATACATAGATTTATTTCGATAAGTATATCTTTACATTATCATTAAGTTTTTTTTTTATCATTAAGGTTTTAACTACTAAAGCTCAGTTGTTACGTTTTAGGGGAGTCAGATGTTACACATGATTTTTTAGTGCATGGGTTTCAGGGAGGGTCAGCATCCCTAACCCCCAATTCATTCAAGGATCAACTAATAAGCTCCCGAGGATAATGGTGATGATTTAAATCACAATCTTTTGATAAATTCTCTAGAAATAAACAGATCAAAAAGGAAACCAAACCAACGCACCCATAATTCATGTTTAAATATTACTGGGAGTCAAAAATACCACAGATTTCAATTACATGTTGTCTACTTGTTCAGATATCAAGGTCTGAAACCATTAGAGCTAGTTCCTAACTCAGGAACTATACCAGAATAATAGTTTTATGTGGGTAGAAATTGCATTTAAACAGGGGAGGGCAATGGGGGCCTAACACAATCAAAATCACCTCCAGGAAAAGATAGTCCAATTTAGAGTGGGAAATACTGAGAACAGACCTAAGACCTACTTGATTAGAGCATTGACTACTGAGGAATCCAAAGGAAGAGAGTAAATTGAAAGTGTGAGAGACTAGGGAGAGCACTCTTGAGAAGATAACTGTCTTTGGGGAAGGGTAGATCTATGTTAAAGGAGAAAAAGGAAGCAGGGGTTGTAATTCAGAATTATACAGAAACAGAAGAGAATCATAAAGTCAAAAGGCACACCAGTCTTCCCATCCTATCCCAACAGGCTCATCTACTAAAGAAACTGCATTTCACTATGTCAACAGAAAATTCATAACCCGAGATCCCTGCCAAAATAAAACCTCCTGTTTTTGCTGGTCCAGGAAAATATAAGACATTTCAAATTATTAAGAAACAGCAGTCAACATCTGTTAAAAGGTTCTATATGATGAAAAACCAAAGATGAGGATAAAACCATTTTTACTACTGAAAATTCTGCCAAAATCAATGACTAACCAAAAGAAAACTCTTGCACAACAACCCAATTTGAATTAAATAAGTATTGAGAGGTATGAAGAAAGCACCATGAATCATAAATTCTAAAAGTCAGACTAGAAATGTACAATATACGGGAAGATGTGAAAATAGAATTGTCCAAGCTCAAGAAAAAAATTAAAGACAAAATAATCTCAATTGCAGACTCAATTCTAGGATGCCCAATGGACAGTAGATGTAACTGAAAATATAGTAAGGGACATTGAGAAGAGAAATAAAAACAACCAAGAGAATAAAAATAAATATTAGGAAAGGTTTAAAAGTTATCAGAAAGGAGCTGTTAGATATAGAACATAGTCAACAAAGATTCAGTGCATATATGTGAATGTATATATGCATGTATAATTAGAGCCTCTGAAGAAGACGAACTAAACCATGAAACAACTAATACTTATAAGAAAATTTTCCAAAAATTAAAGGAGACTTGAAATGAGGCTACTGCAACTAAGGACCTGATTTTTTTTTTTTTTTAAAGAAGCACCTGGATTTTTAATTTTGTTTAATTGCAATTTAAAGTTAAAAAGCGGGGATCCCTGGGTGGCGCAGCGGTTTGGCGCCTGCCTTTGGCCCAGGGCGTGATCCTGGAGACCCGGGATCGAATCCCACATCAGGCTCCCGGCGCATGGAGCCTGCTTCTCCCTCTGCCTGTGTCTCTGCCTCTCTCTTTCTCTCTGTATGACTATCATAAATAAATAAAATTTTAAAAAAAAAATTTAAAATAAAAAAATAAAAAAAAAAATAAAGTTAAAAAGCCTATGTGACTGGTGGCTACTCTACTGGACAGTGCTGTTCTAGGTAATAGAGAAGTAGGAAACATCCAGATTCTTTTTATGAGGCAGGTAGAATTTTGATACCCAAGCATAATTTAAATTACACACACACACACACACGTATATGTACAATTCCTCGTATGAATATCTTTATAAAAGTCTTAAATATTAGGAATTAGAATTCATCATATTTAAAAAACAATTTATCAAATCAAAGTAGTGGTTTTTTTCTGGGAATGAAAGAAGGTTTAACTTTAGAGAAATCATTAGTGAAATTCACCACATTAAGATAGCTAAGCAAGAAAGTCATCTGACCTTTAACAGAAATTAGCATACTACCTAGGATTCATATTTCCTGTTTTCACAACTTCTTACAAAGCAGCAGTGCCCAAGATATGTGGGACTGTTATAAAGATAGACTTACAGATCAGTGGATTAGGTTTGAGTGTCCAGAATTAAACTCATACATTTATGCTCAGTTGATTTTCAACAACGGTACCACGACAGTTCAGTGGATTTTCAGTAACTGGTGCAGAGCCAACTGGATATATACATAACAAAAAAAATGAAGCTGGACCATATATATAAAATTAATTCCAAGTGGATGATAGTCCTAAATGTAGGAGCTCAAACTATAAAACTCGTAGGAGAAAATACAGGGGAAAAGCTTCATGATATTGGAATTGGCAGTGATTCCTTGGAAATGACACCAAAAGCACAGGCAACAAAAAGAAAAAAAATAGTTAAATTGGACTACATCAAATTAAAATCTTTTTCATCAGTGGACAATATCAACAAAGTGAAAAAGGAACTCACAGAATAAGAGAAAATATTTGCAAATCATGTATCAGATAAGAGGTTAATATCCAGAATATTAAAAAACAAAACCAAAAAGACCATCCTTCAACTCAACAACAAAAGCAAACAACCTGATTTAAAAATGAGCAAAGGACTTGAATAGACATTTCTCTAAAGATATACAAATGATCAATAAGCACATGAAGAGATCTCAGCGTCACTAATCACTAGGAAAATACAAATCAAAACTACACTGATACTCTATTTCATACCCATTGAGATGGCTATTATCAAATAAATAGAAAATAAGAAGTATTGGTGAGGATATAGAGAAATTGGAATCTTTGCGCACTATTGATGGGAATATAAAATAGTGCAGCCACTATGGAAAGCAATATGGCATTTCTTCAAAAAATGAAATACAGAATTACCATGTAATTCAGTGTTTCCACTTCTAGGTATATAGACAAAACAAAAGTAGGGACTCAAGCAGATATTTGTACACCTATATTTAGAAGCATTATTCACAATAGCCAAAATATCAAAGCAACTCAAGTGTCTATCAGTGGAAGAATGGTTAAACAAAATGTGTCATATGCATACAATGGAATATTATTGAAGCTTAAAAAGGAAAGAGATTCTGACCCATGCTACAATGTAGATGAGTTTGGAGGAAGACATTATGCTAAGTGAAATAAGCCAGTCACAAAAGGACAAACATTGTATGATCCCACTTATACAAGATACCTAATTAAGGCAAATTCATAGAGAAAATAGAATGCTGGTTGCCAGGAGCTGGTAGTGTAGGAGGAATGGCAAATTATTCTGTAATGGGTACGGAGTTCACTTGGGGAAGATGAAAAAGTTCTGGAGATGGATGGTGGTGATAGTTGTACAACAATGTGAATGTCCTTGATGCCACTCTTGAGAAAGGGAAATATATATAAACACATGTACATCTTATACATGAAATTATATATTTTGCATACATACTTTTATAAGAAGAAACATAGGAATGTTAAGTCAGAAAATAAAGAAAAGATCACCTATTGGGAGTGTCTGGGAATAGGGTCGAAAGTATAGCAATGAGAGTGAGACTTTTCTAAGAATACTCTTTTATAGTCTCTTGACTTTTGTGTTATATAAATATTTTACTCAAAAAACAAAATTAAACCAGAAACAAGAACAAATCATAACCTAAAATTGATTACAAACAGAAACAAACTGAACTGTGTATCAAATGGATATTATAACAACATTGAAGAAAGAATTAATTCCAGTACCTTGAAAACAGAACCTTCACAGTATACCCTTAAGGGAATATATTTCAAAGAAAAAATGGAAACTTCAGATAAATTCTGATGTTTTCTTAATGTTAGTGGGTTATCCTTAATAATCTGAAGTGATTGTGCATGCATTGAAGATAGAGCAAATGAGTAAATAAGATACAAATGAGAGATGTGGAAGATGAAGAACCCTGTAGTATAGAATTTGAAATTGGAGGTATCTATATGAACTCCTAAACTTAAAAAATGTATATAATTTTATATATAGTTGTATTATAATTTTATAAGTTCTGTTCATTTAAAAGTCTAGAAGTAATGACACCTCAGTAGCAATGTGGTTTCTAAATCCCATTCTTCACTAGATGGAATCATGGCTCCTTGGAGGAATGACTTATTCCAAGGCTGAGCAGAAGAGAAAATGTAAGATGAATTTGGAACATTCTATTATGCCAGAAAGAAAAGAAGTCTCAAAGAATAATGAGGACATAGCAGAAAGACACAGGAGCCAGCTTGAAGGAGCTCTGACCAGCCAAAATTGGAACAATATGAATATCAGAAAGAATAATGAAAGCGAAAGAACAGTGGTATTGACATCCATGGGTCCCTAGTGTAGACACAAAAAATTTTAGAGTTTCAGGAAAACGTCTAATTACAGAATGCCAGCTAATAAATATAGAAAGAATGATAGAAAATTACCATTTTGCAACCACCATTTTAATTGATTCAGGTGAGGATAATCAATGAATGCTAAAAGTATTGAGTAAGAAAAGCTTACCAGAGAATAGGATATTCACATAGTCTCACTGTTTTTCTACCACTGATTACCTATTAATTACAAAGAGAAGTTATAATGAAGAAATCTGTCAGTCACTCCTTAACAAGTGATCAAATTTAGTATCATCAATAATTAGACATACTGACATTATGTGCTTCTTAAAGTAATGAAGTGAGAAGTATTCAATGTGTTTTTGTCAGAACTGTTTAGTATGAATGTAAACATAAGGAAACAATCAGAAAAAAATCTGAGTTGTGGGATACTCTGTTAAACAGCTAACCCACGGTCTTCAAAAATATCAGTTTCATGAAAAAAACAAAAGCCAACAGGACTGCTGTAGATTAAAGGAGACTAAAGGAACTTGACAGCCAAATGCAAAATGTAATTTTTGATCAATTCTTGTATTTAAAAAAATTAAACAGCCATAAAGGACATTTTGGAGAGAATTGAGGATATTTTTAATGAAATTTCTTGGGTATGACAATATTACAGTTTTAAAGGAGAATGTCCTTGTTCTGAGGACAAATGTACTGGTGTATTTAGAAGTGAAGTGTCACTATGTCTCTGACTTTCTCATAGTTCAGAGGACAAAGTATGTAGATAGATGGAAAACAAATATGGTGAAATGTTATTAGTTGTTGAATCTAGGTGAAGGGTACATAGTTCATGTACTGTTTTTGCTACTTTTCTCTAGGTTTAATATTTTTCAAAATAAAAAGTTTAAATAAATTATGTATGTAATTATACATATATATGTGTGTGTGTTCATGTTCCCCAGGCCTCCTCTGGACCTCTCCCCAGAGTTGCTGAATCAGAATCTCTAGGTAATGGGGCTTGGGATTCTGCATGGTAAAATGACTCTCCCGAGACTCTTAACAAAATTGGTCTATATTTGGGAAACATTGCTCTAGAAGAGCTTTCTTCTCTTGTAAAATCTTGTATGATTTATATGTGTATGTATGTGTGTTCTGTTCACAAAAGGAAGATTCATACTCCCTTACGGAGTCCTCCAGGGGAAAAGGTGGAAAGGTAGAATGACCCTCAGGTGACATTATTAGCTCAATGCTGCCAACCTTTTCCTCACACTCCTTTGTTTTACTGACCTATTCTGACTGTGATTATTTCTTCTAAACAAGACTGTTTGGATCACTGGTTCTCAAACTTGGCTGCCAGTTAGAATCACCCAGAGAGCTCGTAAAACTTTCAGTGCCTAGGCATTACCTCAGATCAGTTAAATCAGAATTTCTGATTCTGGGTGGAACCAGTGTATTCTTTAATGCTCCCCCAGGGGATTCCAGTGTCCACATTTGAGAGTCCCTGGTCTATAACAGAGGCTGGCTTCTGGTGAGGCTTCCCCACCCTGCCCCCAGTGAAATGTGTCAGAATCCCAGTACCAAGGGCCTAGTCAGTAAGCTGTCACATGCTCTGGGGTATATGTGGTACCTTGACTTGAAAGGAACTCTTTGTATATTTCTGTCCCTGACCAGTCTTTTCATGCTAAGTAACCTCCAGGGCCTGTCAATAGAAAAGGGGTTTTAAAAAGATACACATCTTTTTTTGTAATCACAGAATTTGAACTCTTTACAAAACTCTTTACCCACTGTGGGGGTAGAAATAGCCCAAAACTTTGGAAGTTTATTTAACCATGTTGTCTTAAATGCTTATTTTACAAAGACAATTTAAAAAATATTCACTAAACTCCCTCTTCTTTACAGCAAGGACCCTGCCAGACCCATGTATATACCTATCTCAAGATTAGTCACAACCAATTAAATTAATTAAATTAATCTGAGTTAACTTGTGTTTGATAGTATATTTGGGAGTGTAACAGCAATATAGGGATGGAATCCTATCAGAGCTAAAAGGAATCCAGTCTTCCCTGATAGTCCTGCTGGATCACTTCTTCCTCAGGGAAGACACCCTGTGTGTTCAGCACCTCTCTGTCAGTTTCATTTCTCCTTTCTTTCATGTGTATGGTAAAATTGAGATAGTCTACTCAACCTCGGTTTGGAAGCATAGCTTTATTTAGTTCAGTGTCGTCATCTGACAAATACAGAAACAAGGAAAGGGAAATAAGTTGTTCAGGGCCGTACAGTGAGTGGCATGTTTCTGTACATGAATTTGTAGACGTGTATGTATGTAAAGCTCCTGTGGGAGAAGAGAATGAGTTGAGCATCATTTTGACGGGGATAAAGTCTAATAACTTCACAAAGCTTGGAATTATTAGATGGGACAATGGCCTGGTAGAGAGTGGAGCCCATACCCAAGTGGTTCTGCTGAGTGTGAGTGCTGTTCTGGCACTCGCCACCAGAGGGCATGAACCATGACTAAATTATAGACCTGCTGATCTGTGTCGAAGTCCAGAGCTTCCTCAGGTCAAAGTTTGTTTAAACAGCTGGATCCTAACTCACTCAGTGTCCCATCGTCTTGGGAATATCTAGAAGCTCTTTATAACTGGTTCTTTATAAATATTTTTTAAAATAAATCCTAGGTAAACAAACACAGAACACTTGTAGCATGCCTGGGTTTAGAATTAAAGAGACCTGGCTTTATCATATTAGCTCAGCCACTTATAAGTTTAGTTATGTGGCCATTGATAAGTTGCTCTTCCTTGACTTTTAACCTTGAACTTCAGTTGCCTCATCTGCTAGATCATTCATAAACTCTGCCGTACCGGGGTTTAGTGAATATTAAATGGAATAACAAAGTATCCATCAATTCTTGATAACCTTTTTACTAAATGGACATTTTTCCTTTGTTCAGTAAGACTCTCATGGAGTTTATATTCTAGTTGGAAAATGCATACACATTACAATGAAAAAAGAAAGGAAATTCAGACAACAGTGAGGGCTAAGGATAAATAAAAGGGAGCAGGATTTAGAAGGCTATTCTAGGGAAAATGGTCTAAGAATGCCTCTCTGAGGAGATGATATTTCAGCCAAGAACTAACAAAGATTTGAGAAAAGGGAGGGTGTTTGTGGCAGAGGGACATAGCTTGGAGTGTCTGAGGAACAGAAAGATCAGTGAACGGGGTGCAGAGGAGTGTCAGGAGATGAATTATGAGAAGTAAGCAAGTTCCAGACCATGTAAGCCTTGTTAACATACCTGAAGACCGTAGATTTATTTAATGGGATGTAAGCGTAGCAGTGATATGATCTGATTGATAGTTGTTTTTTTTAAATACAAACATACCATAGAGAGGCAAAAGTAGAGGCAGAGAATCCAGCTAGAAAGTTGTTAGAGCATTTTAGGTACAGTGAGATCAGAGGTGGTCATTGGTTGTTGAGAAATCTTGAATGGTGAGAAAATGGTTTGAAGATGCACATGCTATCAAGCCTTGCTGACTAATTGTTTGAGGGGTGCTAGAAAGGAAGGAATCCTAGGTGATTTTTAGGCCTTTTGATCTCAGCCACCTGGATTTAAATAAGTGATACCATTAAGTGAGATGAGATGACAGGAGAAAAGAGCAAGTTGGGGGCAGGCAGCAAATCCAGAGTTCTGCGTGAGACTTACTCGTTTTGAGACCTCTTAGCATGCAAGTAGACTTACAGAACAAGGCAGTTGGAAATCTGAGCATGACACTCAGGGCAGGGATTTAAGCTCAGGACATAAATTGGTAGTTCTGTTTGCCAAGAGGAGACTGGAGACCAAGAAGAGGAAAATGGGTGGCCGAGCACCGAGGTGCTCCCATTCTCAAAGGTTGGGATTTCTGACCCACCTGTTCTTTTCCTCACAAGCACCTCAGGCCACTGCTTAATTTGAGGAGATCCTCAAATCACTATTTTTATTCTTCTCTTCCCTCTTGCACAATTTTATGACCCAAACTCCTTTTACCAGTGAAAATGCTATGGCAGGGTGAGTGTTGAAATATTTGAAGACCTTAACTTGCTGATTGATAATGAAGGTTCTGGAGACAGAGGACTTGGGCTTAAATCCTGCCTCTGCTATTTACTAGCATAATAACCTCAGATATTTTACTTCATTTCTCTAACTCAGTATTTCCATCTATAATGGCTAGCATTTATCTAACACTTGTTATATACCAGGCTGGGTTTTAAGTTTTTCACATGTCTTAACCTATTTTAATCCTTAGAACAACCCATTGAGCTAGTTACTGTTTTTATCCCACTTTATTGTTGAAGAAACTAAAACCAGAGAGAGGTTTTTATAATTTGCCGTTAAGTTGCACATCAGGTAAGTTAAGTGACAGAGCTAGATTTGAATCGAGGCAGCCTGGCTCCTGAACTTCCCTGGCTGCTCTTCTCATAGCTGATTCACAGAGTTGTAGTAGTGATTAAATGAGGTAACCCACTTAAAGTGCATAGCACATAGAGCCTATCATATCATATGTGCATAATAAATGTTTTCTTTGGAAGGTAGCATAGTGTAATGAAAGAGGAGCAAATGAAAAGTCCTAGGGGTCCAGCCTGATTCTACAAGAGCAACTTATGTGACCAGAAATAAGTTTCTTAGCCTCTCTGGACTTTAGTTTTATAGTCTGCAACATAAAATCTTTTTACTATATGGTCTCTGAGGGCCCTTTCAATGTTAAAATGCTATCTGTGACTGCCCGAGACAGATTATGGATACATTTTAATTTGGCCCCACATCACCTTGGGGGTTGGGGAAATAAGGTACCTCAGTAATTCTTTGGTTTGGTATCATTTCTGTGTTGCCCTGCTACTCTCGCTAGGAGGTAGTGAAACAGAATAGTTAGAAACCCTGAGGTCTAGAGTAAGACTGTCATATGTTGGCAATCTTCATCACTTACTACTTTGGACAAGATATTTATCTTGAGTTTCCGTTTCATCTTCTGCAAACTAAAGGTAATAATAGTGCATACCTTGTGGTATTATTTCAGATATCCAGAAAGAAATTGCATGTGAAGAATTTAACATGTAGTAAGGAGTCAATACGTATTAGGCCTGAATTTCTGAAGAAATTTAAATTTAATTTTTTTTTTTTTTTTTTACCCTGATCAAAGGAAAAGTAGTCAAGACTCCTTTGGCTGTGAATGCAAGAACTCAACTCACACCAAGTTAGAGGAGGAGAAAAGGAGGAAAGAGGAATTACTAACTGTATAACGAAGAAGTTAAGGTCAGCTGCTGAGTGTGTTTGGACACAGGATTTTAAACACTCTCATGGCTCCCTGTCTCTTGCTCTACTTTGGCTTTATTCTCAGTTATGCTTTCCATTTAGCAGTGCCAAGCCAAAGACTCTGATCTGACATGCCTATGGTGTCAGAAAACAGTTGACCCAGCTTGGGTCAACTTGGTGTGGGGCAGTCTGGTGCCCTCAAATGGCATGATTTTCTACTCCATGGCCAGGTTGGTAGAGTCATGCCATAGACATCAAATCACATAGGGTTTTTCCAGAGGGGAAAAAAGACTAGGCAAGCAAGGAAGTAAACAATAGCAGTTTTAGATGAAGTGATAGGAACGTGGCATTGCTGTCAACATTGTTGATATCAATGAGTTCTCACTGTGGGCAGCTCGGCTTAGCCTAGCCAGCTTTGAGATGTAAAGTTTTAAATCAAATGGGGTAGTAACTCTCTTATTTCTTTTTTTCTCTCTTTTCATGACCTCCTCCTCAGTTATAGTCATTAATACTTAATCCCCAAAGCTGATTCTTCCTTTTTCATTTTACCTGCATGCTGATAGTTTAGCATAGTCCATAGTGTGGACTTAAGGGACTGGGTTTCACTTCCATCTTTCTTATTTGCTCACTTCGAAATCTTAAGAAGTTTATTTTATACCTCCCTTCTTGTCTGTTAAATGAAGATAATATTTACTTCCTTGGGTTGTCTTGAGTAGGTGGTCTATGGAAAGTGATCAGCACAGTGTTGTGCACACAGTAGGCTCCTCAGTAATAATAGTTGTTGTTATTTCCAGCCCCGCAGCTTTGATGCAGCCTGTCTGTTCTTCTGTCAGGGATGGGAAAGCTGAGGGCAATGGGGAGACTCTCAAAAAGCACTAGTTTTGAATATCTCAGAATAGAGAGTTGGAGCCAAAGAGAAGGAAGCATTCGGAGCTCTAATTGGAAGACCTAACTATGATAACAATGAAAGACAATGGACAGTTAATCTCCCTGGGCTTCTTTTTACTCTTTTGGAAAATGAGTAAAAATCTTCATTATTGTCTGATCCTTAATTGTTTAAGTAAAAATGAATATCAAAAAGTGTTTTGTACTCTGTGTTTTTGTGTGTGTGTGCGCATGTGAGAGAGAGAAAGAGAGAGAGAGAGAGAGAGAGAGAAAGGAAGAGAAAGTGAGAAAGAGAAATAGTGAGTTAGTTTATATTGAAATAAACCAAAAAGATTTACTGATATATTGGGTGTATCGGTTCACATATTTGATTTCTTCTTAAGATGTTGTCCTATCCCCTTTCACACTTTACTGTCTAGATCATTTCTAAGTATTGGTTAATCTTATCTCACATCTATTTTGGACTTTTCAAGAAAAGCTTTATAGACATCATAATACATATTTTATAATACTTGTCATAGAGTCAGAAAAGTTTATTGAGGACTTTGTTCCACTGTTTACTCTGCAACATTACCTTGGGCAAGTTACGTTCCCTCTCCCGTGCCTCATTTCCTCGGCTGTCTAATGAGGCATTTCTTCTATTTAACCTTTAAGTCCTTTCCTAACAGTCTGTGATTCTGTAACTATCACAGCATAGGTTGTGGCAGGAGTAGCTGGATTGCCAAGGGAAAACTTAATATCACCAGTCCCTTTGAAACGTATTTTTTATCTGTTGCCCATTATGTTTGCTGCAGGATTTCGGCTGAATGCCTCCTCTTGGCCCATGTTCCTTTTGAAGACACTAAATGGAGCAGAGATGGCTCCCATCAGGATTTTCCACAAGGTATGGTGTCCTTCAGTTATCACCACTTGCTTAAGGTCACATGATTCCATTCTTGCATTTTACTAAGCCCCTGATGTCTACTTTATATTTATGGCCTGAGGATGCCTTTTCAGAAACTAGTTCAGTGGGAGGATTTTTTAGTATCTTAGGAAGCAGCAACTATCCCTGGAGGAAATTTCACTATAAGTCAGGATTCCTGGGGTTTGGGTCCCAGCTCTGCCAATAATAATCTGCCCTTTTGTCATCATCTATAAGTGGGATTCTGTCTCACAGGGTTGTTAAGAAGTTAAAATGTGTTTATCGGTAAAACATATAAAATATAATATAAATCTGAAGGAGCTATTCTTATCCTAGATCTTGGAATTCCCTAAGGTCCATATGCTAAACAAAGAGGAAGGAGACTATTTTTTGAATGTCTACAGTATGTTTGGAATTGATGTACACCATCTCATTTAATATCCACAGTTAACTTTCTGAAGCAAGAATTACAATTTTCATTTAATAATTAAGGAAACAAATACTTTTGAATAAAGAACTTGCCCAAGATCACATGGCTAGTAGGGTGGAACAGGGATTAAAACCTGTATCCATTCTTGCTTGTTTTTCAAGGCATGAAGCAATCAGTCTGCTCTCAGCTGAATTATTTAATGAGGTAGAGGGGACTGAATTAGCATTACCTGTGCTGCTAGTAAAGTCTAAGCCCTAAGAGCACTATATGGTTACCAGAATATATAGTGTACTGGGCAAATTAAAAACCCTTTCACAAAAAATAAAAAAAATAAAAAAAATAAAAAAAAAAACCCTTTCACTACAGAATATATCAAAATGGTGGGGTGGGATTGGAGGGACCAACAAATACTCTTTTAAATGCTTTGTCAAGCTATCAGAAAGGTAGAAAACTCTCCAGAGGCCAGAATGAAGGAGAACCAGAGTTAAATGTATGTAGTACATCTGTAGATGCCTTAAGGGGCATTGCCAGTCTTACTTTCTAAGGATCTAGTCTTTTAACAGCCATAGTAGGATAGATGAGTGCTTGGGCCCATGCAAGGCAGGGAAACGGGCCTGAGACTACCATGTAGACCACCAGATCAGGTCCCTCAGCTGGTAACTCCTTACTGGAAGGACTGTTAACACTGGCAAGGGAAGTCTCCACCGGGGTTCTAGGGAGGGGTGAAAATGGAGTCACTTTCTCCAATAAAGCAGTCTTCGCCCATGCCGGTCCATGGTTCAGATATAGTGCCTGTGTTGTCTGGGAACTTCAGAGGTGTATGGAGATATTTCTGAGTGCCTACAGAAGCAAACCCAAAGCCTCTCTACATGGTTTGGTTGCTTTCAACCCAATGTCCTAGAAGTCCCAAAAGTGAGGCACCCCTGAAAATGAGAGTTCATTTCAGAATTCCAGAGCCCTCAAAAACTCTTGAAACAGATCCAACACAATGGGACATCAGTAGGCCCAACAAGCAGTAAGGCTATAAACCCAAGGACTTTCAGATAATAGAGATATCAGATAGAGATTATAAATTCAGTATTTAAAAATAAAGAATGAAAAGAGGGAATTTAAAAATTGAGAGAAATACAAAGCCCTATTTCCAAAAATATTTGAAAACAAGCAAATTGAATATCTAGAAATGAACTTAATGATTAAAAGAACAAATTAATGAGTAGGAATATAAGAAACTAGGACTTCTGTGAAGTCCTTAACTGAAAGACATATGTAACGATTTTCTCCAGAATGCAGTGCAGAGAGATAAAGAGATGGAAAATATTAAAGAGAAAAGACAGAATAGTAGAAGGTCCAATATATGCTGAACATGAACTTCAGAAAGATTAGTAAGAAAGATAGGGAAGAGTCATATTCAAGAAGGTATTAACAGAATTCTCCAGAGTGTGTATTAAGTACGAGTATGTTTTAAAACATCACAAAATGACTGAAGTCCGAAGAAAAGATCTGAGCAAATAATCACACAGAACACCTTCCAGAGGATTCCTGGTCAGCTGGCAGCGCATCTCCTGACAGCAGTACAAGCCAAAAGATATTAGAACAGTATTTTCCAAGTACTGAGAAAAAATTACTGTCTACCTACAATTTTATATCTACCTATGTTATTTCAAAATGAATGTAAAATCAAAACATTTCCAAACAAACTAATACGAGTAACTGCTAACATAGATGCAGAAAGAACAACAAAATATATTTCAGGAAGTAGGTGAGTGAGCTCAGAAAGTAAGAATGGAAGAAGTAGTGGTGAGGAAAGATTGCTTAACATGTGGGTAAACCTAATCAAGCATTGCCTGTAACTATATAAACTAAATATAATAACAGTGTGGAACTAAATTATCAAACACCTATTAACTCAGGAGTAGGTAAAATAGTCTAAAGTCTTTATATTGTTTGGGACTGTACATAAAGATGAGCTTAGATTTAATTATGTCAACTATACAGTTACAATCTTAAGGGGATCCACTGAAAGAACTATAAAGAAAATGATTAACATCTGAACCAATGGAGAGGTGGAAAGGAAAGAAAATTCAATTGATTGTAAAGGAACCTGGAAAAATCATGTTACATAGAAATCTAGGCAATATGATAATTGTAATAAATTTAAATACATCAGTTATAAAAAATGAGCTTAAACTCATCACTTCAGAATACATTAGATTGTTCTTAAATCTAGCTACATGCTATTTACAAGAGACACTGCTAAAATATGATACCAAAATGTTGGGAGGAAAAGAAAACACCAGGAAAATCTTCATCAAAATGAAGCCAGTCCTAACCATACTGACATTAGGCAAAGGAGACTTTGCTAGTGAAAGACATTCTAAAGAGGCCGCCATCTAATTAAAAAAATACATGCTTCTGAAAAACAATGCCTCAGATATGAAAGCAAAATTTGACAGAATTTGGACAAATTGGAAAATCCACAATTGCTACGGGATATATTGGTACAGGTCTCTCATTAATTGATAAATCAGGTAGATGAGGAAATTGATATATCAGCATAAGCTACTCAGTACTAAATTGGCTGATGAGTTTTTAAAAATCAATTGCATTGTTATTTAACAGCAACAAGTGGTTGAAAATAAAAATTTTAGAAGAAAGCAATAAAATTGTAATATGCCTAGAAAAAATGTTAGTAAAAAGCATGAGATATTTGTGGAGAAAATGTTTAAATTCATATTAAAGAAGAAATCTACATTAAAGAATACTTAATAAATGGAAAATACTGTCATGTTCATGGATGAGAATGCTAAATATTATTTTTACAAAGGTTTCTTCCTAAATCTATAAATTCATTAGGATTCCAGTCAAAATCCAAATAGGGGTTTTCTATGGACTTAAAAAGCTGATTTTTTAAAATCAGCTCTTATATGAAAGATCATAAGAAATTCATGTGAAAGATCAATAATAGCCAAAGCCATACAAAAAATGACAAAGTAGGGGACTTTTTCTCCCAGATACCCATTTTGTAAGACAGTATTATTGGTGCAGGATCAGAGTCTAAGTCTAGGGAAAGAATAGAGTGTATAGTACTTTTTGGGAACTTTATCTTTGGAACTACATTGCAAATTCACACTGCTGGAGAAAGTGTGCGATGTTAAAACCACTTAAGAGGGCAATTTGACAATATTTTAATAAAGTGTAAAATGTATATATCAGTCCTATAACCCAGCAATTCTGCTCCTACAGTAACCCTCCCCATGTGTGTAGAGGAACAAGTACAAGAATGGTCATTAAAAATCTTGAAATAGTGAACAATTAGAAAGAATCTTAAATGTCCATCAGAAGAGAATGAATTAGTAGTGATATATACATATAATGGAATACTGTTAGCACTTAGCATTTATCAACAGAGATAAGTTTCAAAAACATAATGTTACCACCAAAAAAAGGTGTAGAATATGTACAGTATAATATCATTTATATGAAATTTTAAAGTGTGTAAATGGATGTGTGTGTGTGTGTGTGTGTGTATATATATATGTATGTATATATAGTAAAATAGGAAAACATGCATGAGGCATGGGCACAAAAGGGATTGAACTTTATCAGTTACCTTTTATTTCTTAAAAGTATGAATCAAAAGTGGTAAAATATTAGGACTTAAGTAATACTTTGGTACCCTTTGAAATTCAAAACTTTAAATTTTAAAACTAAGACTAAACCTTCGTGATCGGTCTTCAAGAGCAGCCAGTCACTTTGTCATCATCCAAATATGGTGACAGTCTTTTGGCATACACAGCCTCTGTCTTTGCCTCTAGGTTTGCATATTTCTGTTTCTCATCTAGGAACCACCATCGCCTTCCCACAACTTCTTCAAAATGGGAATGAAGCTAGAAGCTGTGGACAGGAAGAACCCTCATTTCATTTGCCCAGCCACTATTGGGGAGGTGCGGGGCTCAGAGGTGCTTGTCACTTTTGACGGGTGGCGAGGGGCCTTTGATTACTGGTGCCGCTTCGACTCCCGGGACATCTTCCCTGTGGGCTGGTGCTCCTTGACTGGAGACAACCTACAGCCGCCTGGCACGAAAGGTAAAGGCTCATCTGTGAGCTCTTGAAATCAGGACCCAAGTCGGGAAGGGGTATTGTCTGGATCTCCCATAGTCAGCATCTCTTCAGTAAACCTCACCAGTAGGCAACTGAGGTAAAAACCAAGGTCTACCAGAGAGTAATTAGAAACAATAAGAATTAAATATCGAAGCTAGACGTGGAGTTTGGGATAAAGTAAACGTTCTTTGCTCTAGAGATCCTGGTTTATTCTCAGGCTCCCAGCCTTTCCTCTCTGTGACTTTGGTTCCTGGCCTGTTTCAGAGTTTGAGTAGTATTGTCTCAGGGTGCACTTCTGTCTTGGGTCTCAGCTTTGTATATGAGCTGAAGTATCACCGTGTCGTCAGAACACTTGAGAAGCATTGTAGCACAGTGGGAAAAGTGTGAGTTTTGAGACCTAGATTTGAGTCCCAGCTCTGCCTTTTCTTCACCAGCTGTGTGGCTTTGGGCACCCTCTTTAAACCTCAAATTCCTTGTCTGTAAAAGAACACATGCTTCATAAAGTTATTGTGAGGAATAAATGAGATGACGTGGGTAAATGCTTACATACTATCTGACAGATAGCCAATGCTAAACAAATGGTTTTATTATATTCTGTTATTATTATAGTTATATGCTATATTTCTTATAATTATTATATAATATATATTATGCCACATTATTATTATTATGCTATTATTATAAAAATGCTCCCAATGGAAGAGTATATATGAAATACTGGAAGAGTACCACAGGATAGTTAAATAGTAAATTATATTTCTAATGATGATTAGAGTTGGACATCATCCAGGTTAGAGTTTGAGGTAGCTGCATCTCATTCCTGAAGTCTAAAAGTACTAGTTAATCTGAGGGGATAGAAAGCCACCCTTCCTGTGGTCTGTCAGTCTCTTTTCTAAACCTCTGTCAATTTCATTCATTCAAGGCACCTGATATTTATTGGCACTTAATTGTGAGCCAGGCTGAGGATACAGCAGTTACAAAGATGAAAAAGATTTCTGCCCTCCTGGAACTTCTGTTCTAGAGGGATGAGATAGCTGATAAGCACTGAAATCAAGAAATAAACAAGCTGATTTAAGATCAGTTTCTCCTTGGGACTAAAGTATGTGAGGTAGTGGCAGTGAAGGAGTGATTGTGAAGGGAGTTTTTGTTTAACAGCTTTATTGAAGTGTAATTGAAGTGAAACAAATGGCACATATTGTAAGTATGCCATTTGAAAGGTTTTGGCATATGTGTACATCCATGAAACCATGACCATAGTCAAAATAATGAACATATCCATCATGGCCAAAAGTTTTCTTTTTTCTCTTGGTGGGAGGGGGAGATTCGTTAGATAGAGTTTCTTTTCAGGAAAATTTGTCTGAAAGGGTGATATTTGAATTGAATGACAAGAAAGAGCATTCCAAGCAGGGATGGGACATACATACACCCTGGTGCTGAGGCATGAATGAGCTTATGTGTTTCAGGGGCAGAGAGAAGCCTACTCCTACTGTAATGCACTGTGTAAGGAGGAAAGTGGCAAAACCCAGTAGGACCCCAAAAGCCAGAGTGAGAATTCAGATTTTATTCCAAACATAGTGGGAATTGTTAAAGGGCACTATGTAAGGGAATGACAAAATCTGACTTACTTTTAAAGAGTCACTTGTCCTTGTATACAGAATTCAACTCAACAATGAAAAAAACTACCCAGTTAAAAAAATGGGCAAAGGGTTTGAATAGAATTTCTCCAAAGAAGATGTATAAAAGGCCAATAAGCACTTGAAAAGATTCTCCAGGTCATTAGCCATTAGGGAAATGCAGATCAAAGCCACAAGGAGATAGTACTTCACACCTGTGGGTATGATCTCACCAAAAGGCAGTAACGTGTTGACAAGAATCTGGAGGAATTGGAGTGCTCATACATGGCTAGTGGGATTGTAAAGTGATACAGCCACTGTAGAAACAGTTTGGAAGTTACTCAAATTGTTAAGCATGGGGTTACCTGTGACCCAGGAATACCACTCTTGGGTATACACCCAAGAGATAGAAAACCTTTCCACAGAAAAATATATCATGGATGTTCACAACAGCATTATTCATAGTACCCAAAAAGTCGAAGTAGTGCAAGTGTCCATCATGTAACAAACAGACAAATAAAATGTGGTATATCCATATGAAATATTGTTGAGCAATAAAAAGAAATAAAGTCCTGCAATATGCTACACCCACAGATATACCTTGAAAAACCTTATTTAAAAAAAAAAAAGCCAATCACAAAAGACCACACATGGCATGATTGCATTTGTATGGGTTGTCCAGAAGAGGCAAAAATAGACAAAAGTAAATTAGTGGTTGCCAGCAGCTTGAGGGAGAGAGGAAATGGGAAGTGACTTTGATAGGTGCAGGGATGATAAGTATGCTCTAAAATTAGATAAGGGTCATACATTCTGTGTATCTACTAAAAACGCTGAATTATACACTTAAAAGGGGGTGAATCTTATGGTATGTAAAGTATCTATCAATAAAGCTGTCATTTAAAAAATCGCTTGGGGGCAGCCCAGGTGGCTCAGAGGTTTAGTGCCGCCTTCGACCCTGGGCATGATCCTGGAGACCTGGGATCGAGTCCCACGTCAGGCTCCCTGCATGGAGCCTGCTTTTCCCTCTGCCTGTGTCTCTGCCTCTCTCTCTCTCCTCTCTGTGTTTCTCATGAATAAATAAATATTTTTAAAAAATAAATAAAAATAAAAATAAACAACTTGGGCTGCTATGGAGATTGGATGGCGCCGTGCTAAGTGGACAGAAAGAGGTGAGGGTTGCTGGAATTAGGTGGGTGGCACTGA
Source organism: Vulpes lagopus (assembly GCF_018345385.1). Classification (NCBI taxonomy): domain Eukaryota; kingdom Metazoa; phylum Chordata; class Mammalia; order Carnivora; family Canidae; genus Vulpes; species Vulpes lagopus. The sequence goes on along the minus strand of NC_054846.1, from coordinate 61,956,993 downwards.
AGTTGAGAGACCTTGAGGTGGGGGCAGGCAGGTGAGGAGACACATTTCTTGCCTCAGGAAAGTGCTATTCCTCTCTATGCTTCAAGAAACAAGTGCCCTGAGGTTGCTATGAGAACTCCATTGCTGTCCTTCTGCAAGCCCTGTGAGGCAGTATCTCTGTGGAAGCAGCAAGAAGAGACGTGCCTCGGAGGTGGTAGCGGAGTCATTTTTTGTTTACTTGAGACAAACAGGATAACCCTCAGTGCTCCAGGCTGTGTTCAGTGTGTAGGTTGATTTTCTCACTTTCTTGCATAGAGAATTTTTTATTTTGATCAGCAAATGTCTTAGAGCAATTAGGCTGTTCTCGAAAGCCAGAAATGCTGGGAGCCTTCATGCCCAGGAGTTGCTGGGCGAGCATTCCTTTCTGACTGTATACCATGCTGATAAGCATGACTCACTCTGTGGTTGATGCTTCCAGAGGTGTTTGCTGACTGTTTTCATCCTCTGCTGTGTGTCTGTGGATAGCTTCGATTTGTAACAGAAGGTGACCAGGAGGACCAGGCTCAGAAGGGAGAGAGACCTTCTTCCACCTTCTGTAGGCATTTCCACAGCGGGTCCTTTGGTCATCATTCCAGCAGCCAGGGCTTCTCCAATGACTCCCTTGCCCCCCTCCTCATGCCCTCAGTAGGTTCTGTAGTGTAGCTTTCAGTAAGAGCGGAACTTTAGCCACCTCAGTGTCGTGGCGAGGGAGCAAGTGATCCAATGTGGAAAAAATGTGGTTACTCAATTCATTTCTCAAAACAAGATGTTCTCTCTGTGTAAGCCTGTTCTCTTTCTAATCATACTGTCTCTTCTTCCCTTTCTGCCTTCTAGTCAGTAGTGTGTAAATGTTAAAAAAAAAAAAAAAACCCTCAAAGTAATATGAGATAGTTTCTTGCTCACAATGAGTAGGAAGAAATACCGATTTTATTTAATGTTGTTTTACATGCATTATTTCATTTATATTTCTGGTAACTCTGCAGTAGTATAATTATTCTCAAATACTTTTATTTATGAGAAAAGTGAGGTCCAGAGGATTAAGTGACCTAGTTCTCTTGATAACTGAGTCTAGAGGGAGAAGTCATGGAGATCTTCCAGTAGGGCCAGCTGTTGGGGTTTGAGTCATATTGCCTTTATGCCCTGTATCCTCCCCCATTCTCTTTCAGGCTTTCTTCAAAGCTCCATATGAGATCCTGGATTTTGGCATCCAGTTCCTGATACAAAATAGAAAAAAAAGTGGTGTTGTATACGATAAGAGCTTTTAAATCGGGTCTCATCCCAACTGGGCCATAAACTTGTCTTATATCTTTTAGCAAGTGATTCCTAATGTGAGAGTTTGAACTAGATGACCCTTGAGGGCCCTCCCACCCTGTGATGGGTGGGTAACAAGTGTCTCCTGTGACGGTCTCCTGATTGGTTCCAGGTCCACACTGGCCTTGGGCTCTGCCTCTCTCAGGGATTCCTGCATGCTGGCTGTTTCTCCTCTGCTAAGAAGTAGTATCCTTATTAGAGTTCCTGAACTCCTGGGGCCCAGCCAGCACTCATAAGCAGCAAATACCAGGCTTGCAACTAAGCCAGGGTGTAGTTGATTATAAAAGGTAGAAGCTTTTTTTTTTTTTTTAAACATTGCTTGTGTGTGTGTGTGTATGTGACTTAAAACTGAAACAGAGGCAAGCTTTACTCTTTAAATTTTGAAAAACAATGTTTAGTCCACTTGGCATGACTATAATGCTAAATTAGACTTTTCACCATCATAACAATCCACCTAACTCCCCCTCACACTGCTTTCAAGCTGGGCAAGCCCGTTCTAGATTATAGTCTTGATTTAGCTTCCTGTGCAATTTTACAATAGGAAGAGAACATGAGATACAAACTATTCCACATTTACATTTTTATTATAAATTAATATATTCCTCTCTGGATTATACTTCACTGTCTTGTGACTTTGTAGAGCTGGGGCCAGCTGCTCTCCATATACTCCCTGGTCTAGAGAGTAAGAATTTGAGCTTAAAAACAAAACTTTAGACTGTCTCTTCCAATTGTTTCTGTAAAACGTTTAAAAAGTATTTCCCATACTTTATGGATGGCCTCTTCATCTTGTAAAACTACATAGGAAACTATACTATAGTCACTTTGGGATTCTGGGTCAGAAAAAGAATTGGTTAAATTGTAACCCTAAACTATATGCAGGGGGAAAGTAGGATAGAGGCAAGAATAACACAACCCAGGCTAATCTATAGGTCATGGCATGTAGGTTAGCTGATAGGCTGATTTTCTTCAGCCAGCCAGCCATTCATTCAAGTTCTACCAAATCACAGCTGAGTGCTAGTAATTGGCCTAATCAATGGAGCTTCTCCCTTTAGAGTTTACAGATTGGGGAGCATATAGATAAGTAGAGAATTATAGCTTTGAAGTAATAAAGTAGAGAAGGGCCCATAACCTAGTTTGGAGGATAGAAGGTGAAGGTCAGAGGAGGCTTCTGAAGGAAGTGACTTCTAAGCTGAAATTGAAAGAATGGGGAGGTAGAGGAAAAATTCTAGCTAGCAGTGGGAAAAATTCTAGCTAGCAGAGGAGTGGAGGCCCAAGATTTTTTTTAAAAAAATGTGTTGGGGAACTGAAAAATGTTTAAACTAGATTGCAGAGTATAAAGAGAGGAATAGAATGAGGAAGGGCTGGAGAAGTAGCACAGGAAATATACAGCTTCCCTTTTAGACCATTTTAAAGATCAGAGTCTTTGCCCTAAAAGCAGTGAAAGCCATTGAATGGGCTTTAATTAGTAGAGTTACAAGTCACATTTGTGTTCCAGAATCATTCTGGTAGCAGTGAGACGACAGGTGGCTTCCAGAAGTTGGAGGCAGAGATGTCCATTCACAAGCTGTTATAATGTTCCAGTGAAAGAATTGAGGCAGTGACATTATGGTAAAAAAGGGAAAAACGATTGGGGGAGGGGCATATTCTTTGAATAAAGAAGCCAAAATATGAGTTCTTACAGTTCAACACCTGTCATAACTATTTTATTTATATAACAAGTAGTTACCCCTATAACGTAAAATGTTGCCAGTTTTTCAGTATGCACATTGAGAGAGCTAAAATTCTTCTTTTTGGGGATCCCTGGGTGGCGCAGCGGTTTGGCGCCTGCCTTTGGCCCAGGGCGCGATCCTGGAGACCCGGGATTGAATCCCACGTCGGGCTCCCGGTGCATGGAGCCTGCTTTTCCCTCTGCCTATGTCTCTGCCTCTCTCTCTCTCTCTGTGTGTGACTATCATAAATAAATAAAAATTTAAAAAAAAATTCAGGTTTTAAAAAAAATAAAATTCTTCTTTTTGTTTTGTCTAGGAAGTTAGGATTCATTACTTCCTGGAGTCTTCGTTATATGGAACTAATTTATTAATTTCATCTTTATATCCCTAGCACTTAGCACATGGTAGTTATTCAGTAATAATTTGTTGCAGATGTGTGGAGGCACTAGAGAAGTGCCTACTTCCCAGGTTACTGCATGAACTAGATTGTTATTTCTTTTTTTTTTTAAGATTTTATTTATTCATGACAGAGAGAGAGAGAGAGAGAGGCAGAGACACAGGCAGAGGGAGAAACAGGCTCCATGCAAAGAACCTGATGCCAGACTCTATCCAAGGACCCCAGTATCACGCCCTGAGTGGAAGGCAGACACTCAACCACTGAGCCACCCAGGCATCCCAGATTGTGCTATTTCTGATGCCATTTCTATTCAACATCTAAAGCCACTAATCACTTAATTACAAGAGTGAGAGTACTACTCTCATTTTAATAGCAGATTCAAATCTATTTAAATTAATGTCTTGTTATTTAAATTTGGGAAACCTCACGACCAAAAGAGTAGCAAGGGGCATCTGGGTAGCTCAGTCAGTTAAGTGACCAACTCTTTTTTTTTTTTTCTGTGACCAAATGGGGTTTATTGTAAGGATGAAAGATTGGTTCAATACTCAGATCAATCAATGTAATCTCCTTTATTAACAGGCTATAGAAGAAAATCCATTATCTCATCAGTCAATACAGAAAAAGCATTTGACACAATTCAAAACCTATTTGTGACAAAAAATCTCAGGGAATGAGAAAGAGAGAACATTTTCCGCTTGTTAAACAAAAGTATAAAATACCTATAGCTTCCACACATGGAGATGAAAACATCCCCCCTAGGGTAGGGACCAAGGCAAGCATGTCCAGTCTCTCCATTACTATTCAACACAGGACTGGATGTTCCAGAAAGAACCATAAGGAAAGAAAAGACAACTCTCCATTTTCAGGTGAGACAGTGATCTACATGAAAAATACAAAGAACACTGCAAATGTACATATAACTATATAAATTCCAAGGATGATAAGTAATTTCAGGATGATCCTATGATACAAGATTAACATAGAAAGATCATTTAGATGTGTACACACTAGCAATAAACATATGAAACAAACTCTTGATTGCAGCTCAGGTCAATCCTCAGGGTCACAGGATGGAGCCCTGTGTCAGGCTCTGTGCTGAGTATGGAACCTGCCTAAAATTCTTTCTCTCCCTCTCTCCTTTCCCCTCCTCTCTCACTCACTCTTTCTTTAAAAAAAGAAAGAAAGAGCACTCATTTCCAGAAACATTAGTACAGCTCTATAGCTGCTTTCCACCCAACTTCTTTTGCTACTAAGCCACAGCAAACAAGAGAATGTCCTCTCTCTAGGAAACTTCTCACAGCCAATATACCCCGCTTGTCCTCTGAGAAGGTGTGTTCACTAAACCATGTTAGAAAAGGTGCAGGCACACTGATTAATAAGTGAGACAAATTCTTTGGTACCTTTAATGAGGACAGCCTCTCAGCAGTTTGGCTGGTTTTTTTACCCTCTCAGATATTCTATCTCTAGGCCTTGCCTTTCTTTGATATATCATTTCCACCCTCCACACATTTGCATGCATGCACATACAATCTCTGTCATTATTCCAGCTTCGGCCTGGTACTCGACTCACACCTACGAGCTCTGGCTTTTATTCATCCATGTGCCCGACAGTTGTAGAGCAGTCTCCTTTAAGTAATGCTGGGCTCAGGGGAGGTTATAGAGAAGTGCCTACTTCCCAGGTTGAGTGAGTAATTGAAATAAGAGAAAGAGCATGCAAATGTATAGCACCAAGTAGCACATGGTAGATGCCCACTATATGTTAGTTCTATCCGAATTGAGATGCATGGACATCCCAAGAAAAGGGAACTATGCACAGAAGCATTTAAATGCTCTATTTTGGTTAGAAAAAAATACATATACTTAAGAGATAAGGTTTGTACAGTGAACCAGTACTCCCATAACTGGCTTTCTCTTGATTGGATGCTTATGGTACACAAATAGAAATAGGTAAATGGGGAAGAGACCTGATGACACTGGATTATGAAGTGGGGGATCTGGGTTCTCCCTTTGATTCTGTCTGCTAAGGGACAGAAAAATCCTGTCCCAGGCCTCTCTTCTAGCTTCCTTAAGCTGCATGTAGGTTCTGCGCAATTCCCTGGCTGTAAAGGCCACAGATGCCTGAGAATGGTAGCAAATTTTTGGCACATGTAATGAAACAACTGGCATCTCTCAAACTCCTGAAAATAGTGGGATGCGACTTAGGCAGTTCATAGATTTGGCCACACTTGCTGTTGTCTTCAGAATTCTTAGACCCATGTGGTTTTCTTTGGCAAGCTTTTATTACAGCACCTACTGTGTGCCACCAGCACACAGGTTGGGATTCATTGTTTTACTCTAAAGACAGCTGGAATGTGCTCATGTGATGTGTGGCTGACCAGCGTGTGGTTCATCATAGTGTGCTCTCACACTGCCTCTCGGAGGGCTGTGAGTTTCATGAGACCAGTTTGCAGATCTTCTTCTGAAAACAAATAGCCCTACACTTGAAGAAACTGCTCCCAAATCCTCTTACCTGTTGTCCTAGATAGCTAAGGTCAATCACTCCTTTGAATGTCAGTAGTAGAAGGTTCTTAAATTTGGCTTGTGGTCCCATCATGTATGATTTTGTTATCCTCTCTTTTCCTCACTCTCTATAGATTTATCAGCCTAAAAAATCCCCAAGAACACATGAAATGTCTTTATAGTTGCAGAGGTTTTCTCTTCATGCTGTAGGAATTAGAGTCAGAAGGGAGAGAAGGAATTAGATCTGGAGAACTGAAAGTGTTAATTGGGCTAGATCAGAGCAAAAGGAAACCCATGCTTTATTAAGTGAACTTGAATTTAGAGGACTGGAGTTTCAGCCTTGGCATCAACCCAGCTGGAAGCACATTGCTGAACCCAGCCAAGTTGAGCAAAGCTAATAAAGAACACATCCTCTAAGTAACTATGCCAAGGCCAATGATATACTGCTGTGAATGAAAACAAGATCCCAGTCCAGGAAACTGATAAACCAAATGGGTTTCCCCCTGTTCCTTTTTCTTTTCCATTGTTCATGTTCTATGTCATATAGACACATACATACCCACAAACACACAAGCTGCACTTACTTACATTTTACAGATCAGTTTCCAATCCCATATACTGTGTTGTTGCTAGAGAGAGGAGAGATTTGATAATGAATTCTTTTGAGTAACTAAGACTCCTAACTAAGGATTATTGGAGAAACCTAGAAATCAGTAATACCCTGATACCCTTCATTATTATAACTAGGCATATTATAGGTTCATTATCTTCTACCCTTTATTTGGGGGATACACTCTTGTTTATCAGTTTCAGGGTAAAATAGTGGAAAGAGCATGAACTTTGAAAATCAAAAAAGATCTAGGTTCAAATCTTTGCTGTAGCTGTGTGTGCTTTGGCAACCTCTGTGAGTTCAGTTTCTCCATCTTTAAGATACCGAGTAGAATGGTTGCCTCAGGAAAAGGCACTTGTGGGATTGTTTGAGTTGCAAGCTCAAGTAGCCACTTTTTCATGGAACATCATCTCTTTAATTAAAAGAACAACTGACTTGGATATTTGACACTCTTCCTTCAAAATTAAGTGAGCTGGTAACTTCAAGGAAGATAACCTATAAGCATTTACTATAAATGAGAAATTTAAAGTTTCAAGTGAAATCAGATTTTGGGGATACTTGTACCTGCCAACCTGAGCTTATCTTCCCAATATGTAAAGGCTTCAGAGTCACTCTTTGCCATGTTCTCTTCTATCTCGAAGTTGCTTTGGTTAGTTTCAGTTCTCCTAACTCTGGGAAATGAACTGGGGTGGTGGAAGGGGAGGTGGGCGGGGGTTGGGGGTGACTGGGTGACGGGCACTGAGGTGGGCACTTGTCGGGATGAGCACTGGGTGTTATTCTTTATGTTGCCAAATTGAACACCAATAAAAAATAAATTTATAAAAATAAAAAATAAAAAAATATTAAATATGAGGTGTCAGGGAGTAAAAAGTCATAGAAGCCTAGGATCTCAGGGTTAGAGTGAACTTCAGAAGTCATCAAATTCAACTTCCACCTGATTGAGGGCTCCGTTTGAGAGCATCCCCTGTAATTATGCATCTAGCCCTTACCTCAGTTCTTCCAGAGATGGGGAGATCGTAACCTCCCAAAGGTGAGCCTTTTCCATTTGTGATAGCTCTAATGACCAAAAATATTCTTTTTTAAATTTTGAGCTAAAATCTGCTTTCCCCCAGTATCTATCTCTTGGCTCTAATTTTGTTTCTTAATTCACCTGAAACCTTTTTCAGATAGCTCTTGATACTCTTTTCCTCTGGACCTTTTTTCTTCAGATATATCTGAAATTGGATAGTTTCTGAGCCCTTCATCAGCTTCGTCTCGGTTCTTGACTGATTTCAGCTTACAGTGTTGTGCCCAGAGTGAACTCAACACCTCAGGGATGGTCTAACAAGTGCAGGATGGAGTGGCACTTATACTTCCCTTAAGAGGGACTCTACTAGTCTAGCTTCTTGAAGATAAGGGATTACATTGTGTCTCTTTTTATATATTTAAAAAGGTTAGAGTAGATGTTTAATGTTACCCCTTATCAAGTCTCAGCACAAGTTGAAACAAACTTCAGAACATAATGGCCATGTTGGAGAAGGGATTTTCTGGTAGTGTGGTTTTTTATCTTTGCCACTAAAGGGATGGTAAATACAAGATTTGGAACATGCTTTTACAAATTTTTTTAATCACATTGTCCAGATTGCAGTACACCCAAGTATCTTCCTCAGGGAAGTTTCACCAGATAAATGTATTCCACCTTTTTCCCAAGAATAGTTTTTCCTCATTCAGACCCGTAGGGATCATATGGTATCAGCTGTGTAGAAACATGGAGGGTGGCCTTAGAGCTCAATTTGCCCATGTACCCATGGTCAATAGAGTATACTTTAAAACAGTCTTATTTGTAACTTTCCATGGAAAAGGATGTAGATCACAAAAATGCTTACCTTTTTTTTTTAAGATTTTATTTATGAGAGACGCAGAGAGAGAGAGGTAGAGACATAGGCAGAAGGAGAAGCAGGCTCTATACAGGGAGCCCAATGTGGGACTCTATCCCAGTACCCTAGGATCATGCCCTGGGCCGAAGGTAGATGCTTAACTGCTGAGCCACCCAGGCTTCCCAACAAAAATGCTTACCTTTCTGTGTATCTGCTATTTTAGTACTACATTAAACCTTTTATAATGTCGTTTAGAAGAATGTTTAATGAGCACCATTCTAATAAGAAAGGAAGTTAACCTTTACAGTGCCCCATATATGGTTCCAAATACAGCCAGCACTTTGATACATTATCTCAGTGAATCTCCCAACTGCCCCTGTAGGGTTTATAGTACAATAGTCCCCCACTTATCCTCAAAGAATATGTTCCATGATTCCCAGTAGATGCCTGAAACCCCAGGTGATACTGAACCCTATATATACTATGATTTTTCCTGTACATACATATCTATGGTAAAGTTTAATTTATAGGTTAGACATAGTAAAAGATTAACAGGACTAGTGAAATAGAACACTTAAAACTCCATACTGTAATAAAACTTATATGAATGTGGTCTCTGTCTCTCTAAGTATCTTCTTGTTCTGCACTCACTCATCTTGTGATGATGCGAGATGATAAAATGCATACACGATGAGATGGACGTTGTGATATAGTGTTACATAGTTGATTTTCTGACCGTACATCAGGAGGATCATTTGCTTGTACCTGAAACCATGGAAGACAAAACTGTGGATAAAGGGGAACTACTATATTTAACCTTGTTTTACATATGAAGAAACTGAGGCCAGGAAGTTTACCAGAAGGAATAAGAAGTAAAGTCCTTAGGTCATCTCAGACACAGTGCTTATCATATCCACATCATCAAACTTTCTCAAACCTCATAATAACCCATAGCTCAAAGGGATTAAATTATTTGTAAGGACTTGAACCTATCTCCATGGGTTTCTAACTTCAAAATCTATGCTCTTTCTACTGTACCACACTTCTCTAAGCCTCAAACAAGTTTTAGAGATACCCATTAGGTAAATAAGCCTGAGATAATTATGAATAAGATTGAGTTAATGAATGTCAGAGTAATTTGAGAATTGTGATGTGTGATTCTCATGTGAGAGAGGTTTCCATCAGTGATTTTGGAAATGCATGGTGAAATTGACCAGAAACTCCAGGGCCCATTTTCACCCTAGCAGCTGAGGTGGGATGAATTTGAAATGTGTATTTGGGGTAGAATGAGAGGGATTGAGAGTGGGAAGATAGACCCTTCAAAGCACCAATAACTAGTCACTATACATCTGAACATCAGAAGTCAGTTTTCCAGGCCAGTCATAGCCAGCTGTTCATCCATGGAAAATGAAATATAGTAGCTCTCACAGGGAAAATCATTCATAATTGAGTAGAGCCACCTGTATATATTATATAGTTATGCAGTCAATTGAGATATTCCTGGGAAATTTAACATTCATGGAAGTAAAATAGAAGGAGAAAGCCATCTAGGGACACTGGGTAGGATCCCCCCACCCCCCAAGGATATTTTGAGTACATGCAAGTTTCTCTATTTCTTCTTCCTACTCTTGCTCTAGCTGTCCATGACCTTTTTCTGCTTTATACCACCTGGAAGCCTATGTGGATAGGGACTGACAACACTTATCTAGTTACTTGTACATTTTAGTGACAGTGTATCACCACTTTCTTTTTTCATTTGTTTATGCATGTCTTTGTTTTCAAAATCATGTTAACATATGTCAAATGAAATAATATTCTCATCTTAATTAACTTGGCAGGAGCTAACCCCCAACCCCATCAAAATCTTTAAACAGTGTTAATTTTACTTTCCACATTAACATTGAGGAATAGTTGGATTTTCTTTATCTTATCTTTCCCAGTAATGTCTTTTGACCTGTACCTGGCTTTTAGTGTAATATACGATGCTAAAAATTGAAGGTTCACTAATTTATTAGAAAATACTGAGTTCATATATGTATTGGCCAGTATGCTAGGTATAACGGGGATATAATTTTATTAGAGGAGATGAGATATAGATAAATAAAATATGAAGTAGAAACAGTTGTTACTGATTGGACTTTCTTCTGCATTCAGTTTAGATTGGAGTATTTTTAGAACCATAGAATTCTCATAGAACTTTCAAAATGGAAGGGCTTTTTAGAGATTTACTAGCTGTGTGACTAAACAAATTATTTAACCTCTATTAGCCTTAGTTTCGTCATCTATAAATTGGAGGCATTAATAGTTCCTACTTACAGTGTTGTAAGAAGTTAAATGAGTTTGTATATTAGAACAATAGTTGGCACCTACTAAACTCTCCAAAAAATGTGAGTTATTAAGTCATCCTCGCTTGATGGCTGTGATTTTTTAAATAAGAACATTGAGGTCTAGGAAGAGTAAGTCATTTCATCAGGTTTTATTTGGATTAGCTATTAGATGATGTGTGTTTTCCCTATGATGATAAATAAGGTGGTCTTTCATGGGTCATATGAAAATTTTCAGTTTATGTGTCTTACATAAATACTTGTAAGTTACATGTTACATAAGCACTTGTAAAATAGCTGTCAAAAATAGAACAAAATATTTAAGAGTTACCCATAAATAAATGAAGTTCAAAATATCATTCAGATTGAATCAGTGAAAAGAGGGAAGTTGGGGAGGGCTTCTTGGGATTTGTGTCATTTACTGAAGGACACCTAGAATTGATAGCCACCTGAGGAAGTGCTGGGGAGGCATATTTGAGGGGATTTCACAGGCACAAGACACAAGGTAAAAAAGGCATATGTCAGAAAACTAAAATCAGATAATAAGGATAGGATAATAAACAAAGCCTGCTCAAAGGGACTTGACCCAGAAGATAAGAAGAGACCATTGAAGGATTTTAACCAAAGGAATGATGTGATCCTATATGTGTTGTAGACAGCTCTCTATGACCTGTCACGTAAGGGATAGAGATAATGATTAGTGCAAGTGAGTTAGAAGGAGGGAAACCAACTAGTTGACCGTTTCAGTGATTAAGGCAAAAGATGATGAGACTCTGATTTAAGGTAATGTCAGGTGGGATCAGCGTGAAAGAAATGAATTTGAAACATTCAGGGGACAGTTTCTCTGGGAAAATCCATGCTCTTCTTGAGCCATATTGCTTTGCTCTTCCAGTGCTAGAGAATCTTATAAATCGTGGACTTGATGTCAAACTAAGTAAATAGAATAAATGCTAAGTTAGACCATGTTATCAGCAGAATATGCCAGATCTATAGGCAGACAGAAAAACTAGAAAACTAAATCTGAAATCAGTCAACTCTTGCAAATCAAGAAGATCAGTTGCTCAGATGAATTTGTGGTGAAAGATACAATTTCTCCAACCTTAAAGGCATAGCACTTTGAACCACCTCCTGACAGGCTAATTTGGTTTCTAGACATACTTTTTATTTCAAAGACACTAAAATAACTACTGTACATCCATTGTTTTAAATAAGATATACTTGCCCTTTCCTCACTTAGATATCCTGCACATTACCAGAGTTGGAGCAGAATTGAAGGTTCCCAGAATGATTAAAAGCTAACATGTGAAGAAATGGCATTTCTTTTAACTAGGTTAAAAAAGCTAGAAATTGCTGCTAATGTGCATATCCCCTAAAGCAGCTGGTCCCAAATATTGCCCAGATTACTCTCCGTGAAGTGGAAAGCACTAGAAGGACTTTATAGTAATTATCAGCATGAGAATGAGCACAAAAAAGCAAGGGAAGGGGAGATAGGAGGATGGCCTGGGTTGTCCTCTTCAGTCTTGAGTGGCCGTCTTTAGTCTTAGGACAGGACTCCCTTTGGCTGTCTTTTCTGCTATAACAGCTATGCATGGTCCCTTGGCTGCTTTCCTCTCTTCCTTTTTCTTTCCAGCCCTCCCCAACCTGCTCTCCCCTACTACCTCCTGTGCAGCAGCGTAGTAACAAACTGTTCTCTAGAATCAGAAGGGAAAGAGCTAATGTTTATTGAATACCATGCAGGCAGCACTATAGTGGTCCCATCCTGTTATTTCATCTTACCTTGGCAGTAGCCACTTAGGTAAATACTACTATCTGTTTTGCAAATGAAGTAGCCATAGTGCAAAGATGTGAAGAAGTTACTTCCTCAAAATCACACATCATGTCCACATGTCCATGGTTCCACTCCAGCATTGCCATTAACTTCCTGGGAGATTTTAAGCAAGTATTTTTTCTCTATCATCTTTAGTTTCTTCTTCTTTTTTAAAAGAAGGAGATTAAACTACATGATATGTCAAGTCCCGACCAACTCTAAATAGTTCTAAGACTATTAGACTATAGAATATGAAGTAGAAACAGTTGTTACTGATTTGACTTTCTTCTGGATATATCGAGTTAGTAATTGGAATAAGGCATAATACATTAGTGTCTATTAGTTCATTTAATTGTTTTTGTTATTGGACCTGTTCTGTTCATTTGAGCTTCCCATCTTCCTCCTCTCTTTTGCCATTGTTAACAATTTGTATATTTTATTCTGATTTTTATTCTTTACAAATACTTTTTTGAAATACAGTTTAATCACACTGAATATTAAGTTTTATAGTTTTTCGCTTAAAGGATGTCATCTGCCTAGTTCTGTTATTTTACACAGTCTTTATAGCCATCATTTTTAATGATTACATAATTTGATTGAATGGATATGCAACTGTTTGCTTAATTTTTCCCCTAGTTTGATGGTCCAACTTTTATAATAATGTTTTGATAAACATGTAAGCATTTTTTTCAGTGCTGCAGAACATATTCTTAAGTTAGCTTCCCAGAAATACAAGATTAAGTCAAAGAATTAGAATATGTTTAAAGGTCTTGGCTGCACAGAGTCAAGTGTGCTCATTTAAAAAATAAACCTTTGCATGTTAAACCAAGAACCTTCTGGTTAAGACCAACCAGAAAACATCAGAATGGCAATTTTTTTTTTTTGATTCCCACATTTTTGGTTAGGAAACACAGAGCCACTGAGCTGAGGTCATCATTGCTATATACCAATTACAGTGTTTCTACAGTAGAAATTGTTGCAAACCAGAAAGAAGTAGGTAAAAAAGTTTTGCCAATTTTCTGCCCCTCCACATGTGTACTGGCTATGAACAGAGTTGACTATGGGACTACAAATATTCCCTAGGGAAGAGAATACACATAGTATGTCCAAGACAAGTGCCAGAAGCTTTGGAGACTATGTGGAATGTAGATTAGCCTCTGGTCTTGGAGTTTATATTCTGTTAGGGAAATAAGATATAAATAACCAAAAAATCAATCTAAGCAAACCAAAATACTGGAATCAAATGCTGGATTATGAGTTAGATTAATTCCTCAACTAAGATTTATTGAGCATCTACCTTGTATAAAGGATGATTCTAGAAGGTGGCAATAACAGCATTTTCCTTAGAAATTTCTGTGCTAATTGGGGGAAATGGAAAATAAATAGCAAGTGATAATTTCTCTGTAGAAAGATTGAGTAGAGTAAAGGGAAGGCGGGAAGTGGAGTGTGCCAGAGGATGGGGGATCCAGCGGGTGAGTGGAGGTATTATTTTATATAGGATGATCAGGGAAAACCTCACTGAAAGGTACCATATGGATAATTGGGCAAAAGAAATTCTTTCCTGGCAAAGGAAGCTGCAAATTTAACTGTACAAAAGCAATAGAGAGTTTAGTACAGCAGTTGTCAAATTGATCCTTGGATCTTTGGCATCCCCACGATACTTTCACAGGATCTAAGATCGAAAGTATTCTCATAATAATACTAACTCTATTTGCCTTTTTCACTGAGTTGATATTTGCACTGGCAGTGCAAATACAACAGTGAGTAAAAGTAAAACTGCTGGAACCTTGGCACAAATTAAGGCAATGACCACACTTTGGGGCAAGGCAGAGATGCCAGACTCACTAAGAGTGTTCTTGATGAAGCAGTAAAATGTGTTAATTTTATCAAATTCCAATCTGTGAGTACATATCTTTTTCATATTCTGTATGAGAAATGGGAAGTATGAATAAAGCAGTTCTGCTTTACATCAAAGTACTTGGTTGTCTCTAGAAAAAGCACTTGTAAAATTGAGCTGTCAGTTGAATTATTTACTTTTTTTATGGGTCACCTTTTTTACTTAAAAGAATGACTAACAGGCAAACTGTGATTATTCAGATTTGGTATCTGGCAGACATTTTCTCAAAAATGAACTAAGGGAGCCTGCCACTTCAAGGAAGATAACTAATAGCATTTGTTGACAGTGATAAAATTCAGGCTTTCAAATGTAAATTTGAATTTTGGAAAACTTGTGTCTGCCACCATGGATCTTGACAGCTTCCTAGTAATTAATACAGATTTTTAAGTTAGGATTATGATGATGTCAAGTATTGTAAATTTTCGATGTTGCATAATAAATGTGCCAACATTGGGAAATCTGCATAACTCAGTGAAACCGTATTTTCCAAATGACCAATGCATGATGTTACGAAATCCATGCATGTATACTTTGGATGGAAGATCCATTCAAAGTATAAGGTTGACCAGTGGATATTAATATTAACAGGATATGAAAAGTTCATCAGTAAGGTTTCAGATTTCATATTTCAGCTAACATGTAAGAAAACAACCACTGGGTGAGTTTTGGTATAATAGTAAAGGATGATATACACGATTACCTGAAAATTCTATTTAAACACACCTCCCTTTTCCAACTACATATTTCCAGAATATTTTCTTCGTATACTTCACATACTTCAGCCAAAAAGATATACAGCAACAAATTAATGCAGAAGTGGAGATATCCAGCAGTCTTCTGTGTTAGGTCAGGCACTAAAGAGATTTTCAAAAATGTAAAACAATACCATTCTCACTAAATTATTTTCTTTTGGAAGATACATTAAATTTCATAAAAATATATTATGTAAACATGTTAGGTTAAAATTAATATGTTTAAATAATTTCTCAATTTTAATCTCTAATATGATAGATCTAACCCAGATAAACAAAAGCTCCTTGCAATCCCCCCAAATTTTAAGCATTTAAAGAGTTCCCAAGACCAAACAGTTTGAAAATCCCTAGCTTTGAGTAGAGTAATTGAGGGAAGGTGGTGGGAAAGTAGGTCAAGGAAGTAATGAGGAATCAGATCATGTTGGGTTTAGTAGGTCTGCATGAGGACTTGGCTTTAACTCTGGGTAAGACAGGAAGCTATTGGAGGTTTTGAGCACAGGAATGCTGATACCTGAGACATCTTTTAAAAGGCTCACTCTGATAGCTGTATTGAAATTAGACTAGAGGGGCAGGGATAGACCATTTAGGAGGCTATTGCAATAACTCAGGTTAGAGGTGATAATGACTTAGACCCAAGGAAGTAGGAGAGGAAGTGGTGAGCAGTGGCCCAAATTTGGACATATGAAAATTATGGCCAATGGAATTTACTGCTGAAGGGGCATGGAATATGAGAAGAGAGGAGTCAAGGATGACTGCAAGGATTTTAGCCTGAGCCATTTTAGAAGATGAAATGAAGCAGAAAAGACTAAGAACAAGTTTGAAGGCAAGAGGTGGAAGAACTAGGAGCTTAGCTATAGACATATGCTCAGAATAACTAATAGATTTTCAGATGATTGTGTTGTTTAGGTCTTCTTTATCTTTACTTTTATTTTGTCCTCTTGACCTGTCTTATTCTGAAAATGGTGTGTTAAAGTATTGTATTACTAGTGTTACTCTGTTTTTCCTTGCATTTCCTATAATTTCTACTCTCTAATAATTGCTATTTTGGTGGGAATATAGAAATATTTATAACTCCATGTGGCAAGTTTATGATGCTTATATGGAATAGTACCCTTACCTTATTCTGAAGAGATACATGTGAAGGAATAGCAGAACATAAAAATGGAGCTCAAATTTGCCAAAGTGATATAACACTTTAGCTTCAGAAACAGAATTATGTTTGCTATGTCCTGGGCCACTATTCTTTTTATTGTACCACAGTTCATTGGAATATTATTGCTGGAGATTTATTTTATTTCTTCCTTCCCTGATTTCTTTTCATCTTTTGGTTTGGGATCTTCCAGAATACTGGATTTATGTAATAGTTTTCCTAAGACCCCAAGTCTCTTGGTTTTTTTTCCAATATATTTGGCTTTATTTAATTTGTTGGTTATATAATACCAAAGAGAGCCATCATATGTTTCCATGGAAATAGCTATAAGCTTTATTCCCTTATGTCTTATTTCTCAAGAAAGTGTGATTAGTTTCCCAGTTTCTAGACTAGTTTTAGGCTGACTTCACACACTGTTTTTTACACATTGTCCTATTGCGGAGAGACTGAGCAACCTCTACTTTAATGATTATACCTTCTCTTGCTCCCCACCGCCAATTTGATACATTCGAACGAACTACTATAACATGTGCTTGGCATAATTCAGGGTGTTAGGATACATGCCATGTAACTTTGGCCATAGGGTTCTTTTGGGATATCAACATAGATAAGAGAATGGTATGGCCGAAAACAAACCATAGGCCAAAATCAGACCTTAGGAACTCTAGGCCAGTCACCCAAGCTGTGTTGAAGAATAGGTCGGAGAGCAAGCCAAGTACATGAATTAGGCATTAGCAAGGCCTAGATACCAAAGGCTAATAACAAATTTCAAAGAACATATAAAACATGAAGGAAGTCTAAATGATGTTTCCCAGACATTGCCGTACTATGGATCCAGTGGGCCTGCTGTTGCAGATTTGAAATGGGTGGGGATACTCCTAGCACTAAAAAAAATATGCTCTGGTTAAATTATATAGCTAGTTGGAGAGATAAGACTTAATAATAGTGGAAGTAATTAGAGAATGAACAGTTCCCCTCCTATTCCCCCAAGATGTGAAGTTATGTTAATATTAGTATTTAGCCAAAATACTATTAGATTAATGAGGCCATCATGCAAATTAAAGTTTAGAACAGTTAAGAGTTTGATAAGAAACAGGCAAAGCTGGGAAGTTAAAAAAAAAAAAGCAATAGAGTGGATTTAGACCCAATATACCAAAGGAAATATGTGGGTGTGTGCGCACATGCGTGTACCCATTTAGATGGGAAAAGAATATTGAGTAAAGAATCAAGAGACCTGAATTATCTATCTACTCTTGCTGTTTCTTCCCTCCTCCTAAAGGAAATGCCTAGTACTAGCAATTTGAAAAACTAAAAAGCAAAACATCAACTTTATTTTATCAGGATTCCAAGACCTCAAGAGAAAATTAATGAGAACATGTATATGTTTGTTCAGTTGTTCTGAAGATTGAAAGAACTGAAGGAAATAAACATTGGTTGTGGAGTTTATATGTCTCAGGCACTTTACTATAACTGCTCATATATAATTTTCCAACAATGCTGTGATTCCGTGAGTGAGATTATCCCCCATTTTAGAAAGCTCAGAAATGAGATATGACTTGTACAAAATCATACCACTTGGAGATGGCAGATTCAAGGTGGAAACCAGATCATTTTGATTCCAAAACCCATAAACTTTTCACTAAGTCTGACTTTTGAATCATACCAGTCTTACTAGGCTCTAAGAATCAGTTTATTTTTTGCCAATATTTTTGCACCATAGGAAAGTACTGCAAACATTTAAAAGAACAGGCTGAGTAGGAGTATCTGCTCTGTGATAGGTACTATATAAGGTAATTTACATTATCCCTAGTTCTTTTAGTGTTGTGAGGTAGATATTATAATCCTAATTTTTAAAAAATTCCCAGAGTTTGTGACTTGCCCCCTGTCCTACACCTACTATGTAGTAGAGCTGGAATTTGAATCCAAGTCTTTCTGACTCCAAAGCACAAGCATTAGTGTTAGTTCTTGATTCAGGTTAAATTGGAATTGATTCACTACAAAAAAAGCCCCAAAGAAATATCAGGTACACTCCTACACTGTGTTCCAAAAAGGTCTTTGGATCTGAATGAATTACATTTAAAGGGCCAAAAGAACACTTGGAAGAGAAGGGTTTCAGTATCACCATTGACTGCCCAGCTACAGGCTTGGGCAGAGCAGCATAGGGAGGCCATGGCATGGTTTATGGTGCCTGCTTGTTACTACAATAGATGAAGAGCCTCTGCGCCTAACAGAGGCCAACCCTCCACTTGTTCCCTTTACTGCATCCTCTCTTGCCTCTCCTTCATCTACCTCAGTGGTTTCTTACTGAGTGGTTCTCTCCTTTCTGAAACATTCTCATCAGCATATGGACAAGTTGTGATGACTTCCATCTTTCAAAACTCTCCCTTGACTGCTCTGCCGTGCATCTCTGAAGTTTCACAGTGTGTTAATTTCCTATGGCTGCTGTCGTAAATGACCACAAACTTGGTGGCTTAAAACAACACAAACTTATGATGTCACAGTTCTGCAGGTCAGAAGTCTGAGTGAGATCATTGGTTCTCTGTTCCAGTCTCACGCAGCCAGAGTCAAGGTATTAGCTAGCCTGGAGCATCTGGGGAAGAATCTGCTTCCAGGCTCATTTGGGTTGAATTGGGAGGATTCCAGTCCATGCAGTTGTAGGCTTGTGTCTCCATTTCCCTGCTATCTGATGTCTGGGGGGGGGGGGGGGGGGGGGTGCTTGCTGGGAAAAGGGAGAATCTTAGCTTCTAGAAGCTTCTTATATCCCCTGGCTTGTGGCCCCTTTCATCATCAAAGTCAAAACAGAGGATTGAGTCCTTTGCACATTTTGAATCTCTCTGATTTCCACTTTATGCCTCATCTCCCCTACTTCCAGCTGGGGAATGACCTCAGCTTGTAAGGATTCTTCATGTGATTAGATTGGGCCCACTTAAATAATTTATGATAACTCCCTATTTTAAGAATTCAACCTTAATTATATCTGCAATGTTTCTTTTGCCATGTAGCATATTTACAGATTCCAAAATTAAGGCATGAATAGCTGAGGGCCATTCTGCCAGCGATACACAATAAAACTTCTTTAAAAAAAAAAAAAAACCTGATCTGTAATCATTCTACTTCTATTATTTCATGAGCTCCGCAGCCCCTTCCAATTGCTCTTCAGTCCCCACTGTTCTGGTGAACTGCACTTAGCAAGAACACATTGACCTCCTTGTTGACAAAGCCTTCTCTGACCTCATTTTGTGCAGTATTTCCAGCACTCCCTCCTCCTTGAACCATTACCTTCTCTTAGCTCCTGGGATGTTACACACACTGGATTGTCAGTTCCTGTCCCACTCACTATGCGTTGCCAGTTTCCTTCAGCTAGACTTCTCCACTTTTCAGCCTCTGGTTGGGAAAGGGCTCCAAGGCTCAGTCCTAGGCCCTCTCCTGTACTGTTCTACATACTCTTTCTCCTCCCAAGTGATTTCAGTCGGTCCCCTGTCTTTATATACTGTCTGTATGCTAATTAATACCAAAATTATCTCTACTCTTGACCTTTCTGTAGAACTCCAGACTCATTTATTTGACTACCTACTTGTTATCTCTACTATCTAAGTCATAAATGATGCACATGATACAACTAGAACAGATTCTCAAGTCCCAATCACCTCCTCCCAAACTTCCAACTCCTTTTGTCTTCCCTGTTTGGTGAATGATCAAAAACCTAAAATTCATCCTGAATCATTCTTTCCCTCCCTCTGTTCCATCTGTGAGCTCTGCTTACAAAACCTGTCTTGTCTTTATCCACTTCTTTGTACCTTCATGGCTGTCACATTAATCTCCATCACTGTTACCTTTTGCATGGACTTCTACAGTTAGCATCCTACTCAATGTCCCTGGTTCCGATATTTGCCTTCCCATAATCCATTCTTCATAGAACATCCAGGGAGATATATTTCAGAAGCAAATTAGATCATGTTCTTACCATGACCCAAAAAACCCTGCATGATCTTACCCCACCTGTTTTCTGACTCCCTCTTGTGCCATTATTTCCTCTATTCCCTCTGCTGGAGTCTCTCTGGCCTTCTTTTAGTTTCTTAAAGAAGTCAAGCTCATTATTTTATTAGGGCCTATACACCTGCTGTCTCATCTGCTGGAACACTGCCCTAGATCCTCAGATGCTTGATTTCTTCTTGTCATGCCAGGCTCAGGTCAAATGTCACCCTCTCAAGAGCTTTTCTTGATGATCTCTGTCATTCTCTCTGTTTTTTTCTTCATAGCACTTAACCGCCATCTGAGATTAATTTGTGTACTTATACTCCTGCTTCATACTGGAGCCTTCCACATAATATATTCTTAATAGAGAATGTTTGTTGGATGAATGAATGTACAGATGAGTGAATGGTATGATGGAAAGAGCAAGGATTTTAGAGGTAGACATTCTGGATTTGAATTCCAGCCTTGCCTCATTAGTTACATGGCCTTGGCCAAGTTACTCAAGTTTTAGTAGCCTCATCCATTAAATAGAAATAATGACATTTGCATCATAGGCAAGGCTTCAAAGCCCATTGTTTTAACTGCCAGTATATACAGGTCTTACGCACCCTAATAAATTTTATTGACAATGATAATTGTCCATATTGCATTACTGCCTCTTTCATCATAAGTGCCCAATAAATAAATGTCTGTTCCATTTAAGTAAATTTAATTGCATCATTAGGAGATACCCATTTGTAAGCTGCTTCTTTTCTCCATTCTTAGCCTTAACAGTTTGTCTGCCTTTTAGCAACTTTATTAGTCATTGTTATGGCCAAGGGAATAAGGATTAGATATACACATTTGTGCACAGATCAAAAAAAGTTCATCAAGGAGAGATCATTTCTATACAACTTTATATGCTACTACCTGCCTTAGATGTGCTTTTGCCTTTATGATGAACCTCACCATTACTTTTTCCATATGTAGGGTCATAGTACCCACCCTGCATCTGTTGGCAGAATCATTGTATGTTAGCACCCCTTAAATGTCCTGTGGACTCTTCTCAAGCTGGCTTTAGCATCTCTCTCTAAACCTTATCTGTTTCTCCTTCTTATGGACGTAAGTCACACAGAACATGCTTTTCTATAGCTCTGTGCTTTTTTTATCTACTTTCTCCTCTGTTTGAAGTACTCTCACCCTTCACCTTTGCCCTTTTCCTAATGCAAGATCTAGTCATTCTTCAAAGGTTTGTTAAAATGTCACTATGAAACCTTGCCTGACAAGTCTCCCCTGCCTGTCTCCCTTGCACCCTCTCCCTTCCCTTGCAGAGTTAGTCACTCCTTCCTCCAGATTCTTAAAACCCCTGCGTATGGATACATTTTGGTACTACACTCATGAATCACTTTTAAAACTTTATTTGGGCACACCTGGGTGACTCAGTGGTTGAGCGTCTGCCTTCAGCTCAGGTCGTGATTCCAGGGTCCTGGGATCAAGTCCCGCCTCAGACTCCCCACAGGGAGCCTGGTTCTCCCTCTGCCTATGTCTCTGCCTCTTTTTTTTTTTTTTTTTTTATTTATGATAGTCACAGAGAGAGAGAGAGAGAGAGGCAGAGACACAGGCAGAGGGAGAAGCAGGCTCCATGCACCGGGAGCCCGATGTGGGATTCGATCCCGGGTCTCCAGGATCGCGCCCTGGGCCAAAGGCAGGCGCCAAACCGCTGCGCCACCCAGGGATCCATCTGCCTCTTTAAATAAATAAATAAAACTTTATTTTGACATAATTTCAGCCTTACAGAAAAATTGTAACAAAAATACAAAGAATTCTCTTATTAACATTTAGCACATTTGCCTTAGTAGTCTCTCTCAATAAATAATACATATTTTTTCTGAACCATTTGACAATCACTTGTATACATAATGTCCCTTTATTATTATAGACTTTAGTGTATACTTTCCTAAAACAAGGGCATGCTCTTCTGTAAGCATAGTACTATTATTAAAATCAGAAAATTAGGGGCACCTGGCTGGATCAGTTGGTGGAGCATGTGACTCTTGATCTCCAGGTTGTGAGTTCCAGCCCT
Source organism: Vulpes lagopus (assembly GCF_018345385.1). Taxonomy (NCBI): domain Eukaryota; kingdom Metazoa; phylum Chordata; class Mammalia; order Carnivora; family Canidae; genus Vulpes; species Vulpes lagopus. The sequence goes on along the minus strand of NC_054846.1, from coordinate 61,934,626 downwards.
GCGTTGGGTATAGAGATTTCTTAAGAATAAGATCTTTTTAAAAACCAGAAAATTAATGTTGACCTAGTATTTAGAGATAATCTGTAGACCTTCTAACGTTATTAAAACCAGAAAATTATGGGGAATATAAAAATTAATGAAAGGGAATAAAGGGAAAGGAGAGAAAATGAGTGAAAATATCAGTGAGGGTGACAAAACATGAGAGACACCTAACTCTGGGAAACGAACAAGGGGTAGTGGAAAGGGAGGTGAGCGGGGAGTTGGGGTGACTGGGTGATGGGCACTGAGGGGGGCACTTGGAGGGATGAGCACTGGGTGTTATGCTATATGTTGGCAAATAGAACTCCAATAAAAAATTTTTTTTCAAATAGAAAATTACTAGCCATACAATACCAGTAGCTAATCTATAAACTTTTTTCATATTTTGCCAGTTGTCCCAATGATGTCCTTTGGGGATAAGAAAATTGGAGTTCATGAGTTATGCTTAATTATCATGTCCTTGTAGTCTCCACTTATCAGGAACCGTTTTTTTCTATCATTCTTACTTGTCTCATTAATATTTCCTTATAAATATTTGTTCAGTTATCTTATAGATTGGGTCTCAGTTTAGGTTTGTCTGGTATTATCTCATGATTAGATTCAGAGTGTATATTTTTGACACACATATTCTAGAAGTGACTTTCTTAAAGCACATGATAATCTCTTTGTTTCATTACTGTAGTAACTTTGGTTACTTGGTCCAGGCAGTATCTACCAAGTTTCTTCACTTCATTCCTTTGTGGAGAAATATTCTGAGACTATAAATATCCTGTGTCTCACCAAGTTTTCACCCACTTTCATATTTATTAGTTGGGGTTCTACTATAAGCAACAGCTTTCCCCTTTTCTATGTTTTTTTTCAATGCATTAGTTACATTTAGTAGGGTCTCACACTTATTTGATTCAGTAATAGTTTATTGTCATTATTTGTTTTGATGCTCAAACTGTCCCAGATTTGGCCAGTAGAAGCCCCTTGAAGTTGGCTCCTGGTGTCCTCTTGACATGTCCCCATTGCTCTTTGAGCATCCCCATTACTTTCTGACCAGTACGTTCCAGGTTTGTCTTGTACCTTCCCGATCCCAGTCCGTACCCACTGAGTTGTGATTGTGTAAAGGTTACGAACCTTCTCAACATTGTGCTTTTGTAGGACAACAATCCTGTTGGGTTTTCACCTTAGACAACTGGCAAACTTGATACTTAGCATTTACTAAATTGTCAACTGATGTGGTCAAACGAATTAACATATGAATTGCCCCTTCCTGGACTCCTGAAGGAAGAGAGACTGCTTCTTTCTTCCTAGGCTACCAGACAGAATGTGTGCACCTAAGACACCAAAGACTAGAATCTTGCATGGCTCTGCCACCTTCACTTCTCTGAGGCTTGCTTTCCTTACTTGTCAAAGAAAGATGATACGTCACCTTCACAGGATTGTTACGAAGGCTATATGAATGTGCAAGAATTTTGTCAAAGTTTTGTTGATTAAGAGTGTAATCCTGTCAAACTTAGTAGCATCAAATGTGTTGGAGAATATTCTGATCTTTCTAACAGAAATTTCTCTGAAGTAGGACAGTCATTAAATTATTTAATTATTTACATTTGGAAAAATAAGAAAAGATTGTGTTTAAGTGACAAACTCAAGGTCATACCATAAGGGACAGAACTAGAATTAGATCCCCAGTCCCCTGACATCACTCCAATTCTTTTTCCCCAACTAGGATAATTAAGTTAGAATGTGGCAGAAGAGGACTTCCTGATAGGAAGAACTTCCAAATCCTGGATTCCCTCAGGATAGTTTAAGAAATCCATTATTAAGAAGCTTTTAAATTAGTATGAAGCTTAATCTCAGTGCTGGCTTCTCACACATGACCTGAATGCCCTGATTTTTCTGAACTATTGAATGTAATTGGTTAGTTCTTCAGCCCAGATCTTTCAGATCAGAGAGGGCAGCCTCTCTGACAGTTGGCATCATGGACGTTTATGTGTAGCTTTAAGGGAAGAACTATCTTCTGATTGTTAGAAGGCCACATAAAGACCTGCTCAATTCATCTCTTATCTCTGTTTTCTTTTTTTATTCTACAAACACGTGCTGGGTCCCAGCTAAGAACTTGGTACCTTGTCATATGATGGCAGGAACTCCAAAGTAAATCCCTTACTTCCCTGCCCAACTCGGACTCCATAGTCTTACTAGAGATACAGGGGACAACTTAGGATTTTAGGACAACTGAGGACAACTCAGTTTAAATATTTGGGGGACACCTGGGTGGCTCAGCTGTTAAGTGCCTGCCTTTGGTCCAGGGCGTGATCCTGGAGTCCCAGGATCAAGTCCCACATCAGGCTCCTTGCATGGAGCCTGCTTCTCCCTCTGCCTGTGTCTGTGTGTGTGTGTGTGTGTGTGTGTGTGTGTGTGTCTAATGAATAAATAAATAAAATCTTTTAAAGTAAATAAATAAATATTTTATTTGGCATGTCTAGTTACTCAGGTTTGGGTGTAGAATAAGTAGAGAATTAGACTGGGACTTTTTCTAGGCATGCGTGTTGGGAAAAGAGGGGCAAGGAAGTGATTATAATTATAGGTCAGTGGTTCTCAAACTCTTTAGTGTCAGGAAACTTTGGTATTTTTACAGACCCCAAAGAGCTTCTATTTGTGGATATTATCCATATCACTATATTAGAAATGAAAACTTAGAATTTTCAAGATATAAGAATATACAAGTGTATATTCTGTTAGCTGTCAAAATAATGATATCACATATAGAGTCTGGAAAACTCCACTGTGAGAGATTGAGAGTGAAAAGGGGAGATAATGTTTCAGTATCATGAGAATAATTTTCATTTTACCCCTAAAAGGATTTCAAGGTCCTGAAGGAGCTCCCAGAGCATACTCTGAAAACTATGGTGTTTTTTTTTTTTTAAGATTTTATTTATTTATTCATGATAGAGAGAGAGAGGCAGAGAGAGGAGCAGAGACACAGGCAGAGGGATAAGCAGGTTCCATACAGGGAACCCGACATGGGACTCGATCCTGGGTCTCCAGGATCAGGCCCTGGGCTGAAGGTGGTGCTAAACTGCTGAGCCACCCGGGCTGCCCAAAAACTGTGTTTTTTAAGTGCATTTTACTAATAATGGACATAGGATCATTTCAAGTTTTCAGTTACTACAATAACACTGCTGTAAACATTCATTTACACATATCTGAAGTGTTACATGTTCAAGAATTTCTCTGGAGTTTATACCTAAAGTTGGAATTCCTGAATCATAGAATATGTACATCTTTTAGACTTTTTAGATAATGCCTACAATGTCTCCCAGAGAGTCTTCAGAAAAATGCTGCTGTGAACACTCTAGTACATGTCTTTTGGTGGTCATGCCACTCATTGCTCTTGGGTATGTACCAAGGTGTGGAATTGCTGGGTGAGAGTATAAAGCTAAGTGGTTTTCCAAAGTGATTTATATTCCCATCAGCAATGCACAACAGTTCTAGTTGCTTTGTATTCCTCACCAATATAGGCACTGTCAGCCCTTTAATTTTAGCAGTTTTGGTGGAGATACAGTGTCTTATAGTTTTAATTTGCATTTTACTGATAATATTCAGCAACTTTTCATATCTTTATCTGCTATTTGTATATTCAGTTTTGTGACATGGTTCTTCAAGTCTCATCTTTTGAAAATTTAATTGTTAGTCTTTATTACATATTTTTAGGAGATTTTCATATTTTCTGCATATTACTTTTCTGACATGTGTTTTGTGTATCCTTCCCCACTTGCAAGATTTCTTTTTCTTTTTCACTTTCCTAGTATCTTTTGAGAAAAAGAAATCAATCTTTTTTAGAAATCAACAGTGTGTGTTCTCATTCATTTGGGGAATATAAATAATAGTGAAAGGGAATGTAAGGGAAGGGAGAGGAAATGTGTGGGAAATATCAGAAAGGGAGACAGAACATAAAGACACCTAACTCTGGGAAATGAACTAGGGGTGGTGGAGGGGGAGGAGGGCGGGGGGTGGGGGTGAATGGGTGACGGGCACTGAGGGGGACACTTGACGGGATGAGCACTGGGGTTATTCTGTATGTTGGTAAATTGAACACCAATAAAAAATTAATTTATTTAAAAAAAAAGAAATCAATCTTTTTATAATTAATCTTTGTGTGTCCTGTTTGTCCTGCTTAATCTTGCTTACCCCAGAGTTTTGAAGATACTCCCCTCTGTGTTCTTGGAAAAGTTTGATGTTTTAGATTTCATGTTAATTTTTGTATCTGATATAAAATGCAGGGTTCAAGTCTCATTTTTTTCCATATAGATATGTTTGACTCAACACAATTTTATTTTATTTATTTATTTATTATTCATGAGAGGTACAGAGAGAGAGAGAGAGAGGCAGAGACACAGGCAGAGGGAGAAGCGGGCTCCCTGCATGGATGTGGGACTCGATCCCATGTCTCCAGGATCACGCCCTGGGCTGAAGGTGGCACTAAACTGCTGAGCCACCCGGGCTGCCCAACTCACCACAATTTTATTGAAGAAGTGTTCCCCTCCACCACCACCACAGAATTACAGGGTCACCTTTATTATAAATAAGATAACTGTGTATATTTTAGTTCTATCTCTGGACTCTGTTTTACTCCATTGATCCATTTGACTATCCTTAACACCAATACCACATGTCTTAATTACTCTAACTTTATAATAAGTCTTAATTTCTAATGATGTAAATATTCCCTCCAGCTTTGCGGTTATTTACCAAGATTAACTTGGCTGTTCTAGATCCTTTGCATTTCCTAATAAAACTTAGAATTAACTTGTCAGTTTGTACACATGCACATTAAAGAAAAACTGCTGGGTTTTGATTGGTATTGCATTGACTCTTTAAGTCAGTTTGATGAGTATTGAGAGCACAACTTGAATCTTCTGATTCATGATTGTGATATATCTCTTCATGGCCATGTGGTATCTAGATCTTATTTAATTTCTCTTGGAATGTGTTACAGTTTTTACTGTGATATATTGCATGTCTTTCACTGAATATTTGACTTGGGGTTTTTAAATTTCATTTTCTAATTGTTATATATAGAAATAGAATAAAGTTTTGTTTTGTTTTTTTTTTAAACTTTTTTTTTTAATTTTTTTTTTTATTTATTTATGATAGTCACAGAGAGAGAGAGGCAGAGACACAGGCAGAGGGAGAAGCAGGCTCCATGCACCGGGAGCCTGACGTGGGATTCGATCCCGGGTCTCTAGGATCGCGCCCTGGGCCAAAGGCAGGCGCCAAACCGCTGCGCCACCCAGGGATCCCTAGAATAAAGTTTTGTATTTTGAATTCTATCTAGTGGCCCTTCCAAATTCATTTTTAATAGGTTTTGTAGATGGGAGGGGGGTACAGTTAATGTAAAAAAAAATTATGTTATATGCAAATAATGCTTCTTTTTTACAACCTGTATTTATAGTTTTTATTTCTTTTTTTTTCTCCTTGTTACATTGGCCTTCAATACAATGTTGAATAGAAGTGGTGATAGTGATGTTTTTTTATTTTGTCCCATAATTCAGTAGGAAAGTACTCAATATTTCACCATTAAGTTTGCTGTCGCCCCTATTGATTTTTTTTATAGATGACCTTTTCTATAAGGAAATTCCAAACTTGCTGATATTTTTTATGATGAATGAGTGTTAAAGTTTGTCAAATGCTTTTTTATCTGCATATATTGAGATGATATATGGATTTTCTTTATTTTGCTTATGTGGTAGATTCAGCTGATTTTTTTTCTATTGTTAAAAAAATCTTTGTATTTCTGGGATAGATTCTGCTTAGTCATGATATGTTATCCTTTTTATATATTGCTGGATTCAGTTTGCTAATACTTTGTTAAAGATTGTGCATCTGTGTTCATGAAGGATATTAGTCTATAGTTTTGGTTTCTTTTAATATCTTTGTCATGTTTTGGCATGAGGATTAGGTTGGCCCCTAAAATGAGTTGGGGAATCTTTCCTTTTCCATTTATTTGAACAGATATCATACAATTTGTTGTCATTTTTATTTCTTCTTTAAATGTTTGCTTAAATTCACCCATGAAGGCATCTGGGCCTGGAATTTTCTTTGCAGAGGGGTTTTTCATTGCAATTGCAATTTCTTTATTATGTATACAGCTCTTCATATTCTGTGGTCTTCTCTCCATTTTAATAAGCTGCTTTTACAAGGAAGCTGCACCGTTCCATCTAAATTTTCAAATGTAGTTGCATAAAGTTATTTATGATGTCCTGTTACTATCTTTTTAATGCCTGAATTATCTATAATGAAATCTACTTTTCATTCTTGATATTTGTCTTTTTATATTTCTTAATAAGGCTTGTTAAATGGTTATCTTTTCAAAGAATCAGACTTCGGCTGTTGATTTTCTCTGTAGTATGTCCGCTTTCTTTTTTCCATTGACTTATCCACTCATCTCTATAATTTCCTTACTTCTATTTTTTTTGAGATTAGTTTGCTGTTCCTTTCCTAGCTTTTTGAAATAGAATCTTAGGTTATTGATATTTAACCTTTCTTCTCTTCTGATACAAATATTTAAAGCTATACATTTGCCTCTGAGCACTGCTTTAACTAAATCTCACACAGTTGGATCTGTCATATTTCATGAATTTTAAGTTCCAAGAATTTTCTTATTTCTGTTTTTATTTCTCTGATATTTAAGCTATTTACAAGGATATGTTACTTAATTTCTTAGCATTTGGGGGTTTTCAATTAATTTTTTGTTACTGATTCCTATTTAAATTCCACTGTGGTTGGGTGAAAGGGAGTCTGGGAGGATTTATTTATTTATTCATGAGAGACAGAGAGAGAGAGAGAGAGAGAGAGAGGTGCAGAGACAGAGGCAGAGGGAGAAGCAGGCTCCATGCAGGGGAGAGAGAGAGAGAGAGAGAGAGAGAGAGAGAGAGAGGCGCAGAGACACAGGCAGAGGGAGAAGCGGGCTCCATGCCGGGAACCCAATGTGGGACTCGATTCCAGGTCTCCAGGATCACGCCCTGGGCTGAAGGCGAGCCAAACTGCTGAGCCTCCTGGGCTGCCCTATAGTCAATGATATTATAAAAGTGCCATATGGGGACAGATGTTAGCCACACTTTTTGTGAGTATAGCATAACATACAGAGATGTTGAATCACTGCATTCATCTGAAACTAAGGTAACACAGTATGCCAACTATACTCAAATAAAAAATTAAAATAAAAAAAGAAAAAGCTGCAAGATATCAAAGCAGAAATATATTAAGATTCTTCCTTTTGACACTTTGCATTTCTCTTCTAAGATAGACATATAGTTTATGCATAGCTATATTAACATAAACTTATTAAGCAGTGATTAGAATAAACAAATGAATGCAAATTTATGAATTGAATCAGTTAGTACAAAAAAAATCTGCAAATTCTTATGTTCCTGCTTACAGGTCTTTGTTTTTAGAGCTATAAGTCTTTCTGCATTACTGGTAGTAGAGCTGAACACACTAACTTGTTTATCTTCCTGCTGTATCGGAATTTATTAATATAGAATGATTTATAAAACTTTTCCTAAAACACCAAAGCAGTAGTGTTTTCTAAAAGTAAATGTTGAAGATTGTGGCTGAGACTAAATTAATTATTTCTGCTGTGGCTAGAGAACATGTTCTGTATGATTTTAGTTCTTTGAACTTTATGCAGGATTGCTCTTTCACCCAGCATATAACAAGTACTTGAAAAGAAAGTGCATTCTATACTTATTGGGTGTAGTGTCCTACAGATATCAATTAAGTTGATTGGTTAATTGGTTATGTTTTTAGTCATTTAATTGAGTTATTCAAATTTTTCCTATCCTTACTGATTTTTTTCAACTTCTTAACCTATCAGTTATTGAGAGAGATATGTTAAAAATCTCCAACTCATAATTTGGATTTGTCTGTCCTTTTCATTCTCTAAATTTTTGCTTTATATGTTTTGTGTTATTACATATATATAAATTTAACTATCTTGATGAAATGTTCCATTTTAATTTAGACCTACTTCTTCCCTTAAAGACTAACTTGTTTGATATTAATATAGCCACATGAGCCTTCTTTTGGTTACTGTCTACAGGGTATATGTTTTTCCATCTGTTTGTTTTTATCTTTTTATCTGTGTCATATTTCAAGTGTCCTTATATTTCAAGGCCCTCTTATAAACAGATTTAATTAGGTACTGAGGGGTTTTGGTGCAGTATGTTAGTTTTTTCCTGTTGTTTTACTTAATCCACTTGTATTTAATCTTAAGTATTTATTTGGATTTAAGTTTGCCATTTTCCTTTTTATTTTCTATTTGTCAGAGTTCTTCCTCATTTCTTTATTCCTCCTTTCTTGCCCTTTGGATTAATCAGGTGTATTTTATTATTCCATTTCTGTCTCCTTAGCTTTTAGTGATACATTCTTTAATTAGTGATCCTATGAAACTTGTATTCTGGACTCATCAATATCTTCTTTAAATAAGTGCTTTGTAACCACTCCCAAAATAATGTAAAATTCTTAACAAAGTTTGGTTCAATTTATCCCCTACTTCCATCCTTTGTGCTGTTGCTTTCATATAATTTAGTATAATTATAATATATACATTATAAATTCTATAAACCATTTTATAAGTTTTTGTTTTAGTCAGTTCTTGTTCTAAGTTCTTTTGTATCTAGCACATATTTGCCCTTTCTTATGCTTTTCATTTCTTCCTGCAATTCCATCTCACTATCTGGGATTACCTTCTTTCAGTCTGAAGACCTTCCTTTTTATTTCCTGTAGTTTAGGTCTGCTGGCGATAAATTATTTCAACTTTGATTTGTCTGAAAATATTATTTTACCTTCAGTTTTAAAAGATACTTTTACTTGGTATAGAACTCTAGGTTGGCAGTTTATAAATCTTAGCCCTTTTGTTTATCATTATATTGACTTCTATAGTTTCTGTTAAAAAGTCAGCCATCAGTCTTATTGGTGTTTCTATAAGAGTAATGCTTCTTTTCTCTGACTACTTTAAAAATTTTTTCTGTCATTTCATTTTATTTTCTTTATTTTCAGCAGTTTAACAGTTACATGATATAGTTGGGGGAATTTTTTTTTTTTTTTTTTTTTGGATTTTTGCTGCTTGTTAGGTTCCTGAGCTCCTCTTTTCATTTGTTTCTAAATATTATGTTTGCCTAATTCTCTCTGTCTTCTTCCTCTGGGATTATAGTTACTCATATTTTTGGATCCATTGACCATACCCACATGTCTCTAATCCTCTAATGTTTTTTCCATATTTTTGCTTCACTTTAGATGTTTTCTGTGATTTTTCTTCAAGTTTATTAATCCTTTCTTCTGCTAGATCTTATCTTCCCTTAAATCCATCCAATGAGTTCTTAATTTCTCATGTTACATTTATAATTCCATAATGTTCATTTGGTTTTTTTTTTTATGTAGATTCCTATTTTCTTGGGCATTTTCCTTTCTTGCATTTTGTTCATCTTTTCCTCTACTTTCTTTAACACATTAATTATGCTTATTTTAAAGTCTCTATTCCATTACATGGATCATATGTGAGTCTCCTTCTGTTGTTTTGTATTTTCTCTTGATTACCAATCACTTGTTTCTGCCTCTTTTTACATCTAATATTTTTTTGTGATATACGAATATTTTATATAAAAGAACTGTCGAGGCATCAGCTAATATCTTCCATCAGAAAGAATTCTTCCTTTCCCCTATTTAAGCTAATAGGATAAGGGCTGATCCTCTCAATCTAATCCTGGATTGAGCTAGTTCAGGTCTGGATTATACCTATAGTTTATATCTGTTTCTTGGATGTTGGCCCTCCTGGGCTCTTGATTTGAGAACCTAATAGGTCTCTCTATCTCCTCAGCCCCGAAAAATTGCAAGAGATTGTCCTACCTTTAGAGGTTGGGGGTTTAGTTCTTTAACCTCTTAAATTCAAAATATGACATTTATCTTGAAGAGGAGATACATGTCTGAGGTAGACCTCCCTCCTTCTAGTGGGACTCTATTTATCCCCTAAAATCACAGGATTATGGGAGATTTCATTCTGCCTTCTAGAAGCTCTCAGCCTAGCTTCACATGTCCAATGTGCAGGCTCAGAACTCAGCAAATGTCCCGTGGGGAGAATTGGCCACACACGGAGTTCTAGTCCCAATCTGTCACAGCAGCCTGTTGGATTTCTTTTTCCTCCAGTAGAGGTCCTCTGACCTCCATTCATGCCCCAAATTGACAAATGTCCTCAGGAAAGAAAACATTGACAACTATCTCAGAAGCCCTACTCACTCAGTTCATCTAGTCCTTGTGATTTCTACAACACTCCAGTGTCTCTTCAAAGAAGTATCTGACTTTTCCTAATTTTTGAATCAGCAACACTGCACTGCTGTAATCTGTTACATTCTACCTAGAAGCATAAGCAACGTTACCCTCTACCTGCCCATTGTAATTAGTTTGTAAAGTAGCCTCTCTAGTTCTACTCATGCAGCTTCTTTTCATGCTTATAATAAGTTCAGATTCATTTTCACCATCTGCAAAGTCCTACACGATCTTATTGCTACTTCCTTTCTAACCTGAATCCCCTCCACTCCTCTCTTTGCTCACTCAATTCTAGCTGTACTGACCTCCTTACCATTTCTCAAATACATTGACATGTTCCCATCTCAGAATCTTTGCACTTGTTATGTACCCTCTACTTGGGAGGGTTTTTTTCTCAGATCTTCACATGGCTTTGCCTTTATTTCATTTGGAAGTTCTGTGTAAATGTCATCTCCTCAAAGCGAACTTTCCTTACTACCCCACATAATTTTCATCATAGCACTTACCTGGCATTATACAGTATATTTATTTGTCTGTTTTCTGTCTCCTCAACTAGGAGGTAAGCTCCACAAGAGTGGCAACTGTGTTTTGTTAACTTATAATAAGTGCTCAGTAACTATTTGTGGGATGAATTAGATGTGCTTACCTTGAAGCATTCTCGGTTTAAAGAATAGATGAATGGTTGGAGTAAAATTGAAAGTACTCTAACATAAATGTCTCCAGAATGCTTTGGGGGTAGAGTGGTACTGACTTATTTGGGGAATAATCAGACAAGACCTCAGTAAGGAGGTGGCCCTGGAACTGAGTGCTGGAATCTGAGTATTGATTTTTACTTGACTAGGAATAATAGGGAACTCAACATATATGAATAAATTGGTTTTCAGAAAACAATTGAGCTAGAATATAGGGGGGCTGTGTGTCAAGAAGTGACAACAGACATCACCAGAGAGCAAGGCAAGGGTAAAGTCACAAAAGTCCCTGGATATCAGGATAGAGAATTTGGACTTTACCTTAAAGGTAATATGGAGCAAAGATTTTTGAAGTAAGGAGAGATGCTGTCAAGTATTTCTATGTGTTTCACTACTCCTCATTGCAATAATCGTACTAAAACTTTAAGTAGATTGGTGAAGAAAATGTGTAACTTGGTTGTCAGGGCCTAGTTTCAAAATATAAGTCCTTATCCTAGTTCACTGTATAACCCGGATAAGGCATCATTTCCTCTGCTGAGCTTTGGAACTTCATTCTTAGCAGGAAGGGATTGTAGGCTTCTAAAAGTCATTCCATCTCTGAGCCTATGGTTCTGTTTATATGCTTTAACTAGATGCCTTGGGGAGAAAAATTTAATATTTTCTCTGCATCTGTCAGAAATAATTAAAACTTCCCATTCTAACCAATCTAAATTCAGTTCTCCTCTGAGATTTTCTAACATTTAGGTCAGATGCCAGGAAACTAGCTTCTTGGAATAAAACTACCCAAGCAGAAGTAGCAAGTTTTTTTCCCCCTCTCTTTGGGATGGGAATGCAGGTGGGAGGAGGGGGTGATAGAATGAGTCTTTTTCTTGCAGTTGTGATTCCAAAGAATCCCTATCCTGCATCTGATGTGAACACTGAGAAGCCCAGCATCCACAGCAGCACCAAAACTATCTTGGACCATCAACCAGGGCAGAGGGGGCGTAAACCAGGAAAGAAGCGGGGCCGGACACCCAAGCCCCTAATTCCCCACCCCATCTCTACCCCATCCAAGTCAGCTGAACCTTTGAAATTCCCAAAGAAGAGGGGTCCCAAACCTGGCAGTAAGGTAGGTAAAAATGCGGGTTTCCTAGAAAGGGATAATGGGCTTTAAAGGGATAACTCACCCATATCCATCCATCTTGGAAAGGGGCATGTCTGGCCCTATTTTCCACCTTGTGTATGCTTTTAACAGGAATCTCCTAGATTGTCATCCCTGCTTAGCTACTTATCTGGGTGTTAGTAATATCAGAGATAGGATGGTATGGATAAGAAACAAACTTTGACCTTGAAAGCTACTCACATTTGCGGGAATTCTGGTCTAATGTCTTCCCTAGATGGAAGACCCCACTCCTAATTGTTAAGCTACCCAGAGTGGACGCCCAGGCACATGAACAGAAAGAAAGAGAAAATTGACTCTATAAATGTATTTCTTTTTCTATCCCTGCCCCTTCTTTTTAAAAAGAAAGAATTATTGAATAACTTGTAAGTATCAGACTCTGTATCAGACACCATTACATACATATTACATAATGATCACAAAACCCTAGGAGATGAGTAGTTAGTGTTTATGTTATCTGATAGTTAAGAAATTTGAGACTTAGATATGTGAAAAGATTTCCCTAAGGTCACATAGCTAATAAATGGCAAAGGCGCCAGAGATGGGGCTACAGGTGTTCTGGTTCCATGGTCACTGCTGCCCAACCATGGGTACCATGAGCACTCTCCCACATTTCCTGAAGAAGATAACAGTTATCTCTAGTGCAGGAAAAGACTACTGAGTTAAGCTTCACTGAGCACTGTAACTGCAAGTACCACCTTTTAGTCATGACCAGTTTTTCATGCATGTCTTCCCTAGGGAAACCATTGATAAGAAAGTTCCTCAGCTGTTTCTCTACAGCTTCCTTTAGCATCACCTTCTCCACTCACCTCTCGTCAAGGCATTTCTTTGCAGATCCCTCCTGAACTAGACTTCCTCAATTTTAATGTGAAAATGATAGCTAGTTCTCTTTGGGCACCCCATCCTAATCTCATGAGTTCCTTCCTAAGTTTGGTTGGTTGGTTAAATGGTTGATTGATTGGTTTTGTTCTGTTTATTAACTTCAGCTGACTTCAGTTCCTCTAGAATATAAGCTGCTCAAGGTCAAGAACCTAATCTTGTTCTTCTCTTTTTCTCCTGTAGTACCTTATATCTCAGTCTCTTTGGAGATGTTCAATATGTGCAGGATGGATGATTTTAGTTATGATGTTCTAATTGGGATTATCTCTTAATTGGCTTTGAATTCTTTTTGTTTGTTTGTTTGTTTGTTTGTTTTGGCTTTGAATTCTTGATATCGCATCCTGATCTTTCTGTGTAACACATATGATCCTGATCTATCTACCACTAACCCCTAACCCAGGTCCTGATTCATTTTTGTCTCTACTACTCTCTTCTTATTCTTCTGCTATGGAGAGAGACTGAAGGCTCTAAAGATTCCAAGTCCAGAAAAGCCATGCGTTCGATGATGTGAAGACATTTTGAGGACATCAGATTAAAGAGGGAGAAAACTTATAAGGTTTCAAAGACAGAACCAGAACCAAAAAGTAGAAACTCAAGCAGACAGGCTTTGTCTCAACATATGAGGAATAGTTAAATCTATCCCAAAACAGATGTATTGATCTGAAAAAAAAAAAAAGTGGGAAAGGAAAGAGAGAGGGAAGGAGAGAGGAATAGTGATGTACCATCACTAGAGGCATTTTGTCAGGGACTGGATGACCCGTATGGGAGGGATGTTTTCAGGAAGAGGGAAGTAGGAGAGGGATGGTTGGATTAAGTGGCCTTTAAGATCCTTCAAAACCTAAACACTATGATTCTATGATTGCCTCTGCTTTGCTTCCTCAAGCAGTCCTAAACATAGTAATAACCAAAGTCTCCTTTCTTTCCAACCCTCTTGAAAACAATAATTCTCCTCTTATCCAGTATTTTATGGGCTGGCATTTGACTCGCTAATTCTCCCTCCTATCCTTTTGCCTACTTTTATAAATGAATATGCCTTCCACTTAACCCATGACCTTTCTGTTCCTTTCTGAAGCAGAGTGGTTTCATGATGAGAGCAGAGGCTTCGAAGCCAACAAACAGGTTTATATCTCATCTCCATTTGTTACCACATGTGTGACTGTGAAACTTTGAATAAGGTTCTGAGCCCCAGTTTTCTCACCAATAAAGTGGAGATGAGGTAATATATGAAGAGATATAATGAGTCTAAATGCACCTATCTCAAAACAGTAATGCCTTCCGTCTCTCTGCTTTCTACTACAATATTTGGGCACCAAACTCACCAGGCATTTTCCTTCAGGGACCCCATGAAATCATACCACTAATTCCATGAAGATGAACTGCCATTTCCTTTCCTCCCTGACCCCTTGCATATTTAGACTTTTACTTTTAGCAGTATCAGAAAAAAAAAATAAGGAGGAAATGTCCATGTCCCACATATGCTTTGAATGTTTCTTAAGTGTTTGCATGATAGCTTCCACAGACAAGGCCATCTTATATATGCCCGTTGTCACTGGTACTATTGCTTTACATCATACACTCCTAGAAGGCAGACAGATTTATATACCTCCCAGCAGTGGACCCTACATAGGACATTTAGTAAAAAAGGGATTTCTGGATCTCAGTGATGATTATGTTTTTCTTGCACTCAGAACGGCTTTTAGAAAACTATTTCTTGAAAAGAACCTTCTGGGATCTTATTCCCCTAGAGACTGCCCCGAACAGCATAGAGAAGATACTAGATTTTTCTCGAATCATTTTCATTACTTCCCCCATTATTGGGTTTCTGTACTGTATGCTTCATTGAAAATATTTATTGAGACTTATTATATGGCAGTTGCTGTGCCAGAAATGGTACTCAGACTCAGAACCTCAAGGAGCTCCAGGCTAATAGAGGACACCAGTGTCTAAATATATATGACAATACATTGTGACAGATTCAACACAGAGTACAGAGGTAGCACAAAAGAGACAGTAGAAGAAATCTAGAAATATTTCCTGGAAAAACATATATTTATGAAGTAAAAAAAGAAAGAAAGGGCATTCCAGGAAGAAAAGACAGTTTATTACTGTAAAGGCATGGCCGAGGTAAAACCACAGGGTTTTTAGAGAAGTAATTTAGTTAGAGATTAAACCTTAGAGTATAAAGTTTAAGATTGGAAATGGCAGATGATGAGCTAGAGGTAGGCAGAAGAACGAGTTTGTAGTTAGGGGAAGGGGAAGCAAAGTAAAAATAACATCAAAGTAGACTTAAAACCTCAGCATTTTTTTTTTCCCATTTTTGCTGTTGTCTGCTCAACTGATAAAGAACCTGGAATTTCAAAGGATAGTATTGAATCTAGTATAAAAGACTGTGCATTAAGCTCCAGCTCAGTAGGAGCCCAGAATCTTATACGTAAGTTTAGAAAATTTTTACTAAGCCTCTACTATATGTAAAGTGCTGAGCAAGATTCTGTATGGAAAACCAAGATAAAACACAGCCCCGTCCACAGAAATATTTCCATCCCATGGGTAAATCAAGGGCTAGGAATAGAGGAATCAGAAGACAAGTTACCTGTCACGGGTAGCAAACTTCTCCCCATCCATTTTGACAGAGGAAGCCTCGGACTTTGCTGAACCCACCACCCACCTCACCAACAACCAGCACCCCCGAACCGGATACCAGCACTGTACCCCAAGATGCTGCCACCATCCCCAGCTCAGCCATGCAGGCCCCCACAGGTAAGAGCAGATCATGGGATCAGCTGCCACAAGCCCCAGGCCCCCCTATCTGTCCTTTATCTTATCTTGCACCAGCAGTTAGCCCCCCAGTTAACCTAAATCAAATCTTTAAACAGATGTTTTATCTTTGGCATTTAAAATCGTTTCAGAGAAACCTTCATCCTTTCAAAACAATGAAAGAAACTTGGATAGATATCCTGTGAACTCGGAATTGGGGAGTTGGGGTGTGGGGATAGGGCAGAAGTGGAGCTAGCACCAGGAGCACCCCCATCCCACCCCACCCCATGCCCAGTTTGTATTAATACCCATCCTTTCCAGTTCTGAGTGCTCCCTTTTTACCGATCCCTTCCAGAATCCTTCCAGCATTACAATAATCCTGCCATCCCTCCAATATGTGTGCAACTGCTCTGATTTTTTTTCTAGTGAAAATAGTCTTTATAGAATATTTAGAAAACAGGACTGTGGGACATGTTGCTCATTAAGAACTTTGGTACAATATAACACATGTGGGACAGTCTGTACCTGCCCAGTGCCCACAGGGCTATGCATTCGACAGCACAACTAGACACCCAGTAGCTGCATAGGAAAAGCTTAGCAATTTAAAAATCACTCATATACTTTATAGCTAAAATTTTTTCTGTAAGTTTTACTTCATAGTAGAGCTTACTCTTCTGACTTAAAGAAATGGCACAGAACTAAGCTAATCAGCTTGGCTTTTTGTATTTATTTTCTTTCTTTATTGGAGGAAAAACAGTAACAGTGAATTCAGCCTTTCAACAGCCACTTGTGTTTCACAGAGCTCTAGTCAAACCCACACAGCCTTTCCTCAGAGAAATCAGAGCTGTGAGCCTCTTCACTGCCTGGGGCTCTTAGCTGCACTCAGGGGCGCACATGCGGGTAGCACAGAGCTCCTGCTACCGCAGAAACAGGATGCTCTGGGGAGCATTGTCTGCAGAGCCTGCTTTTGAGGTACTAGTTTCATGTGGTATTTTTTTCCCCTAAAGGAATCCTTTTTCCTATAGTGTAACTGCCACACAGTGTCATAGTTATTGTTTTCCTAGCTCAGGTCCCTTCCCCTCCCCAGTCTTCAGGCCCTCCCTCAGTAATTTGTGCTGCAGCAAAGTTTGAGGAAAATTGCATGACTGGTGAGACATCATCTTTGGGAACCATCATCTTTGCCCTCAATCAGTTAAAATAAGAATAGCAGTTACAGGCTTCATTTCTGGGATCGTATCAGCAAAACAGTCCAACTCAGGATCTTGTACTGGCTTCTTTTTTACTTGAATTGGTAAACTCTCCTAAACTCAGTTCTGATGGAACCTTAGGCCTCCTTTCTTGTGACACATTTCAGTGGCTTGGTTTGATCTGGCTCATCCCCACTTTGCGCAAGACTGGTCTTTTGGGGTAAGCTTGATCTCAAAAGCTTGGACTCTTCAGTGAATGGAAGCAGAGGAGGAAATGCCTTTTGCTCCCCAAGGTAATAGGTTTTGCAGCCGTGGTTCCACCTCCAGAGTATATCTCAGTGTCTTAGCTGCTGAGCTCAAAGTCATCCCGCATCTCCTCGTTAGTGAGCGAGGACTTGGGAGCATCATAGCATTTCTCTGGGGCAGATATATACATGGACAGTTTTGTTTGCCGACCCCTTTAGCTCACTCTAATAAGGCCCCTCTTCAGCCTTTTTAGACCTTGATGGGAAGGAGTTTTCACTGTGTTCTGAGGTACTTTTTACATCTGGGATTCCATTCATGGGAAATTAAATAGGCTAAGAAAATCCACCGTCAGGAAGGGTCAATAGTTTTCATAGAACTGGAGGCAGTGTGTTTGAAGATATCTTTCTCCTCCTACCATCACCTCTAATCCAAGTAGACCAGCATTGCTGGGCTGTAAAGAGTAACTGCCACAATGGAATCACTGGCATCCCGCCAGCCTGGTGACACGTGTGGCAAGGTGACTTTCTTCAGGTGCTCCTGAATGAATCGCTCCATGTCGGCCTCCAGGTGGGACAGCAGCTTGTTCCACATGTGCTTCACCTCAATAGCTGGAGCAGCACGGGGCTCACCTAGGACTGGAACAGGGCCAGCAAGAACAGGCAGTGGGGTTCTGGGGTTTTTCCCAGTGCATTGTTTTTATGGGGCCAAGCAGGGGAGGAAGAAAACTCTTAAAGGCTGCTGGCTCTGCACACACCAACTGATTAAGCAGAAGAGGCACCAACCACAATGCTATTAATTCCTCTTACTAGCAGCTGAAACTTGAAGAATTCCATTTTTCTCATCTTTACTCTTCAATGTTAAACTTTTCAAGAAATCCACAACTTCTAGAAAATCATTCTTGAAGAAGTCATGGGACAGTTACGTGAGAGCACTGGCTGACATTTTAGGATGGGATTCCACAAAGTCTGTTGAAAGCTGGAGAGAACGTCCACCAACACTGAAATTCAGAGCTACAGTTCATTTCCAGTGAGAGCCTTCACCTTCTTTTCAGGATGACGAGGGCAAAAACCAGTCTCTAAAATCCCAAACAAAACTCTGGCTAATTTTTCTTTTAAGTCCTTGATGGTGGCAAACCTTGGTACTGTGAGAGTGAACTTGATTTTGGAGACCAGCCAGTGAACATTTGATTCAGAGCAGTGTGGTGGCTGCAGTGGGCAGGTAGTCAACGAGGGTTATGTATATCTTTTTCCATTTCATAAACCAGCCGTCTATGAAGGTAACTTTAGAAGAGCTACACCGCTGGAATCCCAATGGGATTACTGTAAAGAACAAGACTCATTTCTTACGTTGTAAAGAGACATGTGAAACCTCACTCTGGTTATTCTGTAGATCCTCCACCTTCTTTAAGCAATTGGAATGATCTCCAGGGAAGTTAGCAGAGTCTTTTTCTTAGGAGTTAAGTATGTCTCCACCCAAATCCTGGAACATTTGAGTTTCATGGGAAGGCCAGCTCTGGTTTCTTCTCCACATAACCTTTGGGTCCTATTACATAATTTCTCCAAATATATTATCTGCATCTAAGCCCAGCCAGTTGTTGGGTTAGCTTCATGCAAGAGTATCATTAAATTAATGAACAGTGGCCTTTGCTCCTAAGTCCCATGGATGAGGAATAAAAAACAGATAAACACCTTGGTAACAATACTGATTATATGTTTTCCAACGTCATGGCATGTCCCCTAGATGCCTATATATTTGCTTGGTTTATCCACATCATTCTAGATACCACTAAGGGACTTGTGTACCTTTTCAACCTTACCTAGAAGACCCACAGCAATGACTGTACCTCACTATTCCATTTAAGTGATGCAGGTTCCATTTAAATCTGACCATCACTGAGCTGGCGTCCCTTCCTCAACCAGACTCTCACAGCCTAAGAAAAGTGGGAACTTGCTTTCCATCTCTGTTTCCTGCTCCTGGACAGTCTAAGCAGTTTTGACCATTCATTGTGTGGCTATCCTCTACCTGGGCCTTGGCTCATTCTGTGTGTCCTTGACATCACTTCCCTTTCTAAGCCTCAGTTTCCACACTTATGCAGTGGAAACATTAGATGAAGTTACCGTTTACAGACTCTTCAAATGTGAACAGTAAAAGCTATCATGGATTGAAAGCTAAGTGCCACACTGTATCCTTTATACCTCCCTCTCATTTTTTTAACTGCACAACACTTTTTAAGAGTTAAGTTTTTTTTTCAGTTATATACGTGCTCATAATTTAAAGGAACAATATGTTTTTAAGAATTACGACAAAAACAAAACAGACTGGCCACCTTTTCCCCCGTCATTTCTCACTAAATGCAATCACTTTTAATTCAGCTATTCTTTTATTTACCTCCAGATGTGTGAATGGCATGTTGATATTGCTAATTGTTTTTATGCTTCAGGCATTTTTTAACTGACAACCCACTTTAGAAGTTGAAGATTTAACTCTTCTTAATCTCCTTGTCCCTTACCCACCCACACATACTTCCCTATTTTAATACCATGATATTATAATTTTGATTAGATTTCAGTATTTTGTCTTTTTTTTTTTTTAAGATTTTATTTATTATGAGAGAGAGAGAGAGAGGCAGAGACACACGCAGAGGAAGAAGCAGGCTCCATGCAGGGAGCCTGATGTGGGACTCAGTCCCGGGTCTCCAGGATCATGCCCTGGGCTGAAGGTGGCACTAAACCTCTGAGCCACCCGGACCGCCCAGTATTTTGTCATTGTAATTTGTGGCATACTG
Organism: Vulpes lagopus; assembly: GCF_018345385.1. Classification (NCBI taxonomy): domain Eukaryota; kingdom Metazoa; phylum Chordata; class Mammalia; order Carnivora; family Canidae; genus Vulpes; species Vulpes lagopus. Next base: position 61,914,577 of record NC_054846.1, on the reverse strand, counting down.
TTCTCAGCTGAGCCAAGTAGTGTACTGTGATTACTTTTCCTTTGTTGCACATGTTGTTTTCAGAGTAAATCTTGTTGATTTCTTTATGTGTTTATTTTGCTAGTACTAATTCAACCTTAAGCTCTCATTACTGTGTACGTATCTCTTTATGTCCAAGCACTTTATATATTCTATCATTTCATACTGTCATGAAGAAGTCTCTTCTGAAGCCTGCTGAGTTCCTTGACATCTTCTTCACCTCCCTTTCGTATTATTCCCAGTTTGCTCCTTCCCCTGTCTTTGTTTTCCCATGTAAATCTTACATTGCATGTTTAATTTTACATGAAACCTGTTTGTTTTCTTCGATGTTGTCTTCATCCCTAGTGTTCTGCAGTCTTACCTAGGATGAGACACTGCCATGCTGGCCCTTGTGTGTGCCCATTCATTTAGTTTCTTGAAATTTTCTTAAAATCTTTCGTCAGGGATTTTCTCCTTCTTCTTTGTCTCTCTGCACTCCTCCTGACACACATTGTTCATGATGTTGAACCTCTTGAACCTGCGCTATAATATTCTTAACCCTCTTTAATCTTCTCCTTATTCTCTTTGACTTTTTGCTCAACTTTTTTCAAAGCTTTTCTCAACTCTATCTTCCAAATTTTGTATTGAGTTTCTCATGTCTAGCATCTTACTTTTAAGTATCACTATTCATTACTCTAGTGGCATTTTCCAATGGGTGTTTAGTGGAAAACCAGTCCTGCAAAATGATTGCATAAAAGAATTTTACATACATTTAGGATATTTGTCACATACATTTAGAAAAGGCTTATGCTCTACTTCTCCACTCTTGGATATTTGCATCTGCTAGCTCTTTTTTGTTTTCTGAATTTTTTACTAGACAGTTTTTTCAGGTTCACAGCAAAATTGAGCAGAAGGTCCAGAGATTTTCCATATACCCCTGCCTCCATACATGCATAGGCTTCTCCATTATCAACATCCCTTACCAGAGTAGTAACTACATTTGTTTCAAGTGATGAACCTCCATTGAAACATCATTATCATTCAAGATCCATAGCTTACACTACGGTTCTCTCTTGGGGTTGTACATTCTATGGGTTTTCACAAATGTATAATGATATGTATCCACCATTCTAGGATCATACAAAATAGTTTACCTGCCCTAAAAATCCTCCATGCTATGCCTATTCATCCCTCCTTGCCCTCTAACCCCTGGCAACCACTCATCTTTTTACTGTCTCTATAATTTTTCCTTTTTCAGAATGTCATAAAGTTGAAGCCATGCAGTATGTATAGCCTTTTCACCTAGTAATATGCATTTACATTTTCTTCATGTCTTTTTCATGGCTCATTTCTTTTTAGGGCTGAATAATATACCATCGTCTGGCTATACCACAGTTCATCTATTCACCTACTGAAGGACATCTTGGTTCCTTCCAAGTTTGAGTAATTATGAATTAAGTGGCTATAAACATTCATGTGCAGGTTTTTCTGTGGACATAAATCTTAAATTTCTTTGGATAAATACCAAGGAATAAGATTTCTGGATCATATGGTAAGAGTGTGTTTGGTTTTGCAAGGTACTGCCAAACTGTCTTTTCCAAAGTGGCTGGACCATTTTGCACTCCCATAAGCAATGAATGAGAGTTCCTTTTTTCACACCCTCGCCAGCATTTGGTGGTGTTAGTGTTCTGGATTTTGGCTGTTCTAATAGATGTGTGGTGGTATTTCATTGTTTTAATTTGCATCTCCCTAATGACATACAGGGGAGAGCATCTTGTTATATGTTTATTTGCTATTTGCATATCTTTTTTGGCAAGGTATCTGTTTAACAGCATTGACCCAATTTTTAATTGGGTTGTTCATTTTCTTATTGAGGGTTTTTTTAATTCTTTGTATATTTTGGAAAACAGTTCTTTATCAGGAGTGCCTTTTGCAGATATTTCTTCCCACTCTATGGCTTTTCTTCTCATTATCTTGATTGTGTCTTTCACAGAGCAGAATATTTTCATTTTAATGAATCCAGCTTATCAGTTATTTCTTTGGTGGTGTATCTAAAAAGTCACTGCCATACGCAAGGTCATTTCATTTTTCTCCTAGTTTATTTTCTAGGAGTCTTATAGTTTTGAATTTTACATTTAGGTCTGTAAACTATTTTGAGTTAATTTTTGTGAAAGTTGTGTATAGGGCCGCCCCGGTGGCGCAGCGGTTTAGCGCCACCTGCAAGCCCAGGGAGTGATCCTGGAGACCCAGGATCGAGTCCCATGTCAGGCTCTCTGTATGATGCCTGCTTTGCCCTCTGCCTGTGTCTCTGCCTCTCTCTCTCTCTCTCTCTCTGTCTCTATGAATAAATAAATAAAATCTTTTTTAAAAAGTTGTGTATAGTCTATATCTAAGTCTCTTTTTTGCATGTGGCTGTCCAGTTATTTAGCACCACTTGTTGAAATGACTACGTTTTTCTTTATTATATTGCCTTTTTTCCTTTGTCAAAAATCAGTTAACTATATTTATGTGGGACTATTTCTTAGCTTTCTATCTGTGCCACTGATCTATTTGTCTATTCTTTCACACTATCTTGACTACTATAGCTTTATAGTGAGTCTTGAAGTAGGGTAGTATCAGTCCTCCAGACTTGTTCTTCTCCTTCAAAATTGTGTTGACTATTTAGAGGTTTTTTTGCCTTTCCATATAAACTTTATAATCAGTTTGTCAGTAGCCATAAAATAACCTGCTGGGATTTCAGTTGAAATTGCATTGAATCTGTAGATTAAATTGGAAAAAACTGACACCTTGACAATATTGAGTCTTCCCGTCCATGAACATAGGATCTCTCTCCATTTATTTCATTTTCTCTTCTTTTATATTTTATTTTATTTTATCATGATAAGTGTACTCTTTTTTTTTTTTTTTTTTTGATAAGTGTACTCTTTAATCCCCATCACCTATTTTACCCATCCCCCCACCGACCTCCCCTCTGGTAACCAAACCATTTGTTCTCTATAGTTAATAGTCTATATTTAGTCTGTATTATAATATTAATTATAGTATTAACTGTATTAAGAGCTTTTTATTATTATTATTTCATTCACCAGAGTTTTTAGTTCTCCTTTTTTGAAAATATTTTATTTATTTGAGAGACAGAATGAGAGAGAGCATGAGCAGGGAGAGAGGCAGATGGGGAAGGAGAGGCAGACTCTCTGCTGAGCAGGGAACCCAATGCTGGGCTCAATCCCTGGGATCATGACCTGAGCCAAAGGCAGATACTTAACTGACTGAGTCACCCAAGTGCCCCTGTAGTTCTCCTTATATAAGTCCTGTACATATTTTGTTAGATTTATACCTAAGTATTTCATTTTTAGAAGTACTAATGTAAATGGTATTGTGTTTTTAACTTCAAATTTCATTTGCTCCTTACTGTTATATAGGAAAGCAATTGACTTTTATGTATTAACCTTGTATCCTACAACCTTATTGTAATTGCTTATTAGTTCCAGAATTTTTTGATCAATTTTTTCATATTCTCTACATAGACATTTCTGTCATCTGTGAACAGAGATAGTTTTATTTCTTCTTTCCCAATCTGTATACCTTCCCAATCTGTTTCCTTATCTTATTACATTAGTCAGAACTTCCAATACAATGATCAAAAGTTGTGACTGGACACCAGGGTGGCTCAGTCAGTTAAGCATCCAACTGTTGATTTCAGCTCAGGTCATGATCTCAGGGTCATGAGATTGAGCCCTGCATCAGGCTCCATGCTCAGTATGGAGTCTGCTTGAGATTTCCCCGCCTTTGCTCCCCCTGACCTCCTGCTCACTCTCTCTGTCTAAAATAAGTAAAATCTTTTTTAAAAGAAGTTATGGTTAGAAGGAACATGCTTACCCTGTTCCCGATCTTAGTGGGAAAGTTTCTAGTCTCCTACCATTAAGTGTGTTAGCTGAAGTTTTTTTCTAGATATTTATCAAGCTGAGGAAGTTCTCCTGTATTCCTAGTTTGCTGAGAGTTTTTATCATAAATGGGTCTTGGATTTTGTCAGAGGTTTTTTGTTATCTATTAATATGATTATGTGATAGTTCTTCTCTAGCCTGCTCATGTGACAGATTACATTAATCGATTTTTAACTGTTTTGAACCAGCCTTGCACACCTGGGATAAATCTCATTTGGTTGTAATGTATAATTCTTTTTATATATTGTTGGATTCGATTTGCTAATAATTTTGCTGATAATTTTTGCATCTATGTCTATGAGAGACATTGATCTTTAATTTTATTGTAATGTTTTTGTCTGGTTTTGGTATTAGGATAATGCCAGCCTCCTAGAATGAGTTAAGAAGTATTCTCTCTGCTTCTATTTTCTAAGAGATTCTAGATAATTGGTAAAATGTATTTCTTAAATGCTTAGTAGAATTCACCAGTGAATCCATCTGAGTCTGGTGCTTTCTATTTTGGAAGGTTAATTATTGATTCAATATCTTTAACAGATATAGGCCTATTCAGATTATCTTTTTCTTCTTTATGAGTTTTGAGAGATTGTGGATTTCATGGATTGGTCCATTTCATCTAGATTATCATATTTGTGGGCCTAGAATTATTCATAGTATTCCTGTGTTATCCTTTTAATGACCATGGATCCATAGTGGTGTCCTCTCTTTTATATCTGATATTAGTAATTTGTGTCATCTTTTTAAGAAATTAGTCTAAAGGGTTATTGATGTTAATCTTTTCAAAGAACCAGCTTTTGGTTTCATTGATATTTTTATTCTTTTTTTTAAATTTTTATTTATTTATGATAGTCACAGAGAGAGAGAGAGAGAGAGAGAGAGAGGCAGAGACACAGGCAGAGGGAAAAGCAGGCTCCATGCACCGGGAGCCCGACGTGGGATTTGATCCCGGGTCTCCAGGATAGCGCCCCGGGCCAAAGGCAGGCGCTAAACCACTGCGCCACCCAGGGATCCCAATATTTTTATTCTTCTATAGATTTCCAATTTCAGTGTCACTGATTTCTGCTCTAATTTTTATTATTTCTTTGCTTATGCTTACTTTAGTTTTAATTTGCTCTTTTTTCTAGTGTTCTAAAGTAGAAGCTTAGATTGTTGATTTCAGATCTTTCTTCTTTTCTAACACATACTGTGCTATATATTTCCTCCCATCCATGGCTTTTGCTGCATCCCAGAAATTTTGTGTTTTTATTTTCATTTAGTTCAAAATATACTTAAATTTCTCTGGAGATTTATTCTTTGACCTATGTGTTATTTATTAATATGTTGTTTAACCTCCAAGTATTGGGGGATTTTCCACCTGCCTTTGTTACAGGTGATTTTTTTGTTTAATTCCATTGTGGTCTAAGAGCAAATATTGAACAATTTCTGTTCTTTTAAATTTGTTAAGATATGCTTTATAGCCCAGTATATGGTTCATCTTCATGATGTCTCATATGAACTTGAGAAGAATATGTGTATAGATATCAGTTATATCCAGTTGATTGATGGTAGGATTGTGTTCTTCAATGTCCTCAGCGATTTTCTGCCTGCTGGATCTGTCCATTTCAGAGAGGGATGATGACGTCTCCAATTATAATAGTAGATCCATCTGTCTATCCTTAGAGTTCTATTAATTTTTACCTTTCATATTTTGATGGTCCTTTGTTAGTTGCATATAAGGTAAGAATTGATATATCTCCTTAGATAAATGACCTCTATATCATTATGTAATGCTTCTCTTTATCTGCAGTAACTTTCCTTGCTCTGAAGTTTACTCCATCTCAAATTAATATAACTATCCCCGCTTTCTTTTGATTAGTGTAAGCATAGTATATCCTTCTCTACCTCTTTACTTTTAATCTATATGTCTCTTTATATTTAAAGTGGATTTCTTGTAGGCAACATATACTTGGATCTTGTTTTTTGGTTCACTTTCAGAATCTCTGTTTTTTAATTAATTGGTGTAGTTAGGACATTGGTATTTAAAATGATTATTGGAGCACCTGGGTGGCTCAGGCAGTTAAGTGTCTGATTCTTGGTTTCTGCTCAGGTCATGATCTCATGGGCCATGGGATTGAGCCTCACATTAGACTCTGAGCTCAGTGCCAGGTCTGCTTGAAAGATTCTCTCCTCTGCCCCTCCCCTTGCTTGCTTGTGCTTACTTGCTCTCTCTCTCTCTCTCTCTCTCTCTCTCTCTTTCTCAAATAAAGAAATCTTTTTTTAAAAAGGTATTATTGCTATAGTTGGTTAAATAGTTTCCATATTTGTTGAGTTTTCTATTTGTTGTCTTTATTCTTTTTTAAAAAAAGATTTTATTTATTCATGAGAGACACAGAGAAAGAGAGAGGCAGAGACACAGAGAGAGAGAGGCAGAGAGAGAAGCAGAATCCATGCAGGGAGCCTGTTGTGGGACTCGATCTGAGGACTCCCGGATCACGCCCTGGGCTGAAGGCAGGCACTTAACCACTAAGCCACCCAGGCATCACAGTGTTGTCTTTATTCTTTATGTCTATTTTTGTCTTCCACTTTTCTCTACCTTTTTCTTTTAGATTTTAGTTATTTATTTGAGAGAGAACACAAGCAGGGTAAGGGGCAGAGGAAGAAGCAGACTCCCCACTGAGCGGGGAGCCCAGTGCATGGTTTGATCCCAAGACTCTGGAATCATGAACTGAGCCTAAGGCAGATGCTTAACTGACTGAGCCATCCGGGAGCCCCTTTTTCTCTGTATTTGGTGGTTTTAATTGAGCATTTTATAGGAGTCCAATTTTTCTCCTTTTTAGTATATGTTATACTTCTTTTTTATTTTTTAGTGATTACCTTAGAGTTTACAATATACATTCATAACTAATCCAAGTCTACTTTCAAACAGCACTGTACCACATCACAGATATAATAACAAATAATCCTAATTCCTCCTTTCCATCCCTTGTATGATTGCTGTCATTCACTTTACTTATACATAAGTATAAATAAGCATATACACACACACATAAGCATACACAAATACATTGTTGTTATTTTTATTTTGAAGAAACTGTTATCTGTCAGACCAGTTAAGAATAAGAAAACTAAGTTTCTTTTTTGCTTTCATCTATTCCTTCTCCAGTGCTTTCTTTCTTTATGTAGATTTGAGTTTCTGATCTGTATTACTTTACCTTCCCTCTAAGGAGTCCCTTGAACCTTTCTTCCAAGGTAACCTATTATCAGCAAACTCCCTCTTTTTTTTTTTTTCTCTGAGAAAGTATTTCTCCTCTACTTTTGAAGGATAATTTGACAAGGTACAGAATTCTAGGTTGGTGTTTTCCCTCAACAGTCTAAGTATTTCCCTGTGGTCTTTTCCTGCTCACATGGTTTCTAAGGATGTTAATTTTTATTGTTGCTCATATGTAGGTAAGGGGGCTTTCACCTCTGGTTTCTTTCAAGATTTTTTTTTAATTTTTGATTTTTTGCATTTTTATATAATATGCCTTATTGTAGGTGGTTTCTTGGTATTTTTCATGCTTGGTATTCTCTGATCTTCCTGAATCTGTGATTTGGTGTCTGATACTAATTTGGGGAAATTCTGTCATTTGTCTTCAAAAATTTCTTTGTTCCTTTCTTCTGCTGGTATTCCTACTGTGTGTATATTATACCTTTTGTAGTGTTTCCATAATTCCTAGATAGTCTCTTGGGTGTTTTGTTTTGTTTTGTTTTGTTTTGTTTTGTTTTGCAGTCTTTTTTCTCTTTCCTTTTTTAGTTTGGCAAATATCTATTGAAATACCATCAAGCCTGGTGATTCTTTTCTTGTTCATGCCCCCTAATGAGTCTACTAATGAGCCCATCAAAGGCATTCATTTCTGGGGCACCTGGGTGGCTCAGTGGTTGAGCATCTGCTCAGGTTGTGATCCTGGGGTCCAGGGATTGAGTCCCACATCAGGCTTCTTGCAGGGAGCCTGCTCCTTCCTCTGCCTGTATCTCTCATGAATAAATAAATAAAATCTTTTTTAAAAAAGGCATTCATTTCTATTATAGTATTTTTTATCCTTAGCATTTCTTTTTGAGTCTCTCAGAATTTCCATCTTTCTGCTTACACTGCACATCTGTTTTTCATGCTGTCTACTTTATCCATTAGAGCCCTTAGCATATTCATCTTAGTTTTAAATTCCCAATCTAGGGATCCCTGGGTGGCGCAGCGGTTTGGCGCCTGCCTTTGGCCCAGGGCGCGATCCTGGAGACCCGGGATCGAATCCCACGTCGGGCTCCCGGTGCATGGAGCCTGCTTCTCCCTCTGCCTGTGTCTCTGCCTCTCTCTCTATCTCTCTGTGACTATCATAAATAAATAAAAATTAAAAAAAAAATAAAAATAAATTCCCAATCTAATACAGCATCCCTGCCATGTCTGAGTCTAGTTCTTATGATTTCTAGTCTAAGACTAGTTTCTTATGCTTGTGCTTTATCTCTTAAAATTGTAGTTTTTGTCCTGTAGTATACCTTGTAATTTTACTCTTGATAGCCAGACATGAAGTAGTAGGTAAAAGGAATTGTTGTAAATAGGCTTTAGTAATATGATGATAAGGTGCTGGGGGAGAAAGTATTCTATAGTCCTGTGATTAGGTCTCAGTCTTTTAGGGGGCCCATGCTGTGAACTTCACCAGTATTTCTTATCCTCCCTTGCCCTTAGATGGGACAGGATGACTAGAGAGGGCTGGAATTGGGTATTTCCCTTCTCCTAGTTAGGTTAGGCTCTGACCAAATCCTCGCAGGGCAAGCTCTGGTAAAATAATTTTTCCAGAGGGCAGGCCTTGTTAAGAAGAGTAGAACACTCTAGCATGTTTTTAAATGGTTCCTTTTCCATGCCCAATGCTTTTCCATGCCCAATGCATGAGGGGATTTTTTTCCAATATTCACTATGAGAATGTTAGTTGATCTCCTGAAGGTAAAACTCTTAGAAAAGTATGGGAAATTCCCACCCCCGCCCTGAGTGGGTCCCCTGGAGTCTTTAACTCTTAGACTCGTCCACACTAAACTTCCAGCAATTGGTCAGTTACAGTTTAGATTTTCCTACCTTGGCACTGGTTACTGTGGAGGTTTCTGCTTGGCAAAATGTGATTTTCTGTACTCACCTATCTCTCCAAACTTGGGTGGCTGCAATTTATCCTGTAACCTCACTCCTCTGATGGATCTAAAAAGGATTGTTAATCTTTTCATTTGTTCAACTTTTCATTTGTTGTTAGGATGGAGTGGCCACTTCCAAGCTCCTTATATACTGAATCCTTCTCCAATTTTTTTATAACCTCTAATTTCATGGGCACAGCACAAAACCAAAACATGACAGTTATAAATATCTTTACAACCTTAAGATAGGGAAAGACTTTCAAAACAAGACAAAAGCATGACCCATAAAAGAAAGGTATATAACCTTTCATATACCAAAAAGAGTAATATCAATATATTCAACTGTATTAAAATTAAGACAGTTCATCTCTCTTCCACATGGCATCATTGGGGTGGCTCAGCTGGGGCCAGAGGATCCAGTTCCAAGAAGGTTCATTCACATGGCTAGCAAAACTGGTGCTGGTTCCTCTACACAGACCTCTCTAAAGGGTAGCTTGTGCTTCCTCATACCATGGTGGCTGCATTCCAAGAGCAAGTGTCCCAGGAGACAGGAAGTGGAGGCTTCCGTTTAAGACTTAAGCCCCCAAATTAGTATAGTGTCATTTTCACCATATTCTACTTAAGCAGTCACAGAGTTCAGATTCAAGAGAAGAATAGACCGTACTCTTCTATGAGAAGAGGGTCAAAGAATTATGGACCATATTTTTAAATCCCTTCACTCTACTCTCTGGACATAAATTATTTACATTTTGCCTGCTTGGGAAATTTATTCTTCTTGCAAGATTCTCCATTTAAAGTCCCATCCCTTTACAACATCAGGCTCTGGATCTAGGATCTCATCAGCTATATCAGATCCAGTTGCAAATGAAACCTCTCAGGTGCAATTCTCAAGTTTAGTAGCTCCTTGAGTGTACTTCTCAATCTGAAGATCTGTGAACTAAAGAAAAATGTTGTCCACTCCCCACAGGTATAGGATAACTTACAGATATACCCATTCAAAAGGGAACAGTCACTGGTTTGTAGAAATTCTGAAATCCAGCTGGGCACATGTTGCCAGTTCCTTAATTAGATCCAATACTACTTTCCTGGGGTTTTCCATGGGTCTTAGTTTTGTCTTCTGAATCATCCTTCCTTTTCCATAAGAAAACTAAGGTTGCTTTCTTGGTCTTCATCCCATCTGGAAAAGGTTTGGGTCTAAAGGATTCTTTCATTTTGTACCATTTCTGTCCCTTTTAATCTGAGCTGACAGTGTTTATGAATGATTCTCTTAGAAACTTGAGGGGTTTTCTGTGACTACCATTGAGATTTCCTTCATTAGACAAAAGTCACAACCTTGAATCTTTTAAAGGTAAGCCCTTCCCTACTTTGGGCTTCCAATATGGCTGCTAGGAGACAATGCCTTTAAGATTCTTAAAAACTTACCGTTTAAGGGAAAGAATCTGCAAAGCTGATCCTTAAGATTCCTGGAGGGCCTTTTGGTCAGAAGGAATCTATGAAGCATAGTCTTAAGTCATTCTAGCCCCTTAATAAATTATTTTATTGCCCCACTCCGTATTTGATCCTTTCTTAATTTAGAATTGTTTGTCTTCTGGAAGGACTAGAAATGAGAAGCACTTTTATTTGTGGAATCTATGAGTCCTGGGCTTTTTTATTTTTTATGTTTTTTTTAAACTCATCTCTCTCATTTTGCATTTTTATCATAGGCAGTAAGAAGCCACCTGGCACTTTAATTACTTCGTCTGGAAATCTCTATCTACTTCACTGAGTCCACCGGGTACACTTACTTCCTGGTTCCACGTTACTGCAGGTGACAGTGTTGTCAAACTCTACATCACTACCTAGCAAGTGTCTCCCATCCTTCATCTTCCAATAAGATTTTCGTCACTTGCCTTAAGTGCTCACTGGCAGCCTCCTCAAAACCTTGTAGGCTTCCACTCTCAAGTTTCTAAAAGAAGCCTTCTGGTAAAAGCATTATCAGGGACAGAAACAGTACAAAACAAAAAGAATCCTTTGATTCCGCCACCTTCTACAGGCTTCTGCTTCAGCCCTTTATGCTTTCACTCCTACCCTTTTCATGGCCCTGTATTGCTGCTTTCTGCTTCCCAGTCCCAAAGCCAAAGCCATGTGTGTTATGCTTTTATTACTGCAGCACCCTATTTCTGGTACCACAGTCCCTTCCACTAATCCTTTGCTACACAGCAAATCACCACCAATTGTGTCTGCTCCACGCAGTGTCAGCTGACATGGTTGACAAGGATTGGAGGACCCACTTCCACCAAGTGGCTAACAAGTCACTTGTAGCTATGGATTTCACTCCACGTAGACTTCACCACAAGGTGGTGGGTTCTACTCACACATGGTAGTTGGGTTCTAAGAGTGAATGTCCCAAGAAAGTGGAAAGTTGTTTTGTGGGGAGGGCCACATTTTTAAAGGTTTTATAATTTAGGAGCACCTGGGTGGCTCTGTCAGTTAGGCATCTGCCTTCGGTCCGGATCATGATCTCAGGGTCGTGGGATCAAGCCCAGTTTCAGACTTCGGCTGCTGGAGATTCTCTCTCTCCTTCTGCCCCTCCCCACCACTTATGCTCACTCACTCTGACTCTGTCTCTCTCAAATAAACAAATATATCTTTAAAAATAATACTAAAGGTTTTATAGTTTGCGTTTTGTATTTCACACTTCAGTCCATGTAGAATTTCTCTCTATAATCATCACTGGGCTGGTTATATTTTTTCTTTTCATATGTTTTAATTAAGTAAAATTTACATGCAGTGAAGTGTACGTATCTTAATGTACAATTAGATGAGTTTTAATCTGTGTAAGCACCATGTAACCACAACCCAAATCAAAATAAAAGTCATTTCTACTGCCCCTAGAAGTCATATCATACATCCTTATGACCAGCCTTCTCTCCTACCTTTATTCTGATTTCTATCACTGTAGATTAGATTTTCCTATTCTTCAACTTAATATATAAATAGAATTATATATACCTTTTGTATCTTTCTTTCACTAAAAATAATGTTTTTGAGAAGCACCCTATCAATAGTTCATTCTTTTGTACTGCTAAGTGCTATTCTGATAAATGAATACACCATAATTTGTATATGTATTCTCTTGTTGACAGACATTTGAGTCGATTCTAGTTTTCTGCTGTTATGACTAAGCTGCTATGACCATTCTTATGGGTGTCTTTTCATAGATCTGTGTCTTCATTTATTTTAACTACTCTTCCTACTCCTTTGAGTTCCTACATTTTTACTTGTTTTATTTGCAGTGAGAGTCATATCACCCACTTTACCTGCTACTTTCAGTAGATCTGCCTCACACCCACCTCCAGAGGCACCTGCCTATTCTTGGGTCTTTTGTGAATTATAAGAAAAAACAGCTTGATTCTTATTTTTCTCCATTGTTGGTTAAGGATTCCGCTTTTTGGGGTCACTCAGTCAATTGCTACTTTGTTTATCTGCTTTCCAGCTTCCAAAGTTTTTAGCTATCTCCCTTATTGTCTGACTCACTTTAGAGGGTTTTAGGAGAGAAGGGAGTTGAATGTGTATTTCAATTCCTCTTGCTTACCTTTTACCTTTTTTCCTTCTTCTTTTTCCACCTGTCACCTTCCACACCCTGCCTTTCTCGCTATTTTCCATTTCCTTCTCTTCATCTTGCTTTGCCTTAGAATTAAGTGAGGAGTCCTCGGACAGCACATGGCTTAGCCCCCTCACTTTCCAGAGGCTAGCTAAAGCTGAGGCCCCCCTGCATGAGAACGGTGGTCCATCCATAGCCAACCCAGCTATGCGCTTAGCTTTTTTTGCCTTTAATAGCAAGAAAGGCCCTTTGCCCACCTCCTCCTTTAGTTAGTGATCCATGGCAGTGTGAGAAAGCAGAGTACCCCTGCTCAAATGGGGCCTTAAAGGCACATCAGAAGAGGGAATGTCATAACTGACCAGGCTGCCGTGGGTCCCCTCTGGAGACCAAGAAAGTACCTCCATTGCCCACTCTGTTCCCTGCCTAGCACCATGCCAGGTAGAGGGCTGCAGTAGGAGAGAGCCCTGCTGGCCTGACAGGAGAGACTCCTGAAATGAGCAACACTCTCCACATGGGACCCTCTAGCCCTTTCCATGGTTTTCTTTATTCCCATATTTGTCTATTTTACCACTTTCTTTGGGCCTGACTACTAATGCAGAAGATAACAAATAGATTCCCAGCCCCAGAACAAAAATCAAGGCAGGTGACCTGTGGCATGACCATTCTAAGTGCAAGGCCAAACACACACAAGCACACACTAACATTGCCATGGTCCCTACCACTCCGACACACATAACATAAGAGATCCAAAGAATGTGTGAGGTGACCAAGTATTGAACATGAAAGTGCATACATCTGCAGGAATTGTTTAGATTCCCTTTTCCGTGCACAGAAGACAAAGTACAAGTTCTGGGCCTTGGCTTTTGGCCTGGACTGTTCTTCCAGCAGGCTGTGTTCCCAGAGCCTTTGGTCATGCATTTTGGGATGGCTGCAGCTGGACGCAGGCCCCCACCCCCACCCCCCTCCTGGTGTTCCACCAGCCTAGCAGCTGAGAGTCTTGCGAGGGACCAGAGCCCAGAGTGCAAGAGACAGAAGAGAGCACTGTTCTATCACTTCTGTAACCCAGACGCTCTGTAAGCTGCTTTGGCTCTTTGTCTCCTGCAGTTTGTATTTACTTGAACAAGAATGGCAGCCCAGGCCCCCACTTAGATAAGAAGAAGGTCCAGCTGCTCCCTGACCATTTTGGGCCGGCCCGCGCTTCCGTGGTGCTGCAGCAGGCTGTCCAGGCTTGTATCGACTGTGCGTATCATCAGAAAACCGTCTTCAGCTTCCTCAAACAGGGCCACGGTGGTGAAGTTATCTCAGGTAAGTGCCCTTGGGCCAGTGTGGCCTCCTAGTCAGAGGGGCAGGCCTTCTCCACTGGCTGATTTCTGGCAAAGTATCCCGGTTCCTACTCCGTGCCTGTAGGCTCTGTTGAAATGGGAAGGGATTCCATTCCTCTGAGAGTCCTGCTTTTCAACTCCTGGGACCCTTCTGAGCGTTACACACACCTCTGCCAAGCAGAATACCCACATAGACTCTGCTTATAAGCCCCTGGGCAGACTCCCGTCCTGCTACCTGCTCAGCCCCTGCATACAGAAAGTAGATGTGTATTGCTTTCCAGAAGAAAGAATCCAGAGAGGCTGCATTGTGGCAACAGGAGCTTCTCCAGACTGCCACAGCCTCCTGCCTAGCCTTGGAGGGACCACACAGGACTCTTGTCATGTGCTTCTGACTCCTTAGCCACCCGGTCCCAAGCCAGCCCTGTTACAAGGAAGTTGAATCCCAGGGCGGAGTGGGAAAAACCATTTCCTCTCTTTCTCCTGCTGTGTCTGATTCAACTGCACTGTGTTTTTTGTTGTCATTGAGAATATTCACTTTTTCTCCTGTGCCCTGGTTCTGTTTCAGTGTTTCCAAGTCCAGAACCCTATTCCTTACCCATCAAACCCATGAAGATTTGACCTGGAGCCTTTCAGTCTCAACCGCATGATACTACATAGTCTCATACCCCTTCCCTCTAACAAGTTGCAGTATCAGCTTCAGGAAACCCAGCTATCATGGAAGACTCCATGAATACCTGTATTCTTTTAGAAGACCCCATAAATAATTATTTTGTTAGCAAACCTTTAGTGAGCGTTTATTATATGTCTGAGGTTATTGCCAGATCCTGGCCAGGGGAGAGGAAGGAAAGATGATAGGTGAGAGGTGTTCTGATGTATGAGAAATGTGTATAGGGTGGTGTGGGAGCCCAGGCTAGGGAGCAGTTGGCTGTGTGGAGGATGGGAGCAGGCATGAAAGGCATTGTTCTAGAAGCCTGAGGGACTGCTGGGAAATCAAGCCTCCTTCTGAGGAAGACTTCTGTGCCGTATAGTCTGCGGGAACCCGGCCTTCCCTGCTACCTCTGTGGAGTTACTGTTGCCCACACCTTCTCTAGGGTTCCTCTTCTGCTCCAAAACTGGTTCTTGGGAATGGCCTATCTCCTCATTACCTTGCTGCCCTTAGAGACAAATGCAAAAGCCTGCTTTGTAAGGCTTATACAGATACTTCTTGAATAGAAATAGATAGGGAGTAAAATAAAACCAGGCGTGGGATGCTTCCAAATGTTACTGAAACTCTAGCACCCTTATACAGATCAGATTGTGCACCTAAACCATTACTGGCAACAGCTGTATTCTCATCTGCCCAGCTTCTCTGTTCTCTGGCAGTTCTTAGGGAAATAGAACCCGAAATGAGCAGATTTCCTGGAGGAGGCCCAGCCAGCTGATGGAGCAGATAGAGTCATGTTCACAGTCATTTTCACAAGTGGAGTGAAATCACACCAGAGCCCCTGCAACAGACCTGGCTTGGCCACTCCCATTACTGTCAGGCCTTTGGAGTTGGAGGCAAAAACCAAACCCTTGAGGGAGGGAGGGGAAAATCCTGGGCACTGATTGCTTTGTGTAACCAGGTAAGCCGGAGGCAAGCAGTAGGCTGGGCTCTTCCTGCCCCGCTCTGCCCTGCACTGCCAGGCTGACGTGCTCGGCCCTGTTTCCTTAATTCCACAGCCGTGTTTGACCGTGAGCAGCATACTCTCAACCTCCCAGCAGTCAACAGCATCACCTACGTCCTGCGCTTCTTGGAGAAACTCTGCCACAACCTTCGCAGTGACAATCTGTTTGGCAACCAGCCCTTTACACAGACTCACTTGCCACTCACCACCGCTGAGTACAGCCACAGCCACGACAGGTACCTACCAGGTAGGAGCTGGGATGGGGCCGGGGCTAAGAACGGGGCACAGGGCTAGCTGGTAGCAGCGCCAGTGAGGGCCCTGGGGCCGGCCCTCACACCTGCCAGCCTGGTACCTATGCTCCGGAGACCTGGCCTTCTGTTCCTTGCCTTTGCCATTCCTGGGACTCCTTGGTCTCTTCCAAACTCTGTTCTTTCCAGGATTTTGTCTCCTATCTCTAGGATTAACCTTCTCTCCTCTGGATTTTTATCCCTAGAAAATGGTGGTTCACAATTCCCTTTCTGAGCCCCACGCAGCACGTGAAGCCACCATGAAGTCACAGCACCCCTCCTAGGGTGAAGCCGGCAGCAAAGGCCTAAGGGAGCTCTCCCTTGCCAACAGGAAGGTTTAGTCTCAGGCTACAGATTGAGAAATGCGCTCCCTCGTGATTGGCCGTTCACTCTTTCCTTTGGCGCGTGGCCCTAGCTCCTCTAGCACTGCCTGTCTAGCAAGTCAATTCAAGTTCCTGCCATCTCGACCTGAGGTGGAAAATAACTTTCTCAGTTAGTAGAGCAGACCCACAGCGGGAAGGCGGAGGCCACGTGGCCCTGGCCAGATCAGTGACTAAGCACTTCCAAGAGAGGTTACAGAGGGAAAGGAGATCAGCATCGCTTATCTGCTGCCCCGGACACAGAACGGAGGGGAGGAGAACTCGGCCCCACACATAGTGAGGTAGGTCACTGTGGAGAGAGGGAGCAAAGGCCCTTGAGAAGAGTCTCGTGGAACTCATCCTGGGCAGAGGAGCAGAGAGGTGGTGCCATCAGTGCCAGGGCTGTGCTCATTGCTGAAGGAGCCAAAGTCAGAGAGGTGCCCACCCCTCTGACCTGCCCAAGTCTTGTTCCACAGCATCTTTTTATCGTCATCTTAATGGAGTCACTCCTGATAAAAGTGCCACTTCTAGAGAACATGCCTGGGGAAGTGACTTCTCACCCAGCTCCCCAAACCTGCCTTCATCTATGTCTGTGCACCCCAAAGACCGCTGCTCATATGACTTACCTGCAGGGCAAAAAGACAAGCTGAATTTCAGGTACTCCTTGGGAGGGCCAGACCATCTGGTCCTGCAGACATGTCTGTGCCCCCCTCACTGATCCATTTCTTGGGAGGAAACTTATTCTTTAACCTCTTCCCCTACTTGCTTTCATCATTAGAATCTGAGAACAGAAAAGAGCTTTCTTATCATATTGCACTGGGATCTGGGCTGGGCATGGCGGGGAGGGGGGTAGATAAAGGCAGTTGTTAAATATCCCTAGCTGGTGGCCTTCAGGAAATCTGAGCTGCACTCAGTAATGAAAGTGAAGCCTACCTGAGATTCTGGAAGATGAATATCATGAGAGGAGATAGTGTACACCAAGGCTAGCTGCTAGTCTAAAGAGATTTCTCAAAGAACCAGGAATCCAGAATTTTTAAGTGGAGTATCGTCACTAAGAGTGAAGAGAATCACACTGGTAGCAGCATGGAGAAGCCAGGAGGGGTGTATTGGGCCTGCAGTCATGGAGGGAGTTTGGAATCAAGGCCTGGTATTTCCTGGGAATTGTTTCAATTTGCATCTCTCTGATTCAGCTGCCAGATAGGAAAAAGCAAGCTTTGGCCACTCTGCCCTCTTGCCTCATCAACTAAGAGACAAAGACCAGGGTTATCACATTCCGCCACTGGCTGCCCCTATTCCTGCCCTCATTTCCAGATGATTCAGCCAACTCTGTTTCTTCCTCTGCCCACTCTCTAACTTCTGTGGCCCATCCTGGGTGCTCAGCAACTTGGCTGCTCTCACCCCAGTTTCTGTTTACTTCCCTGAAGTGAGCGTTCTAATTGTGCCCAGACAAGCCAGAGCTTTGCCTAGATTTCTCACTCCTCTATGCTCCTTTGCTTATCTTTCCTGCCTGCTTACCTGCCTGCCTGCCTTACTGACCCTGTGCTCCACCTCTGATCATCTGTTATTTCTTGTACTTTCCTGTTTACTTACCCCAGCCTCTGCCAAACAGCTTGGTCTGCACAGGGCGGTCTTTTGCTTTGCCCCTTGGATCTGGAGTTTATCACTGCTGCCCTTCTACCTGGCTACGTACTTCTACTAATTCAGCACCCAAAGCTACCAGCTCTCTTATCTACGTACTTACTGGAGCCCCCCCTCCCCTTCTCTACAGCTTGTCTCCACACTACCCTAGCCCTCAGGGTTTGGACCTGATTGACCATGCATTTCTGGTATAGCAGGTCCCATTAGGCTTCCATATCTAAGTTGAGACTTCACTTTTTTCCTCTAGTGTTTTATTTTGAAAAACTTCAAACCTATAGAAAAGCTGTACAAATAGTAGAGTGAGCAACCATGCACTCTTCATCTAGATTTACCACTTAACTTTTTGCAATATTTACTGTACTTGCTTCTCTAAGTACATGCACATATATTAGTGCCTGTGTATTTTTATTTATTGAACCATTTGAGAGTTAACTGCAGATGAGAGCCTTAATCCTTAATAACTTTCCTATGTATCTCCTAGGAGTAGGGAACACAGTACTATTATCTCACTCAAGAAATGTAACGTTAGGGATCCCTGGGTGGCGCAGAGGTTTAGCGCCTGCCTTTGGCCCAGGGCGCGATCCTGGAAACCCGGGATCGAATCCCACATCGGGCTCCCGGTGCATGGAGCCTGCTTCTCCCTCTGCCTGTGTCTCTGCCTCTCTCTCTCTCTCTCTGTGACTATCATAAATAAATAAATAAATTTAAAAAAAAAAAAAAAAGAAATGTAACGTTAATCAGCTCTACTAGTTGATATATATATGGTTTGTATCAAGTCTCCCCAGTTGTCCCAGTAATGTAGTTTTAGCTACTTTTCCCCCTAATCCAAGATCCAGTGAAGGGTCATCCACTACATTTAGTTGTTCTATCTCTAGTTCCCTTATATCTACAGCAGTTTTCCAAACTGTTTTCTACCTTCCATAACATGACACTGGCATTTTTACAAGTCCAAGCTGGTTGTCAAACACTCTGTGCCAGATCCTGAGGAGCCAGAGATTAAACAGACTCCATCCCCTCTCTGAAAGCGTGCCAGCTGAGAGAGAGGCATAGGTAGACATACTTGTGGTGTGAGCCAGGAATGATGAGCAATGGGCAAGGTGAAAGAAGAGGTTAAAAAGAGTTCCTGGGGGAGGCAGTGCCAGATTAGGGGTGCAGTGTCAGGTAAGAGGCCTGTGAAGGTGAGGTCACAAGGAGCTCCTTCCAGCCCTCAGAACAGACTGAGTGAGACAGGAGATAGCTAATATAGCTGGTCCTACAGACTCTTAATCTTATTACAACTACCCAGCATTAACCTCTAGGTCTTCTATTTAGAGACTGCCCAGATTCCTCTCTGCTGGAGGAAGGGGTTCATTTGTCCCATGGTGGTAAGCTCCCTGTGCCTGTCTTTCTAAATTGCCATGCCAGGTCTTCTGAGCTTATAAAGTGGTTCTCCTTCAAAATCCTAACATTCACAGGATTAAAGCCAAATAACTGTGAACTCTGTTAAGATGCCCCTTCATCCCCATACAGAGTTTCCTTGTAGAACTGTCAATTCTAAGATGACACATAATTCATTAAACCTGTATTTAGTCCATTACCCTATCAGTCGGTCAATCAGAATTCACTGCACAATGCCAAGGTCTGGTTTAGGCACAGAGAGTTCCACAGTAAACTAGGTGTCCAGGTCCTTACACCAAGTTTACAGCCTAGTAAAGAAGAGGAACAAACAAGTGAACAGTGAACTTGTGGTGATATACTTTAATAGGACAAGTTCCGAGTTCAGCAGTTCAAGCCAGATGTCAGGGATGACTTTCCAGAAGAAATGATATATCTAAGCTTGGCCCTGAAGGAGCAAGATAATCAGGTGAAGATGCCACAGACCCAAGGAGATGGAGGAGGGGAGTGAGGAAGAATGCTCCGGTTGACTCAATAGCACGTGAGACCATGAGGGACAAATGGGAGCACAACCCAGGTCAGAGGAACTGGGTGTCTGTAGGGCTGGGAACCACAGTGGCAGGGAGGTAGCAGCCGAGTTGGAAAAGCTCTAACTGACCACGTTAGCGGCTTTACCTCATTGCGCAGTGAGGACCCAAGGAAGGGGCACAGTCAGTCCTGTGCTTCAGAGAGGTCACTCAGGATCCTGTGTGGGTAAATGGCTTGGTGTGGAGAGACACAGTAGGCAGGGAGACTGGCTGGAGGTTTTTGTGGATCTGTGAGTCCTATTAGATTTGGGGATGATCCTTTCCTTTGATATCCAAATCTGAATAACATAAAATGAATCCCCACCCCATGTAATTCAGACTAGGTTCCCTGCTCTGACTCAATTCTTATCCTCTTCTTTCCCTGACCACTCTCAGAGCTGACCATCTCTCCCTAAGCTCCTTTGTCCCAACTTTTGATCCAGTTCCTCAGCCTTCATTTCCCTAAGGGAAAATGAATACAAGGCTGCTAAGTGTAATAAACTTATACTGAAGCTCAGGAGGTAAAAAAGAATTGTCACAAAGAACAGAAAGCATTTTAACATATTTGTTTTAATCTTAATGTTTATCAGTGGGGCACCTAGGGGATTCAGTCAGTTAAGCATCCAGTTCTTAGTTTCAGCTCAGATCACGATCTCAGAGTTATGAGATTGAGGCCCACATTGGGCTCTGCACTCAGGTGGGAGTCTGCTTGAGATTCTCCCTCTCCCTCTCTTTTAACTCTCCCCCTACACTCATGTGCTCTCTCTTTCTTTTTTTTTAAGATTTTATTTATTTATTAGACAGAGGGCATGAGAGTGAGGAAGCACAAGCAGGGGGAGCAGCAGGCAGAGGGAGAGGGAGAAGCAGGCTCCCCTCAGAGCAGGGAGCCCAGTGTGAGGCTCCATCCTAGGACCCTGGGATCATGACCTGAGCCAAAGGCAGACGTTTAACCAACTGAGCCACCCAGGTGCCCCTCTCTCTTTCTCTCTTAAATGAAACAAACCCCCCTCAAAAAAAAAAAACTTAATGTCTATAGCTATTATAGGATATATCTTACTGGCCTCCTTCACCTTAGGCCTCAGTCTGCTGCCATTTCCAGGACCCACTCTGGGCCTGGGGGATTTTCTTCTCTATTTTCTATTCCTTCCATCCTCCTCCTTTTCCAGCTACCAGCAGGCAACTCCAAATTAATTTATCATACACAATCATTTCATTTCCTTTGGTCTCTGTTTTCCCTGACCTTGTCTTTCATAACCATAATTATATAAATAAAACAATGTAATTATATAAATGAAAGAACCATGTAGCCCACAGATCTATACTTTCAGCAACTCAAAGAACAAAGACAAAAGCTATTGGTGGAGAGATTTATTCCATCTATCCTGTGTTTTTTTTCTGCCTTCCTGTGGATTAATCCAGTTGTGTTTTGTGTGTGTGTGTGTGTGTGTGTTTTGTTTTGTTTTTTTAATGATTTTGTTCTCGTTGGCATCCTGGGTCATGCTTCTGTCCTTTGCAATTTTTCTTAGGGATCAAGTGGTTAGGTAATTCTTGGGATTCTTTGGGGCCACCAGTGAATCCTAAAACCAAGCATTGTCTAGCACACCTCCACTTGGACTCTCCTTCAGGCCACAGCTTTTAAACATCAATTTGTCAGGAACAGTTCTCAAGGTCTCCTCATCTTAAAAAAACTCCCTTTGGGCAGCCCTGGTGGCTCAGCGGTTTAGTGCTACTGTCAGCCCAGGGTGGGATCCTGAAGACCTGGGATCGAGTCCCACGTCCAGCTCCCGCATGGAGCCTGCTTCTCCCTCTGCCTGTGTCTCTGCCTCTCTCTCCCTCTCTGTCTCTCCTGAATGAATAAATAAAATCTTTAAAAAATATATTACTAAGCAAAGGAATAGGATATTAAGACAGAAAATAACAAGGGGAGCTTTTTTTTTTAAGATTTTATTTATTTATGAGAAACAGAGACAGAGAGTTAAAGAGAGAGAGAAAGGCAGAGACACAGGCAGAGGGAGAAGCAGGCTCCATGCAGGGAACCCGGGATGTGAGGACGATCTGGCTGTAACATCTGTCACCCCATTGATCGCCAGGGTTGATTTGGCTAATCTGGCTAGCTAGGCGGGTGTCCCCTTCCTCCCTCACCGCTCCATGTGCGTCCCTCCTGAAGCTGCATGCTTGGTCGAAGAGGACAACCATCCCCGATAGAGGAGGACCGTTCTTTCGTCAAGGGTATACGAGTAGCTGCGCTCCCCTGCTAGAACCTCCAAACAAGCTCTCATGCAGGGAGCCCAATGTGGGACTCGATCCCGGGTCTCCAGGATCACTCCCCGGGCCAAATGCAGCGCTGAACTGCTGAGCCACCCAGGCTGCCCTGCTTAGTAATATTTATAGTAGGTTCTCACTTTTTATAAACTTGTGCTTGTCATCCTTCCCACTTAGGTTACTTATTCCATGAGGAGGGGGAGGGACAGTATCTGGTTTTTGCATCATTCTCCATATCCATCATTGTCACATAGCAAGTATTTAACAATATTTGTTGAATGAAAGTGTAGTAGAGAATGTCAGACATACAGTTCAGAGAAGGATTCTTTTTTAATGAGACAAACTTAAGCATACACAAGAACTCTGGGTCCTGTGTTGGTGGAAGAATTTTCTTAGATACATAGCACAAGTCCATTCATTCATTTCACCCCTGGAAGAGGAAAGCGTGGTTGTGAGCACAGAGTCCTTGAATCTCAAGTGGAGAGTCCTCTGGAGGTGATCTAGCGTCTAGCCCAACAGATGAGGGTAGTTATCTGACTTCTGCTTAAGTGCTCCCGATGACAGGTTGCTCACCCTCACCTTCGGCAGTCGATTTTGTTGAACACTTCTGATAGCTAAAATGACTTCCCTTTTGAGCCAAAATCAGTCTTCTTATAACTCCTTTCCCCCATTTTACTCTCTGCCTTTCAAAAAGGCCAATCTGCCTCCAGTTCTCTTCCCTTCCTATGACTGCTATTAGGGTATTTGTCTCCCCTGACTTTTCTCCAGACTCTATATTCCCAGGCTCTTTCTCCTTTGCATGATTTCTAGACTTCTCCCCACCAGTCTTGCCATCTTCCCCTGGGAACTCTAGTTTTTAAGGTAGCCTTGCAAGGTGATACTTAGAGAAAATCTGCTTCTAACTGAAAATCAGTGGGTAAGGAAAGCTCCTTACCTGTCTGTTTACCTCTACACACCCCCTCCCTAGCATAGCAGCTAGTACACAAATGTTCGTTGAATGTAGGAATGAGCTCCCTCTCATACTGACTCTTCTCATGTCTCTAGCACATCCATAGCAAATTTAATATAAATTGACCCTATGAGGCACCTTTTCATAGATGGCCAAACTGAATCCCAGAAAAAAGGCAGTGATCACCAACCAGTGATCAGGCCAGAAATTGAACTCAAGTCTTTCAGCCCTAACTTCTGAGCCCTGGGCCAGTGGTTGCAAAGTTTCTTTTGTTTCCATAGTAGAACTCCTTTTTGCAAAGTTAAGATTATATGAGAACTCTGGTCTATAAAAGTTAAAACCAGAGCTATTCTGCTAGAAGCTGGCCTCCCTGTGGAAGTCCTCAGGGCTCTGTGGAGCAGTTTGAAAGCACTGCAGTGTTCTATACAGCATTGTCTTACTGAAGCAGCCAGGGCCTTGTTCAGTTGGCCTTAAGTGGACTAGAACCTCCCAGAGCCCTAGACATGATTCTTCCATTTGGCCACTACATCTCATTAGTGGAGGTTTGATGACATTGCCAGTCTAGGTGCTACCCATCCAGATTTCCAGGCCCCTCAATTCAGACTCCAGGGCTCAGGTGCCATTCCTAGCATTGCTGAGAGGAAGACACACTGACTTCCATCAGCAGCTGGTGAGGCCCTGGTACTGTCATAATAATTCTTCACATCTGTTAACGCAGGGTAGGCAAGTGGTACTGGCCCCAGGCTTTGCCGGGTAAGATGAGGTCTAGAAAGGTGATATCACCCTGCCAACACATGCAGAAACTAGATGTCAGCTTTTTCTTGAGTTACTGCAGAGGACTTGGGTTTGCCATTCTAACTCTGAGTGAAGAATAAATAAAATGGCAGGTCCCCACCTTGATAAAGTCCGTCCCATTGCATCTTCTCATCTGATGTTTTCAGCATGACAAAGGGTGATTTTTTCCCCCCATTTTACAGATGAGGAAGCTGGTGCTGAGAAAACACAGCTTGCCTGGGGTCAAATACCTAGTGAAAGGCAGGAGCTCAGGCCTAGAATGCTGGCCTCCTGTCTGAGGGTCTGTGCTCCTGTTCTTGTCTCAAAATGAGATGCTGCTATGGTCATCTCTTCTAGAAAACAGGAATCTGAAAGCTCATCTGCAAAAAGGGGTGGGCTGTGGTTCGGGTACCCAAAGCTTCTCTCTTCAGAAGCATTTCTGGGGAAGGGTTTCATCAGTCCCAGTCCCTGAGAGAAGGGCCAGTAGCTCTCTCCTGCTAGACTTGACTTTATGCCCCTGGTTACCAAGCAAGTTCAGGGGAGTATTAGAAAGTAGTCCTAGAATCCACAGAGGTCTTACTATGTGCCAGACATTGTGCTCAACCGTAGTGTTGACCACAGGCCCTAAGTGAGTCCCAAGCATTACCTAAATAGCCGAGACCTCTAAGAAAAACCACAGAGGACAGTGGTATGATGCCCCAGGAGCCAGGATGCCCTCCATAGGCAGAGATGCTGTGACCAGGGTGAGAAACTGGCCTGTTGCAGGTAGACCCCAGTCATGAGAGGGAACCTGCTTCAGGTTCTGGAGTGCACTGTCAGGGGCTGCTGCCTGCTGCTGGACCTCAGAAGAAAAGAAAGGCACTTCCCGTGTTCTAAATGAGAGTGTGGCTCCTAGAGAAGCACCTTGCCTACTCAGTGCCAGAGCCAAGTTTTAACCCTGATTCTGATCTCCACAGCCCTACTCTCACAATTGCAGAAACCTGGCTTCCTTGGAGTGTTTCTCTTGAGCAAGGCAAATAAGAAAGGAGGGGAGGGAACATAGGAGCAGACCTTTCACAGATAGACCTTTAGCCAGGCATTGAAGAGCAACATTAAATGTCCTGCTGGCTGAGAGGGTCACCTTCTAAAGTACCCTCATCTAAGCAAGTGTATCTCTTCTCCAGCACCAGTCCCCTGCACTTGCATCTCATGTGCAGGGAGGCAGCCTCTTCCTAATAGCTCTATTTGTTTTAAGGTTTTCCTTATCCATAAAAAGCATAAGACAGCCAGTCTGGAAGAAACTACAAAGACCACTAGTCTAAAACGAAGAATCTCTAAGGAGATCCAAGCCCAAAGAGTGGCATTGGGCTTGACCAAGGCCACCTAGTGAGAACCTGAGACACAGCCCAGGGCTTCCTGTTTTGCTGCCTCTTGCTCCAAACAGGTACCTGGGAGGCCAGCACCCTGCCAATCATTCCAGGGTAGTTCCTGCTCTAACTCTGGCTTTACTGTTTTCCAGGTGAAAGCTTTGTCTTGGGGAATAGTCTGACTCGGTCTTTGGAACCACACTCAGACTCAATGGACTCTACCTTGAATCCCACCAACCTTGTCAGCGGCTCCCAAAACCTTCGAACCCATGGGTACCGGCCTTTGCTTCCATCCTGTGGCCTCCCACTGAGTACTGCCTCAGCTGTGCGCAGGCTGTGCTCCAGGGGTAAGCTGACCAGAGTTCCGGCACTCCCACCCTCCCTCACTCTTTCCTTCTTCCTCACTCAGATCTGATTGCCCCTCATCTGGTAGTTGGACTCGGGTCTAGACTTACCATTTGTGTCTGACTAGGTATCTGGGGGGCAACTGAAGCTCTGGAATTGGCTTGAGAATAATGGAAACTAAGAGCCAAAGACCTAGAATCAAAGGGATAGGGAAGGATACACATTCACTTATTACCCATTTATTTGAACATCATCTGTGTTTGGCATGGGAATGCAAAAATGGATCACTTCTTGTCCTTAAGGAGCTCACAGTCTTAGGGGAGAAACAAACAGTACTTCAACACGTAATTGTAAAACATCATCTTGAATTCAGAGATATGCTGTGAGTAGTATGAAAACTGTAAGAATCACCTAACCCAAGCTTGGTGTCCAGGGGAAGCTTCTTTGAGGAAGTGACACCATCTCTGATTTAAAAGCTTGACTGTATGAATGGTGATCTCAAGGGTAGTAGGGGAGAGAGAGCTCTCCAGAAAGAGAGTGTAGCAGGAACAAGGGCAAAGGGATAAGAACCGGTACAGGTGGTGTGCATGGAACTGCATGCACTTTGGTATTGCTGAACATAAAATGTCATACTGGGACTTCAAGCAGAAAAGCCTGAAAGGTCAGAGGCTACTTCATAGAGGACCCAAATGCCATGGTAGAGTTTGGAGTGGATCCTGCAGGCAATGTGAAGCTGCTAAAGGCTTCTAATTAGAGGTGAGACCTAAACAGGTTTGTGTTTTCAGTAGATCATCGGCTACTGTGTTGAAGGTGCATCTAAGGAAGGACAGATCAGAGAACCAGTTAGGAGGTTGTAGAGTGGACCAAACCAGAACAAATAAAGGCCTGGACTAGGATGGTGATAGATTTATAGAAGATTGAATCGATTAAAAAACAATTCACATGGTATATTTAAACAGATTTAAGGATTGTGAGAAAGAAGGCAGCAGGACTGTCTCCTCGGTTTCTAGAGGGTGGCAGGGGGGGATGGTGGTGCCCCTCACTGGAGAGAGGAGACCAACCACAGAAGAGAAAGAAGGGGAAGGAGGCCATGGGTCATCTAGATGATACCCAGCAGGCACTGGCTCTGCAGGTCTGATTCTCAGGGAAGTGGACCGAATCAAAGATAAATATTTGGGAGTCATCAGCATCTAGATGGTAGTTGAAGCTGTAGGGTGAATGACAGCCACTTTCCAGGAGCATTATTGTAGAATGAAAAGAACAATTGACCAAAGATAAGGTCCTGGGGGCCAACAAGGTTCAGGAAGAGGATCCCAGAAAGAAACAAAGGAGTAACCAAATGTGAGGAAAATCAAAATTTGATATGGCAGTGGCCAGGATGACAGAGTATTTTAAAGATAGCACAGCCATACAAAGGTTTGGTAAAGCAAGGATTCCCCCCGCCCCTGCAATGTGGAGATTAGAGGGCAGCTGACAGCCTTAGCAAGAGCAGCTTTGATGGTGGTGGAAGGCGATGAGGACAGGTTGCATGGCGGGCTATTAGGGAGGGTTTAGGGACCTTCAAAAGAAGGTCTTCAAGAGCAGGAGTGCATTGGGTGAATCTATCAGCAGACAAGTTGAGCCTTCCAAGAAGAAGAGATACAGGAAAGAGGAGAGAGCAAGGTATGGATGTGGTGGGAAGAGTTAGGGATCAAGGGTACAGACAGAAAGATGGGTCAGTCTTAAGCATTGTCCTCTGAGACTGGAGGGAAGATTGACGGTGGCCACAAGGGCATGGAGAGGGGGCCGAGGAGGAGAGGGCTTAGAGGTGCCCCCAGAGTGGACTGGTCAAGAGAAGAGGGAGGAAATGGAGTGAGGAGAAGGGAATGGCCTGCAGGAAATACCAAAGGCCCAGCTGTGCTTGGACACTAGTTTGCCAGTTTGCAAGAGAGGTGATTTTCCTCTATGGTTCTTAGAAACCTAGAAAAGCCTGAGAATTAAAGTTTTCTGTTGAGCTAGGAGGGCCAGAGGGCTGGGTTGAGGGAGTGTGCGAAGGAGTGATAGCAATGGAGGGACAGTTGTTTAGGTTAGCAGCACCGGATTTGGGCCGGGCAGGGAAGAAGCACAGCTGGGACAAGGCTGAAGGATGGGGGAGTTTGTAAGTCTGGTGTGCTAAATCTCCCTGTGAGGTGACGGGTTTAGCGGACTTACATCCAGGACAGTTGCAGAGATGGAAGGTTGGGATCAGAGAAAGGGATGTTTGAATTTCTGAAGTGGGTCTGTTCCAAGTGATGGCAAGAAGCAGACAGTGGCCTTAGCAGGAGGTATTTGAAGTAGAGTCGAGGGGGATCCCTGGGTGGCTCAGGGGTTAAGTGCCTGCCTTTGGCCTAGGGCATGATCCTGGAGTCCCGGGATCGAGTCCCACATCAGGCTCCCTGCATGGAGCCTGCCTGTCTCTCTGCCTGTGTCTCTGCCTCTGTGTGTGTGTGTCATGAATAAATAAAATATTTTTAAAAAAATGAAGTAGAGTCAAGGTGAAGGTCACTGGAGGCACGGTGGCTTAATGGTGTGTGCCTCTGAAGATGATGATAGGACCTGGCTGGAGCACGAGGGAGTGACCAGTGTAGCAAACAGTCTTCATTTAGCAAGGGATAGAAGCCCAGGGGTCTGCAGGCAGCAGTGATGAGGAAGAGCAGATGGCTGGGGACATATCTGGCCTCTGAAGAACATGAACTTTCCTAGGAGAACAGCCTAAAAGCAGCCATGGAGAGACAGGAGAATGCCACCTCCACACCCCCGCTGTGGCCTCCTGCAGCTCCAGCTGTGGAACAGGGGGAAGATTCCATTGACAAGGCCTGCAGAGGAGAGAAGTGGCCTCAGGAGAGAGAGTTTTCAGGGAGACTGAGCAGGAGGAGGGTGGCAAGAGGCTGGGACACCCCCTAGCCCTCACCCCACAAGGCAACGTGGGGAGCTCTGCAGTCCCTGCCTTGAGTCTGAGGGACGTCCACTCCCCTCTCAGGCCCCTACATTCCTCTCATGCACAGCAGACGTGCTGATAGTGGCCTGGTGTTTTCACGATGGAAGCAGGGATATGGGGTCCCTCGGGAAGCTTAATCGTTGCCCAGGTGTGAGGATTACTGTCCGTGTTCTGCCTCCCAGGACCCTCTCTGTTAGCCGTGCTTCTTGACTGCTGCCCTGTGCAGCACTGGCCTCAGAGGCCACTGTTGTCTCCAGGACACCTCCACTCCCCCTGTGGGATGCCTGAGTCTGCTGACCAGGTTATGGTCTACATCTCTTCTGACCTCGAAGAACCTCATAAGGCTATGAAGGATTCCACGTTTGGCACTAGGATTTTTTCCCTCAAAGTATTCGGCTGTTGAGTCTGTCTGTCCCTCTTATTTCACTAATGGAGGATGAGTAGGCATCAGTTTGTTAGTCTGGTGTCCTGCCTTAGATGCACCTCACCTGCCTTAGTCATTCTCAGACGCAGACTCCCTCTCTTCCTTGAGGGGCAGCCGTACTCACTGGGCAGCGGGGGAGAGGCCCGCTATAGTCTGTGTGTAGAAATAGGAATGGGAAAAGACAGATTCAGGGCACCAACCTGCCTTCTTCCTAGCTGTGTGGTCTTGAGAAAGTCACTTCACTTCTCTGGGCCTCTGTTTCCCCATCTCCAAACTGAAGATGATGCTACTTCCTTCAAGGGATGTTTTAAGGGGCAAAGAAGCTGACAGTGGGGGCGAGGGTTCCTTGGTGATGTTCACATTCAGACCCTGCTTCCCCACCGGCACCACCACCACCTGGGGCATGCCACAGCCATGTCTCGCTGGGACCATGACAGCAGCGTACCGGTCTCCACTTTGCCCTTGCCCAAAGTCTAAGCCTGTTATCTGCATGGACTCTGAGAGTGATTCTTTCCGTTGTGAGCTGATTCAAGTCACTCTGCTCAGAGCCGACCTACTTCATAGAAAAGCCAAGGGCTTCTCAGTGGTTTACAAGGTCCTCTGTTACCTGCACCCCCAGGCCCCCCACCCCGTCACACACACTGCCTCTCAGATGTTATCCCCTACCCCTTTCTCTTCATTCACTCTACTCCTGGCTCCACCTTACACGTACCAGTCACTCTTCTGCCTCAGGGTCTTGCTCAGGTATCATCATTTCAGAGATATCTCTCCCAACCTGCCGCCTGCCCTCCTGGGGCGTGTATTCTAACAGAAGAAGGCTGACAGACAAATTCATAATATATAATAGTATAGTATATGTGACTGTGGAGTGTGTGTTTATTTCTGGCCCCCAGGGGCTTAGGAATTGGCTGAGATGGTCCAAGGACACACCCAAGATGTATCTTCTCTCTGCTGTCCGTGACCTCTAGCTGGTTTCTCTGTTAGCGTCACGGTGGACTGTGAGGGCGGGCCAGGAGAAGTGGCTGGCTCACAGAGCCCTCCAGCTTCCTGCCGACCACCAGCTATGAAGGCCATTGGAGTCTCTGTGGCTGTAACACCCTACTTGCTCCAGCACACCTCTCCCCTGGCCAGTGCCCAGCTAGAAGTCTAAGATAGAACATGCTGGAGTCTCTTCCCCACGGAGCAGGCCAAGCCAAGTGTGCTTCAACTTTTAGACCTGGGACCCAGAGTGAAGGGAAATGGAGGAGATTTTTAGCCTTTGTAAGAGATAGGTGAAGAGTGCACCCTTCTGCTTTCCTAGCTGTGTTTCAGCCCACCTCTCAGCTGTGTGCCGCATCTCCTGGGTGGTGAGGATACAGACATGAGCAGGGCAAGGTCTCTGCCTCAACGCCGACGTAGTCTGGTGGGGGAGACAAAAATACACAAGTAACTATTATGTGCGGTCATTCATTCATTGAACAAACCTGTTTGAACATCTGCCACGGCAGACCAGGCATCTTTCACGTGTTGGGGACCGTGAAGGAAGACCCTGCGCCTCCTTGTGTCTCCCCTACTCCTAGTACTCTACTCAGCAGGACCTCACCCTTGACACCAGACATGGGGGTTCTCCACACACCAAGCGATTGTGCCACTCCACCTGGGAGAGTGTCCCATCCCACGGGGTAAGGGTTCCATCACACAAGCCTGCCCCCCCCCCACCCCAGGCCACACAGCACTCCAGGTTGTCACCTGTTCTTCTGACTGGCTGTAAATCAAGGGTTCCCACGATCTCCTCCTCGGGTTCACTCAGGAACACCGTTCCTTACTTAGGTGACCAGCTTTTTATGAAAGGATATGGAAGAGCTGCCCAGGGCAAGGCTTGAAGGGGGGGCACAGGCCTCCACGCCCCACCCACCCTGCCCCGCCCCGGGGTGCTGCTCTCCCCACACCTCCATGTGCTCACCAGCCCAGGTGCTCTCCAAACCCTGTCCTTTTGTTTTTTTATGGAACCTTCATTACACAGGCACAATTGATGAAGTCATTGGCGATAGATACTTCTTCCCAGGGAGGTCAGCAACCAGCCCCCATCCTCAGGGGCTTTCCAGAAGTGAGCTCATGAACATAGGTGCGACTGAAAGGGGCTTATTACACATAGTAAAAGACATCTTTATTTCTCTTACCATTTAGGAAATGCCAAGAATTTTAGGGTTCTGTGCCAGAAACAGGACAAAGACCACATGTGTATGTTTCTTATTAAAAATCACAGTATCGGGCAGCCCGGATGGCTCAGCGGTTTAGCGCTGCCTTCAGCCCGGGGTGTGATCCTGGAGGCCCAGGATCGAGTCCCACGTCAGGCTCCCTGCATGGAGCCTGCTTCTCTTCTCCCTCTGCCTGTGTCTCTGCCTCTCTCTCTCTTTCTCTCTCTCTGTCTCTCATGAATAAATAAAATCTTTAAAAAAAATAGTGTATTTAAAAAAATCACAGTATCACCAGGAAATAGGGCAGAAAATAGACTACAGACAATAAACATAAATACATGAATTATTCTAGGTCGTGATACGTGCTGGGAAAACAGAAGAGTAATTGGATTGAGAATGGCTCTGGGGGGAATGGAGTACTTTTACTAGGAGGTCAGTGACGATCTCTGAGGAATTGATATTTGAGATAAATATTGAGAAGGAATCAGATATGCAAAGTCCTAGGAAAAGAACATTGCAGACAGAGGAAATTAAAGGTCAAAGAATAAAAGCATAGCCTATTCAAGAAGCAGGAGGAAAGCCAGCGTGTCTGGAGTGTGGAAAGGAAGGGGTGGGAGTAGGGGGTTGAGATGCGGTCAGAGGTAGAAAGGGCCAGATGATGGGGTTCCTTCTAGACCATGCATGCGGTAAGGAGTTCAGATTTCAGAGAGCCCATCAGGGAAAGGAGAGGATCTGTACTTGAGCCAAGACTGATACAGAAGCTCTGAGCAGAGCACTACATTAACGAGGTTCCTCGCAGCCCAGGCAAAACTGTCTTCTTCCTCTGTGCATCATCAGGCTGTGACGAGGTTAGCTACTCTCCAGGCCTTGGAGGAGGCACAGGGTATTGGCCACCACTTTTTTTCTCCCTAGATCCCAAGGATTTGGCTTTAACCTTCCCCATCTCCCAAAGTCTCCCCAGAAATGGTCTCCAGAGCCAGGACAAAAGCAGCCTTCCCTACCAGGCCCCCAGTGAACCCAAGTCATCCCCTTACTCACTGTTACCAGACTCGGGTCTAGGCTGACTCACAACCTTAATGTAAAATTCCTTCTGACCCTTTCCAAAATCAGATCTAAAAGAACAAAGAGTTGACTGAAGAAGAGTCTCAGAGCTTCATCCCTTTGCAGAAAAACCCATCCCTCCCTCGGTCACCTCCAGTTCCTCTGCTCTGGCACTGCCACGAGCCTCACCCACAGGGCCCTTGGGACACACCACGGAGAGTGGTGGGGCGTTACAAACCAGTCCCCACCCGTTATGGCAGGTTTCCTCCTGTCCTGCAGGGTCGGACCGATACCTGGAAAGCCGGGACACCTCTCGACTGAGTGGCCGGGACCCCTCCTCATGGACAGTGGAGGACGTGATGCAGTTTGTCCGGGAAGCTGATCCTCAGCTTGGACCTCACGCTGACCTTTTTCGCAAACATGTAGGTACCCCTGCCCGACCAGTCCCCAGCCTTGCTTCCGCAACTTGTAGACGCTTAAAGCTCCCATGAAACTGAGCACAGTTGACCCCTGATGAAAAGAGAGCCAGAATCTTGGGTCTCAAGCATCCCTGGTTGGGCACCGAGTCCAGCCTGTGCCTGTAGTGTCACATTCCTGCTGGCTGCATGGCCAGGGGCCTCAGGGCCAGAGCAAGGACTCTCCTCTTTTCCTAGGAGTGCTTGCTCGCACATCTGCCTGCCATGGCCTGAGAACCAGGGGCCTCAGCCCAACATAGAGTTCCTGCCACATGGCTCCCACTGTCTGACCTCCTCAGCCCCCATCCTGTCCTTGCTCTTCTGTGAGCCTGCAGCATCTCTTCTGTGACTATTTGGCTGTGCAGCCAGGTACTGCTGCGGACCCGCCAGCAGCGACCATACTCCTGATCTGGGGTGCAAACCCCTTTCCCCACAGCCCCCACTGCTTGGTGCTGCTCTGCCCTTTGGGCGCTCAGAACAGATGTGCTGCCTCTCATGAATCATTTCACTTTTCCGTGCTGGTGGGTTTGGGGGTACCCTTGGGTCAAGCCTGAAAGTCTCACAGCTGCTCAGTAAAGGCCTGCTCTGGGCCTAGCTCACACAGGGGAGTCCCTGCCCCCCAGGAAGAAGGTGGCTCCCAGAGGAACAGTCTGGGAGAGGGGCTCCAGCACAGGACTGGGGGGGTGGGGACTCCCAGGAACTGGAACATAGAGGTCAGCCTGTCAGCCATCAGTGGTCAGCCATCAGCCGCTGGGAGGGCGGGGACACTGCCTCAGGCTGCAGCAGGGCAGTAAAGCTGTGAGGAGCACCCACTGGGCTCAGGAGGAGTGGCGGGTGGGGGGGCGGGGCGGCGGCTGACTCACTGGGCCCCATGGGCCTGGCACCTCCCAGGGGGTCAGGCCACCAGGCCTCTGATGGCACGTTCCCCCACAGGAGATCGACGGCAAGGCCCTGCTCCTGCTGCGCAGCGACATGATGATGAAGTACATGGGGCTGAAGCTGGGGCCAGCACTCAAGCTCTCCTTCCACATTGACCGGCTCAAGCAGGGCAAGTTCTGAACCGGGAGACGCAGCCTAGACCACCAAGGGGTCACCCAGAACGGGCCAGCACTCTTCTCCCCGGAAGGGGGGCCAGCAGCCCACTGCCGGCGCCTCAGTGGAGTTCAGGGCCGCCTCAGGACTCTGGAGGCTGTGCGGAGCCACCACCGCTCCCCCTCCTGCCATGATATGTCCTTCCATGAAGGACCAAGGGGAGAGTGCAGGCCCAGGGCTGGCGCTTCTCTTCCCCTAGCCCTGCCTCAGCTCTGAGGTCCCTCTGTATTTATTTCTCAAGCCTGGTTGGCTTCTCACAGGGTGTTTAGACTGAACACCTTCCAGGTGATGGAGGAAGGGGCAGACCCCTGAGGCCTCAGTGGATGGGGCCCTCGACTGACACCTGGGCCCATCCACCTGCTGGGCCTGGCGTGGCACCCCATTGCCCCGCAGCTCCCACCACCACTTCATGAGAGCCCCAGACTCCAAACTCATGGTGCAGACTTCTACCTTTTTTTAAAAAAGATCTTTTCTTATTGTTTAAATGTATTGTTTCTGGCACTTGGGCAAGCCCTCCAGCTCATACTCCTCTCACTCCCGACACTGGGCTTCAGGAGAAGGGAGACTGCCTGGCCCTGGTCCCCAAGAGACATGGGCCCTCTTCAGAGGCCATCAGGGCCATCCCCCGAGGGCACGTTGTCTGTAGGATGGACAGATCCTTCGGGCCTTAACCATATCACTCAGCAGGGAGAGGAGAGGGTCCCTGTCACCTTTCCCTCTTCTGCCTCTGGGCCCTTTAGCCCTGGACCTCCACTGTGGGAATGGGAGTCCCCTGCCCCATAGCTCCTTGGCCTGGCCAGAACTACTGCCGAAGGAGGTTAGGCCCCATGATTTTAGGTCACGAAGGCCGTAAGGTGGATGGAAGGGAAGGGTCTGCAGGCTGGAGTCTAGTTGTACCCTCTCCGTCATCCAGATGCTTCCTTTATAAGCAAGTCAGCAGCACAGCTGCCCCTGCTGCCATCCAGACTTCTTTTATGTCAATCTGTTTATAAATAAAAACCAATATAGATGCCAGTGTGGTTTTAATCAGTCGACAGAGCACTGCACTTCCAATGGCAGAGCACTCCCCTCTCTTGCCCTAGTTTCCTCATTCTTAAAGGAGGTGTGTGGACAAGGTGATCCCCAAGAGTCCTTCTGATTCCAGCAGTCCCCAGAAGCAGACTGTCTGCCCGATGCCTACTGGGAAGGCCGTGTGGAGCTCGTTCCTGCCCTCAGAGGGCTGCACTCTGGTGCAGCAAGACAGTGGGGAGCACAGAAGCCACACAACGTCCAAGCAGGAAGAACAGTATTAAAAAGAAAAAAGGGGGAAAAAGGAAGAACAGTATTTGGGTCAGCAGCTCTGAGAACCTCCGTGGCTGGGTTCATCTCATCGTCACCGCCTTGAGGTGAGATGCAGGCTCGCCCAGCTTGCATTGTACCCTTTGTGGCAACCTGGGGCCAGACACTCCAGTCCAGGGCCACATGGCCTCATTTCTATTGGGGTCACCGGAGGTGGTGTAGGGGCAGCGGCGCCATGCAGGAAAATCTGATAATAGCTGACACTCTTGTGTCACTGTGGGCCCGTGAACTACTCCACAGGAATTAGAATTGGCCCATTAAATCTTCACAGCAAACCCATCTTCTGGATGAGGAAATGTAAGGTCAGGTCCCAGGAAGCACCAAAGCAGGTGTTTGAGCCAAGTACTCTGAAACCAAGGCCAAGGTTGAAGTTCTAGTGAGTGTGTTTATTGTAAGGCTTTGGCTGGGTCATTTCCCTTTGTTGGGCCCACGTGGCCATGAGGGCTTCAGATGATGGCCCTGCCAATTCTCGCCATGGCTGGCGCCAACATGGGGAGTAATTTATAATGTCTTTTACACTTGGCCCCTGTGAGTTCTCACCACGGTCGTGCGGTCTGGGTCCAGGCTCCCGAACCAGAGCAGAACCGTCTTCTTCACAGGCTCCTGGACGTGGGGTGTGGTAGGCGTGCCGTCCGTCCAGAGACAGCCTTACTGACCCCTGACAATGAACTTCTGGGTGTGATCCTTCCCCAAGAGACAGACGCAGGGACTGGAGGTAGTGCCAGCACGTGGAGGCAGGCCAGACACCCTGCAGGGCTGCCCTGGTGGAGCCGGCCAGCTCCTGCCTCTCCTGCCCTCTGGTCGCCAAGAGCATAGTGTACCAGCTTGCTCGTGCTGACTTACTCATGCACAGTCTTGTTTAAACCTCACCGTCACCCTGAGGGACTACCGTGCCCGCACCCCCACACACCCTTTTCAAGGGGGGAAGCTACAGCTTGGACAGCTACTTGACCCCAAACTCCACAGCTTATCAGGGGTGCCTGTCACACCCTCCCGGGCCGCCGTCCCAGATCCTGCTGACCAGTCAGACTCAGGGCTTCCACAGGCCACCTTGAAGGCTGTGAGATGGAAACTTCTGCCACCGCAGGACAGCATGAAGCAGTCCTGTTTGGGATAGTCCCTGCAGAGCCCACCATCATCCAGGTGACAGCTCAGGTGCAAGGGGAGCAGCGGGGTTCACCTTGGCCTAGCAGCATCACGCCCCGAGGGACCGTAACTCCCTAGTTTGTAGGCATAACAACTCTGGAGGCATCGCTTCCGGGTCCCTGCGAGGCCCGGGCCCACTGAGCCTCTGCATAGGGAGGCCCAGGGCCGTGGCTTTGAAGCCAGCGTCCCCATCCAGGTGATTTACAGGGAGGGTTCACTCACCGTAAGCAACGTCGCCTTGAAGCGGTTGGCATCCCACTTCTACCTGGTTTCCAAGGGAACCGAACTAGAGAGGTAACCAAACGTCAGCTGCTGTAGGAGGGGAGAGGATCTGTTCCCCCTTCACTCTGCCCTCACCCCTGGAATCAGAATTGAATGTCTTCTAAGAAAAAAAACACTTTTGAAATGATCTCCTGAAGCCAAGCCTTCTAATAGTGACCCACAGTCATGCGGAGCGGCTGAAGTGGCCTCTGGCAGGCCCGTACCCACGTGCTGCAGGGCGGGGGACACCACTCCAGCAACCCCACCAGTCCAGCCACCCACGAGACGGGAAGGCCTCTGGGACTGGGGGACAGAGGCCTCCTGACACAAGCTCCACGTGCCCCGCCCCCCACCATGACAAGGACAGGACGTTGGCTCCAGCGCTGAGGACCATCAGGACAGTAGAGTCTAGACACTACTTAGGGAACCATCTGCACCGC
Organism: Vulpes lagopus; assembly: GCF_018345385.1. NCBI lineage: Eukaryota > Metazoa > Chordata > Mammalia > Carnivora > Canidae > Vulpes > Vulpes lagopus. The sequence continues at coordinate 61,877,728 of NC_054846.1, read as the reverse complement.
TCCCTGCCGCTGCCACGCCGTCCCTGTCACCGCTGCAGTCAGGCTGGAGCCTCCACAGCCCTTCTCGTTGGCACCTTCGTGAAACCACCCAAGATCTCCATGGGCTGCAGCTGTGGTGGTGCACGTGGACCCCTCCTCGGAAGAGCTGGAAGGTGGCTCCCCCCTCCTCCCTGCAATCAAAGCTGAGAACCTTCTTGCCTTGGAGAGCCCAGACTCCCCTCCCTCCATTGCCCTCAGCTTTGTGCAACCTCCTTACCCTAATACCCCAGGTCACCCCAGTCATCAGGAAGCTCCACAGCTGGAAACCAGTCCAGGCACCACAGCAACCAAGCGTCATAACTGCATTAATTAATGCCCGGCCTGTGACACCACAGCCACTGCGGGTGCTTCAGGAGCCCACAGGTGACAAGTCCCAGGGTGAAGACACTGGACCCAAGGCTCCTGTGGGAGGATGGGGCTGGGCCCTGTGGGACGTGGGTGGGAATCCACAGGCAGGTGCCCATACGCAACAGGAGGGCTCAAGACAGGCCGGAGTGCCGGGGCCCAGGTGGCCAAGGCCTGTGTCCACACCACCTCTCCCCTGAGGTCCAGTTTGCTCTCCTGGCCTCTCCCACCCAATGGCCGAGCTCAGGTGCCATCGCTGCCCCTGCCCCTTCACGCACCCATCCTTGTGCTTTCGGGGATCACGACCACGTGGGGCCACCAAGTGGACACTCCCCAGGTAGCACGAAGACAGCTGTATCCGCAGCTGCCCTCTCCCTCAGCTTTGGGTCCACTCACGGTCTGAACTTTAAATTCAAGAGTTGTTTCCCTCTAGGTGCCAAGTAGAGAGTGTCAGGAAGGTCACAGCCCTCCGGTGAGGGGACGTGGGGCTGCTTGTCCTGGAACACCGAGCCCATGTCGGCCACTGCAGTTAGGAAGCGGATGCTGCAAATAACCCGGTTACACTGCAGTACACTCCAGCGTCTGAAATCCTATTTCCTACATGTATTCAGTGCTGACGGTGACCGTTTCGCGCCCTCCCCACACAAGGACGTGGAACGGACGTTCCTCTCACATAAGGTGAGGAGAGATCCCGGGAAACACGCGATCCAGTGTTCGAAGGGACCCCAGTAAGCGCGGGGGCTGTTCAGGGACTCAGGGGTGCAGACCTCGCACAGAAGGTGGCCTGTCCACGGGCCTTGGGACAAGCATCACGCTGCGCAGTCGCACCCCCGGCCAGGCCCGCCAGGTCCCAGCGCCAGGGCCTCCCTCCCCGGCAGCAGAGCCAGGCCACACGGTCCCCACCTGAGTGGCTCCGGATGGCCCCCAGGACGGGGCAGGGCAAGCCGCGGCCCTCACCCCCATGCCCCGGCACCTCACACCGCCTCCCCTGCCAAGCTTCTCCTCCATCCCGAGGGGAAACAAGATGCCCTTAGCTTCTTTGGGATGGCTGTGCAGAGAGGGGGCGCCCCCACGGCCCCACAGGCTCCCCGGCCGAAGCCTCGGCCGCCCACTCAGGGCTTCCGGAAGCTGCGTGGACTGGGCTACCCACATCTGCACAGCGGAAGCATTTACTGCCCCCCCCACCCCCAGCTGCACTAGCAGAGGCCGTGTATCCCCCATGTCTCAGGCCCCGGTCGAGCAGCAGGTGACAGGCCTGTCCTTGACAGGGAATGGCAATTCTTGACCTATTTCTTGGGGCACTTCTGGCCACCAGCCTCCTCCCCGGGCAGGGAGAAGGACCTGGAACCAACCGTGCGCGTTGCTTCATCTTGGTAGTAGCTGGGCCATCTGCGCTCCTGAAGCCTGGGACTGGGGACTAAAGAGGAAGGTGGGAACCTGTGGCCCCCAGCCCTGAGGCGGCCAGGAAGGCATTGTTGACTCCTGTGAGATCACAGGCAGTGCCTGGCCCCGCCCACTTCCCCCCAACTTCCCTCTGGCTGCCCCGCCAAGCCCCCAAGGGTCCCCAGGAGCTGCTGGCTGGGGGTCAGGGGTCTGTGGGAGCTGAGGGCTGGCACCTCCCACGCTCCCCCAGGAACATCAGGACATGAGGGTCATGTCCTTTCCTCCTGTTCCTGTTGGTCCTGAACGCCCCCACCCCAGCCGCACTGCTCCCCCGGCCCTGACTGTCCCAAGGATCCACTCTGGAAAGATGCAGGCCGGTGGCACCCGCCACACAGAGCAGAGGCCAGGCGTGTGGGGGTGAGTGGAGGTGCTGCTGTGGGCCACACAGGGCACAGCTCAGGAGTGAGGCCCCTGGCCCGGCGGGAGGGGCGTACTTCAGGGCCCCGGCTCTGCCCCCCCTCACTTATGCTCTCCGGACCAAGATCGGAGGCCTCCGTCTAGACCAGGAGCTCTTAAGAAGGGCCACAGCCGCCTCAAATTAGCTATGTATGGGTGGAGGCCGTTTTTCTGGGGAGGGGCAGTCAGTGTGCCTGCCTGAAGCAGAAAGATGTCTGCTCTAAAACCCCCTGGTTCACACCAGGTTCAGATGAGGCTCACACCAGGTTCACACCAGGTTCACACCAGGCTCATACCAGGCTCACACCAGGTTCACACCAGGTTCAGCCAAGGCTCACCAGGTTCAGATGAGACTCACACCAGGGTCACACCACGTTCAGATGAGGCTCACACCAGGTTCACACCAGGTTCAGACAAGGCTCACCCCAGGTTCACACTAGGTTTACAGCAGGCTCACACCAGGTTCACGAGGTTCACACCAGGTTCAGACCAGGCAAGGGCAAGCAGCACTGCAGCTGCTGCCAGTCCTCAGACCCCTGGGTGGCGGCTGCTTCTCCGAGGTCCCCTTGAAAAGGTTTCCCTGAGGTCTGGAGGCAGCAGGAATCTCTGGTAGCCAGGGAATCCCAAGCTTTCCCTCCAGCCTGTGGACTGGGGGGTAAGACAGGACACCTGGGGCCCGTGAAGGGGCGTGGCAGGGCCCTGAGACCTGAGCTCTGGGCCGTTTGCCCTCTGGGGGGCACATCCCCTCCGTCTTCCCCTCTGTGGGATGGAGGGGCAGGCCCACACGCTCTGTTGTCCGCCTCGGCCCTGGCTCCCCTCTCCTCTCCTGCGCCTCAGCGGGGCGCAGGCCCCTTTCGGCTGGCCCTCCACCCTCCCCCCCTCTGCTCCTGCCCAGCCAGCTCTGCCCATCTGTGAACCTCCCAGGAGTGTCAGTGCCCCCTGCGCCCCCTGGGCGGTCCTGGGAGGAACAGGCGGCAGTGAGGAGTCCCAGAAGCCCTTCTGAGAGAGACCTCTCCAGAGACCCCCAGGAAGAGATCGCCGCAAACAGTGGCAGGAGCCCCTCATGGAGCCCCCAGGCGAGCAGCCCCTGCAAGAGCCCCCAGGGGACGAGTCCCTGCCCGAGGACTCGGGCCTCAAGACCGCACCCGGCACGCACATTCTCTACGTGGGCCACCTGAACCCCCAGTTCTCCGTGCCCGTGCTCACCTGCCTGCTGCGAGACACCCTGGAGCGGCTGGAGCTGCAGGGTGCCACGGGAGCACATCGAGGTGGTGAGGCGACCGCGCAGGGCCTACGCGCTGGTGCAGGTGTCGGCTCCTGAGGACACCCTGGCCTCCCTCCCCCGGCTCCTACAAACAGCCTGGGAGGAGCAGCAGATCCCCAAGGAGCTGGCGGCCCGTGGGAAGGAGCTGGTGCTGGGGGAGGGCCAGAGGCCCCCAAACTGCAGGGAGGTAAGTGCGGCCTGCGAACTCCAGAGCCTCGCCCTGGGGGAGGGGCGGGGGCGGGGGTACAGGTGTGTCTTTGAGGAGCCAGGGTTGGATGTGCTACCCCAATGACCACAGCCTGCGGCTGGCACTGCACGCTGCCCCCTCAGCACAAGGCGGTCGTTGGCTGCAGCCTGGAAGCTCCAGCCTGGAAGAGGGGCCGCGCAGGGCCTCCCTGGGCCCCCGTCCATCCTCCCTGGGCCCCCCATCCATCCTCCCTGAGCCCCCTGTCCATCGTCCCCGGGCCCCCTGTCCATCATCCCCGGGCCCCCTGTCCATCCTCCCGGGGTCCCCTGTCCATCCTCCCCAGGCCCCCTGTCCATCCCCCCCGGGCCTCCTGTCCATCCTCTCTGGGCCCCTGTCCATCCTCCCTGGGACCCCCGTCCATCCTCCTGGCCCCCCTGGCCATCCTCCCTGAGCCCCCTGTCCATCCTCCCCGGGCACCCTGTCCATCCTCCCTGAGGCCCCCCATCCATCCTCCCTGGGTCCCCCCTCTCCATCCTCCCTGGGCCCCCTGTCCATCCTCCTCGGGCCAGCCCAGGCCCTAGGGTATGCACTGTCCACTCCGGGGCAGAATCCATGCTGGCTGCGGCGGGCAGGAGAGCGTGGGCTGCTCGGCCCTGCCCTCAAGGAGCCCCCAGCTCGGAGCAGAGCCGGACCCAGCGAGTCACAAAGCTGCGGGTGTCACAGAGCTGTAGGGACAGATACGCAAGACCTAGGCCCCAGTGGGGACTAGGGAGTGGAAGGACGTCCTAGGCGGGGGGACCATCCTGCGTGCATAAGGACAAGCCATCTGGCGCCTCCAGAGCTCAGGCTGAAGGAGAGCTGGGCCAGGGGGCAAGAGCCAGGCCCCAGGGGCCACAGCGGGGCCTCTACGGGGGTGGGAGCGGCCACGCCAGGGCACTTGGTTTTCCTTTTCTTTTGGGATGAAAGCTCTGTGTTTAGATTGTTGCAGAGCCAAACAGCTCTGTGGCTGGCACTTCAAGGCGCGTGCGCACGTGTGCGGGACAGTTTCCTCAGGTTTCTGATAAGCTGTCTTCTCTGGGGGTTGCGGGGCGGGTGGGGGCGTGCCCCTCGCCACCAAGCCCCCCACACACACTGGCTGGAGACTGGAGGCCACCAGGAGCCAGGGACAGCAGCAGAGAACCCCGTTAGGGAGGACAGAGAGTCCCCTTGCATCCCAGGGTCAGTGATGAGGGTGGATGGGGGGGTGGGCCTGGAGGGAGGGAGGCAGGGAGGCCGCGAGGAGGCCCGGGCCAGGCCAGCGGAACAGAGCAGAAACGGTGGAGTCAGGGGTCCGGAGGAGGCTGGAGATTCGGGGGCGGGGGACGGGTCCGTGGTCCGGAAAGCAAGAGGCGGGCATCCCAGGGAGACCAGGAGGGGGCGGGCTTCTGGGAGCGCCCTCACTCGCTGTCGCAGGGCCTCCGGGTCTGTACCCTAGTAGGAAGGCACTGGCCACAGGAGTTGCAGTGCCAACCGCAGGCGGGGGAGCCCGTCGGACCCGCCACACAACCCGCGGCCTGGCAGGAAGGAGCAGGGGCAGCTCAGAGCTGGACCCCGCAGGTTCCCCGCCCGGGGGAGCAGCCGGGCTCGGGGCTGCTGACTCCCGGCTCACCCCCGCCCCCCGCAGGAGGAGGACAGCGGCCCGAGCCCCTGCCCCAGCCCCCCCAGCAGCACCCCAGGGCGGGCCCTGCGGGGGTCCCGGGGCCAGGCGGGGGGCACGCGCTCTGACAGCGCCATCGCGCACCAGGAGATCCTGGGCCAGGAGCGCCTCTTCCAGGGCGCCTTCCTGGGCAGCGAGACGCGCAGCGTGGAGTTCAAGCGCGGCGGCGGTGAGTACCTGAGCCTGGCCTTCAAGCACCACCTGCGGCGCTATGCGTGCGCCTTCCTCAACAGCGGGGGCGGCAGCCTGTTGGTGGGCGTCGAGGACAGCGGCCTGGTGCAGGGCGTGCGCTGCGGCCACCGCGACGAGGACCGCGTGCGCCTGCTGGTGGACTCGGTCCTGCAGGGCTTCCGGCCCCAGGTCTTCCCCGATGCCTACACGCTCTCCTTCATCCCCGTGGTCAGCACCTCGGCCGCCAGCACGCCCCTCAAGGTGGGCCCCCCGGAAAGGGTCCAGGTCCATCCGGGCCTCAACCCTGCTGGGCAGGGCAGGGGTGGGGCCATGACCCGAGGAGGGCCCCGAAGCCCCCCGCCCCCCCAGGTGGCCCCAGGCACCCCGAGGAGCCTGCCAGAGCTGCTGTCGCCCCCCCAAGGTGATCCGCCTGAGTGTGCACGGCCCCCAGGCCCCGGCACAGCCGCAGCTCTACGAGACCGACCAGGGTGAGGTGTTCCTGCGGCGGGACGGGAGCATCCAGGGCCCGCTGTCCGTCCACGCCATCCAGGAGTGGTGCCGGCAGGTGCGCTCCAGGGAGGGCCGGTGGGTTCCCCGGCCCCGCACCCGCCCCTCCCCACCCCCAGGGGCTGAGGGCTGTGACCCCGCCCCTGTGTGCGCACTCGTGGGCTGGGCCAGCCAGGGGAGGGGGCCTGGTGAGAAGTTTTAGGAGCACCCGAAGACTGTACTGCGTTTGGGGGAGGCCCTTACGACGGGAGTCAGTGCTGGACTCAGTCCCACGTCGGGCGCAGGAAAGCAGAGAGGGACAAGGGGCTGATGGCCGAAGGGGGGCACGTGGGCGCGGAACTGGGAGGCACCAGAGGCTGGGTGGGCCGGGGTCTGGGATGCTGGCGGGAGTCGGGTCAGGTGGCTTCCCTCCAGACTCAAGCCTGACTTGTCAGGGGTATGGCACAGCAGGGACTGGCTCCCACCTCGAGGGGACGGCGTGCCTCCCAGTGGCCCAGGAATCACCCTCCCACCTTGGGCCCCTGGGTCTTCCCTTCCATCGGTTCAACCCCCACCCGGGGCCCCTGGGTCTCGACCCCCTCCATCGGTTCAAGGCCAGGTGGAGGAGGCCCCCCCAGGCGGCCCCACCGTGGACTCTGGCTCTGTGGTGCCCGCAGAAGTGGGCGGCCGAGCTGGGCAACCTGGAGCAGAGGCTGAAGGTGCTGATGGCGGAGAAGGAGCAGCTCCAGCAGCAGCTGCAGCGGCGCCGGCCCATCTCCTGCACCTGCTGCGTCCTGTGAGGGTCCCGGCGGCGGTCGGGCGTAGGCCAGCTCCACCTGGAGGGGGCGCTCCCCCGATGGCCTCCCACTGGCCGCCCGTGCGGGGGCCTCGAGCCTGAGCAGATCCAGGTCCGCGGAGCCGAGAAATGGCTCTTCGCACGAAACCCCAGCAACCGTGCTTCCAGAAAGCGCTGCTAAAATTGGCCGGAGCCACCCTGGGGCCGAGCTCTAAGGACCGCCCTGCTTCCTCGGAGGCTGGTTTTGCCCGGCCTGGGTCTCGGATGCAGCCGAGACGCACCAGAAGGAATGTGTCACTGGGAAAGCCTGGGGAGGGCCCACTCGGTCACATGGCTCCGGGGCCAACAGGCCACTCTGCAGCCCCCACTGCGGCCTTTGCTGGAACCTGTGACCATCACAGCCCTTTAATAAATTCCACGCACCTGGGACAAGGATGGTTCTTTCTAGGATGCCCGGTGAGCCGCTGCGCGCAGCTGAGTGGGGAATCCCGTGCCCGCCCCCATCCACGAGGCCCAGCCAGCGCGGGGCTCCTCCCGCCCAGAGCGTGGGGCCCGGGCAGGTGCGCTTGGCCTTAGAGACGGGCCCTCGGTGGCCAAGTGCTCCCGCTGTTCAGTTTCTTCCTCTGAAAGATGGGAAATGGGCACGGGCGGGGGCCCACGGTCACCATCAGACTGATGCCCGTGTCTCCCCAGCACCACCAGCGCCTGCCAGGAGGGGTCTGACCTCCACGCCAGGCTCCCTCCAGCCCCGGGCGAGGATCCCCGCTCAGGCCACCCCCGTCAGGTCCACACACAGAGCGGAGATGGCCAGCGAACGTCGGGTGGCGTCAGGGCACAGGGCCCCGCAGGAGCCCCCGTTCCACCAGAGGCAAAGTCGGAACAGCGGGCCCGCAACTCCGCAGCCCGGCCCTTCTGCCCTCGCCCCCTCCTGCCCCTCGCCCGCGTCACGGCCACACGGCCACCCCGTCCCCTGAACACACTTGCGGCAGGGCCTTTGACTGGCCGCCTCCCCCCCGGAGGGCCCCTCCCCACGCTGCAGGAGCCTGCTCGCTCTGGGTTCAACTTCCCCCTGCCCTGCCCCACTGCAACCCCCTTCCTGCTTCCAGGAGCCCCCCGAACTCCCCTTCCTGCTTCCAGCTTCCTGCCACAGCGCCGGCCATCGCGCTCTGCAGCCTTTCCTTGCCCCCTCGCCCAGCTCAGGCTCCAGACCTCAGGGAGCGGGGGCGTCGGGTCGCGGCTGCCGTCCAGAACCTACATCAGGCAGGTAGTAGGGGAAACACACAAGGATGCCCCTGGACTCAGGGTCTGAACCACGGGGAAATACGGAACCTGGTGGAACAGGGCACCGCCCAGGGCCCCGGAATGCACAGCTGCCCCTCCCGGGGCCCCAGGGCTGTGCAGCTGCCAGGGCTGGCGCCACGCTCCCACTGCTTCCCAGACATGCAGACAATGGACATGTGTCCTGACTGGTCACCTACTGCCTCCTGTTCCTTGGCCCCTGGGTCCCCGGTCACCCCGGCCCAGGGCCTGAACAGGTCTGCAGAGGCTCCGTGAGGACAGCACAGAGGAGGTGCTGCTCAGGAAGCCAGAGTCGCAGGCGCGCTGGGTCCAGGGCAGCTCTCCCGGATGTGGGGCTCAGAACCGGCCCGACTCTGCCACCTTGGTGGGGGGGGGGTGGGCAGGGGGCAGGGCTGTTCAGGCCCCCAGGCCCGGGGAGCCGGTACCCGATGGCGGGTCAGCTGTGGCACGCTCTGGCACGGGCAGGACATCAGCGCACCACGGGGCTCTGCAGACCACCCCACGCCCAGCCGAGGCCCCGCTGCTGCAGGGCGCGCAGCTGTCGTCAGAGCCTCAGTGTGGGGAACGGCTCTCTCGGAAACCATCCCGACTGTGTGATGCGACCCCGGGGCAGCAAGGCTTAGAATTCACCCCATCAGCCACGGTCGAGGCAGTCGAGGTATGAGGCCGGCGTGACGGGCTGGGACACGCCTGGCTTGGGGAGATGGGAATGGGGACAGAGGGGGCGCGGCTGCCCCTGCCAGGGGAGGGCAGACCCCAGCTCTGGGGCCCCAGCGGGGACAGGCGTCCGGGGAAGTCCACTCCTCTGGATCCACGGAGGAACCGCACCACACGGTAACAAAGAAACGGTTTTCTCCCCAACCTGGGGACCCGGCTTCTCCCGGCTGCGAGGAAAGGCGGTGCAGGCTGAGCCTCTGCCCCGCACACCATGTTGCCGCCAGCACGTGGGCTCAGCAGCCAGAGAGTGGGTGGGTGGATGCCAAGGTCACTGCACATGCAGGGAATGGACTCGGCCCAGGACGCACAAGGCCAGGACAGGAGGACCTGGGGCGGATAAAGCCGTCCTGCCGGCGTCGAGCCCTGGAAGAAGGAAAGGCTCCTCTCGGTTTCTGAGCAAAGCTCGGCTCCCCCACTGAGGTCGCCCCACCAGAGGGCAGGCAGGTGCTGAGGGTCCGGGGCACGCGGCCACGTCCCACGCCAGGAGCACGACACACGCAGTGGGTCCCATTCTGCATCATTTATTTCTTAAGTTAGAGAATACACGGAGTCTGGCTAGGGGTAGCGGGCACCGCGGTGCCTGTTGATGCACCACGATAAGAAAATAGCTTTCGGATTGCGTTTCAGCTGCAGTAACATCGTTCTGGAAGCAAGAGCTCCCCTCAGGCAAAGCTGTCAGTACAGGAGAGGCTTCTAGAGGCAGTTTCCCCCAAAGATGCTTTGTTCTTTTTTTTTTAAGCAACCCCTTGATGCAAGGAGTATGGCCCAGCCCCAGGAGGAGAGGCGCGGCCAGAGGATGGGGATTCGGAAACCACGCTGCAGTGAATGAACCGCCCCGCCGGCCAGGCCCCGGTCCTCTCACTGCTCCCGGGGGCGGCGCTGCCCTCCGGCTACCAGCACCGAGCATCCCGAGCTGCCCCTTCGGGCACTGGGTCTGCACAACGCCTCCTACAGCCTCGGCCTCGGCCTTCCAGGGAAACCACGGCTACCCACATGAATCCACGACGACGGGAGGTAGTTGGAGAAACGAGGTGACCGACGGGCGCTCCCCCAGCAGGGGCATCCTCCACTCCCGCCCAGGGGCCGCCCTCCTCCTCCTCCTCTTCCTCCTCCTCGGCCCACGTGGGGTGTGGATGCCGGGCGCACACTGTCCAGGGGCCGACACACAGGATGGGCCACGTGAGTCACAAAGTCTTCCAAATACCTTTGCCCCATAATAAAATAATCTTAATAAAAACATAATTTAAAGGAAGTGTCAAAAGCTGAGTGTAAAATCAAAGCTGTAAACTCTCAGAGTCCGAAGGCTCTCCCGAAGATCGCCCCTGTTTAAAACAAGAACAAAAAGAGCAGTTACGTGATGCACGTTCAGGTAGGAAAGGGAGTTTACAGTCAGCTGCTACCGCAAACCACGCCCGCCCCCGGTGAAAGCCAGTGGTGGGAGCCTAATATGAATAATTAGAAGCTAAATCTGTAATTCCTGCACAATCACACATTTTCCAAATCTCACAAGGCTCCTTCCTCCACCCGATGCCTGCACTCCTGTCCACGCATCAGCGTCCTCACGGCCACCAGCACGGAGGCCCCCATGTGGCGACGCAGGAGGATCCAGGCTCCACCGACCATCCAGCCCCTGACAACGTTCGCTTTCTCTTTAGGGCGGTTTCTCCGACTCGCAGGCAGCAAACCGCCGGTGGGGAGACGGGGTGCATCTGTGCCAACACAACACGGCCCTCCTCCGGGCAAACCCACGGGCCAGGGGGCTCAGTGTCCAGGGCAGGAGGGCACAGGTGTGTGCCTGTGGGACCATGCACGCAGCCAGAGGCCCCGTGGTCAATGCGAGGTGTGCGGGATTCAGGAGGCCGCGCGCCCGGGCCGCTTGGTGGGAGCTTTCCCCGCCCGTGGTGGGACCCCCCCACATGGGCCCACACCACATCCCTGCTTCTCCTTTCAGACCCCACAGACCGCTGACACCCCAACCCCCTCCCTCCACGCCCACCAGGAGGTGCACTCACAGCAGGCGGCCAACACGGTTGGCTCCACTGTCACAATACTTAGCATAATTTTAGGGCAGTGCCCACAGCTACCCCATGTCATAAGCATATGAACCCTGTCAACGTAAAGATCAACGTTCAAAGCACGCCCGGTGATTGTCCGGATCTTAGGGGATTTCCAGAATAAATAGCAACCAACATAAAAGTGTTGTGTGTTGTGTCAGTTTTTAAGCACTCCCTGACAGATGCCCGAGTGGCTGCAAATGTGACCATTCTGTCTCCGTGGTCACCTCCCTCAAGACCTCCGAGTTCGCGGCTACACGAGGTACCCAGGTCTGAGAGCCCAGTTCCCCTGGGATTAGGTCACACCGGCACCTGAATGTAGCGGCGACAAGACCAGTGCCCGGTGACTGGAGCCCCCGGGGACAGGTGCACCGCCGCCACCCAGAGCGGCCTCACCCACCTGATGCCCACACGGATCTTACCACCCACATCCTCCGGCAGGTAAAGCTCTCAACGCCAAACTTTCGTGGTATCTTAACTCCAGCGTTACCGCCATTAAAACCAACGCACGCAAATACTAGAGATGAGGAACACCACTTACGTGACCATCAGTCGTGATTTATGGACGGGAACTTCAACTCAGTGATTTCAGAGTCCGGGGAGCTGCTGCCACTCCTGTCACTATAGGTGTCCCTGTGGAATTCAGGCAGTTTATTCACTGTCTCCCACCAAAGGAAGACATGCTTTTCCTCTCCATCCTCCCAACCACCAGCACCACAGGGACATGGTCCGCACGCAGCAGGAGTTGGAAAGATGCTCCCCTGCACCACGTATTTAGCACAGAGATGCGGAGGAGGCATTTTCTGCTTCTGGTTAGATGAGATACACGTTCGATTTCTACTTCACCCCTGAAACTCTAACCACCAGCTCAGCATGAGTAGTAACTGGGCCTGGATAAAGCTGGTGGTGGGGCAGGAGACCCGCCAGGGCGGGGCTGTGGCTGCCAGCGGGAAGGGGACCCCAGGGTGCTCCCACCACCTGCGATCCCAGAGGCCAGATGAGGGCCAGGAGGCACACAAGCAGCCCAAGGACCCCAGGGAGGAGAGCACGCCCACGGCAACAAGCCGGGGACCCCGACGGACCAGAGAAGAGTGACCGCACCTGGGCGAGAGCCTGCAGCCCTTCTGGAGGTAATGTGGGAGCCTCCCCACGGAGGCCAGCAGAAGCCCAAAGTACGGAGGCGAAGGCTTGATGGGCCTGGACAGGAACTCCGGGTGGTACTGAACCCCAACAAAAAAGGGATGATCTGAAACAGACGCAAAAGCACTTTTGTCCTGTGTATCCACACAGAAAAGGAGCAAACCCCGTCCAACGTTTGTTCCTACAGACCCTACAATTATCTAAAAATAGCATCGTAATCAGGACCTGGGTGAAGGCAGCCACAAAGTGGGGGCGGGGGGTGGGACACAGACGGAGGGGGCTCACACGATGCCCTGGCCCTGCCCGCTGGTGCCCGGAGGGCTCAGGAGGCCGCCCCTCCAGGGAGCCTGCCCCCCTCCCAGGGAGCCCACCCCAGCTGGCGCTGCCACAGGACCAAGTGCGCAGCTCCTCCGAGCAGCAGCAAGTGCAAGCCCTCATTCCAGACAACGAGGCCCGAGGCCGGGCTCCCAGCTCCCAAGGCCTGGTCCCCGAGACCACCCCCCGCAGAGCAGGGCTGCCCGCGCTCACCGTCCAGCCACCAGCTGGGTGCTCACACCCCTGTGCCCGGTACCCGCTGACCCCCCCCCCCACATGGCCGCCGCGCTCACCCTCCAGCTCCACGATCTCCATCCTCTCTCCCCCAACATCCTGGCCAACGAACTTCAGGCCCTGCTCTTCCAAACACTTCTTCAAGACTGGATTCACCTGCGGACACGTGAAGAGGAAGTTGGCAGACCTCTCGGCTTCCTGTGTTTCCAGAGGAGAAGCAGTTAAAGGTCACAAAGCGCCTCCTCACCTCAAACCTGTGGCGGTGCCGCTCTTCCAGGTAGTCCGGGTCTCCGTAGAGCTTCCCTGACAGGAGAGAGCACACCAATGCAGGGGATCCCGGCTCACGAGCTACTCGCGACCGCACCTGCTTCTCAGCGTACAGCTGTCACCCAGCAGCCAGGCCCCTGGAGGCCGTTTCTCGGCAGCTCCCGCCAACCCCGGCTGCCTGCTCGCAGCAGCGCAGCTTAGGCTCATTCTCGGGCTTAGTTTTACTGACCACGCCAGGAAAACCGTAACAAAAACAGACGTTCCCATCACCAGCTCCCAACACGGGACTACTGGGGTATGAAGCCCTTTCCTCCTGGCAACTGCCTGGGAAGCGCCCCCACCGACACGTCCAACAGCTAAGCCCTGACAGAGACACTCCCAGAGCCACGGTGATGGCCTCAGGGACCCGGGGGCTGGGGAGCGCCGTGCAGTTAAGCGATGGTCCGCATAGCGCCCTGGCGCCAGCGCTGCACCTGCTCAGGAGGCGGCCGGGGGAGGCCCCGAGCCCGCGGACTCGCAGCCAGACTGCAAGGTGGCCTACTCCAGGGACGCGAACTACGACAGACACTGGGACAGAATTTTCCCAGTGAGCAAGGAAACGACGCTGGAGTAATTCTCAATATCTTTCTCCCCCAATTTTCCCTACATCTTTAACACCGATTAGTAATTTTATCACTGCCCCCTCCCGGCCCACCCGCACCCGAGGCCCCCAGGCCCCTGACCGCACCACCCGTGGGCTAAGAGCCACGCCGCTTCCTCGGCTATTGAGTAGGAAGGGGAAGAAAAGAACTCGCCAAGTGAGAAAACCCAAGACGCCTCAGCCTGGCCCTTCGCAGCCCAGCAGCAGCCCCAGACGTGCGTCCTGGACGTGCCCGCTACAGGCGGGCTGGGGAGGCAGCGCTTACTCATGACCGAGTTCTTGGTCTGGAACAGGGTTCTCCTCTTGCCCAGCCGCATGGTTCCGCCCATCTGCCCGGGATTGTGCTCAGGCATGTCTATGACCTGGAGGCATCCGAAAAACAAGCACACGCTACCACACTCTGCTTCCGCTGGCAGAGAGGCCGCCTGCCCAGGGGCCGGGGCCTGTGAGCAGCTCTGATCTCCCTGCGTGGCGGGGGTGTGACACTCGTGGGGTGTGACACTCGTTGCTGGGGAAAGGCCTCCCTCTCGGCATTCTCTACCCCGTGCTGGGTGGGGCTTAAGCCTTCAGGCGGCCGCCCTGGGCTGCAGGAACACAGCGGCCCTCGCCCGTGGCCCTTCCGGCCCTCAGCACTCTGGATCATGAGGGCTGCTGGGCCACAGCACCTTCTAGAGCCTAACACAGCAGCACGGATGCGAGATGGGATAGGTTCGAACACACGTCTCCTCTCCTGGACTGATGAGCCGCTCGAAGGACAGTGCGGAGCTCGGTCCCGGGCTCCTCTGGGCTCCCGTGGGCACCTCCCGGCCTTGAGGACTGTCTCTGGGCCCTGCTCTCCCACCGCCGAGAGGCTGCACACCTCAAACCCTACACTCTTCTCCTGAGCTCTTCACGTGAGCAAAGTTCAGTTTCAGGCCAACACACGCACACGGATGGTGTTTAAATGCCCTGAGATCCAGAGCTCTGACCACCTTGTATCACGGCATCGCTGCTGTCATCAAGAGCAGACCTGTCACCCCCTGGCGAAGTCTGAAGAGGACCAGAGTCACTGTCCCTCCCCCGGAGCCCCAATCACAGGAGGCATGCGGCCCCCATGGGCTCCGGTTACCACTAAGCACGTCAGAACCACAATTCTCAGCTCTCGAATAACCTGCCCATCCCCCGGGCTGTCGAGGATGAAACGAACGGGCATCTCTAGAGGGGTGAGGTCTCTAGAGGGGGTGAGGTCTCTAGAGGGGTGAGGGCAGCGCATGGCGCACTGGGTGCCCCGCGAGTGTGCACTGGGTGCAGCTGCGTTACAGCAGTGGTGTTACAGCCTCATGGGGCCCGAGGGGGAGCGGACAGAGCGTTATCCTAGCTGGGAACCACCGGGCTGCTACCTGTCTTAAACCTTTTCTGTTGCAAACTGGGAAGAGAAGTGAGAGATCACGCAATGAAAATGGAAAGTTCTTCCCATCCGGTCGGGCTGAGGGTCCCAGGGATGGGCCCAGCGGTCCCCTTCCCGTGTCTGAGCATTAACGGCTCCAGCGACCGCCCCCATCCACGCCCTTCTGAGCCCTGGTGAGGTTCAAACACTGGACTCACCACAGGATGATTGGTCTTAGGGTCAAACTCCGTAGAATTGGCATCTGAAAAATCGAAAACCTTACGTTACGACAACGGTTACCAACAACACTGATGATTTCCAAGGGTCTTTCCTTGGCTCTGAACCACAAATGCCCTCCCCAGTTCAACGTGACCATTCAGCGATCGCAATGAAACCAGGGGTAACCCGAAGGCCCGAGGCACCGAGCGCACAAACGCGGGGAACGTTTTCCACCTGCTGGCTCTCTGGAGCCAAGCTGCAAAAATGGGGAAATCAGAACCAGCAGCACAACCTCGTCATGTTTGTTCAGGGAACAGTTCTGTACGGCAGCTCTTACGCGGGTGCCTCAACTCTCCCCTTCTTGTTTCAGGCCGTCTCTCATCCGCAGCACCTCACGCTGCCTAACTGCCTCGTGCAGCAGGAAGTCATTGATCCCAGAACCCTGTGACCTCCCTTTCCTTTACTGAATTTATGGTCCAGCTGTGAGCAAAACCACTAAAGACTAAAAGGAAAAGGACCCAGTTCCTGGTCCTGCCCGGCCCCTTGTGTGACAGGCCGGGTACCGTTCCCTGCTGGGCCTCAGCAGGGCCAGCTCCCCGCTGAAGAGAGGCTCGTCACCGGGTTGCTCACCCACCTGGGACCCCGAGTGGGCGGTGGAGCGTGGCTGGGAGGGTCCAGGGGCCCAGAGGGCCAGCTCCAGGGTGGTGGGTGGTCAGGACACCGGCTGCCAGGGGCTCGGGAGCCACAGCTAAAGGGTGGTGCTGCCCACAGAACGGCCACCAGCCCCTCGGGGTACCTGGGAGGCATACAAGGAGCCCAACCCTAACAGGATAGCCCCTGTCCTTTGTGGAGCAGGACCACTGCTTACGCTCCTCAGGATGCTTGGTTTCTTTCTTACAACTCATGAGGTCTTTCTGAAAACCTTGTCGGCTGGGCTGCGGGGACGAGAGGGGCTGTGGGGGCTCTTCATCGGTGGTCCCATAGCACCTCGCCCCTCAGGGGCACTGTGGTCCCCTCCCCCGCCAACCACGCTTGGCCCTGGGATATTAGCAAGCTCATTGAGCGCGTGCACACCGGGCCTGCGATTCTGGAGGCTGGTAGGTCGCCATGCTGTGAGAGGCTGCGGCTGAATTAGTGAATGATGAGCCTCGCTGAGTGGAGAGAAGCATCTCTATGTCCCTGCTGGGCAGGGCTGAATGCTCGGCAGGGTGATCTGATGCACGACCGGGAGCAGGAAACCAGCCTGCTGAGCCCAGTCGCCCCACAGCCTCGTGATACCTGATACAACGTGGTGGGAGGCCACGGAGCATTCGGGTGGGCTGGAGGCACAGAGAATCTCCTGTCTGCCACGCAGCATGCTGGGACTACTTACACACGTTTTCATTTCCTTCTTACAAGCATGAGAACTAGGGGCCAGCATCACTCCATTTGACGGAAGAAACAGAAGCCCAGAAAGGCTAGGTGAGTTACCTAAAGTCACCCGCAACGAGGCAGAGTCAAATGTGAGCCCAGGTCTGACCAGTTCCGGGGCCCGAGCTCTTAATAACCGCACAGCCTCAGGGAGGCCAGAGCTTCCTTGCTCGGCACCAGCTCAGAAACGGTGGCTACGGCGAGGGGGGTGCAGGCCACTCCGTCCAGGGCAGGAAACACAGGCAGAGAGCCGAGGCGGTCCCCCCTTCCTGCAGTCAGTAGGCTTGGAGGAGCCGCGCTTTCCCTCGGTGCACCCGGCGGTTCCCCTTCCCTGTGCCCCCACGACGTCCCGCGAAGCCAGGCCGGGCCCCCTCCACGGCCCCCGTCACCCTCTGGGCGCCAGGCTTCAGACCCTCCATGAAACGCTTCGGCAAGAATTTAGCAAGGTTTTTAACGAACACTTACCTTGCCATCCCAGCACATTTCTTGAAAATTCAACCACTGCCAACTGCATTCCTAAGCACACACCTTGCAGGTGGAGGGAAAACACACGTGAAGCTCCGTCGAAAAGGCAGCTCCCCCCTGCCCCCAACCTGCCCTGGCCCCTGCGGCCTGGTGCTCCCAGGAGGACAATTGCAAACTCTCATACTTTCCTGCCACAAACAAGCCCCCCACCCCCGCTGTATCAGCTTTCAAACACTGGGGGTCTCAGCTCTCAAAAACTTCTCATATGAAGATTCCAGGTTTTAGAAGCTATTCCACTTAGAATTAAGCAATATTCTATTCATACTAAAAAATTCAAGTTTTCCTCTCTCTCGTGACATCCCCATTTACAACCGATCATGTTGAAAATTATTCAAATCTGCAGCACCAGAGAGCATCCAGAACCACTCTGCCCGATTCCAAGGGACAACGTGAAACTCTGCACTACGTGTCCTGCCACGCAACTGGGACCAGCGAGGGGCCAAGACTTCCTGCTTGCTATTCCGTTCTCCCCAAATTCCAGGACGCCTACACGGGGTTGTACAAGCTCTTAAAACTTTTCATGGTGGGCAGCCCCTGTGGTGCAGCGGTTTAGCGCCACCTGCAGCCCAGGGCATGATCCTGGAGACCCGGGATCGAGTCCCACGTCAGGCTCCCTGCATGGAGCCTGCTTCTCCCTCTGCCTCTGTCTCACATGAATAAATAAAATCTTAAAAAAAAGAAAAAAAAAACTTAAAACTTTTCATGGTAAGACGGTCTGATTTTCTCCCAAAAGGAACCAAAATGCTTC
Source organism: Vulpes lagopus (assembly GCF_018345385.1). Classification (NCBI taxonomy): domain Eukaryota; kingdom Metazoa; phylum Chordata; class Mammalia; order Carnivora; family Canidae; genus Vulpes; species Vulpes lagopus. The sequence continues at coordinate 61,859,971 of NC_054846.1, read as the reverse complement.
TACTTGAGTTGCTACCCAGAAAGATGGCACCTAATGCTCGGTCTCAGTAACCTGGCTGTTTTATTCCCCGGCTCCCACGTGGCACCTTTTCTTGATCTCCGCTACTCCTTACCCAGAAAAGGCTTCTTCTGTTTCCGAGCCCAGGCGATTGCTTGGATTTTTCCTTCCGTCCCCCGAACACCAAATCCCCCTGGAACCAGCACTCCACTGTACGAGAGAGCACACCACAAGGCAATTGGCCCTGCCCGCCAGCCTGACTCGCAGTCACCACCCAAGGAGCCATTCCCAAGACACTGGTGCCACCAAGTCACTCTGTGTGTGTTGCTACTGGGGCTCTGACGGTGATTTCGAGATCGCCAGTGAGCTGTACATAAACACTATGAACTTAGAAAACATGCACTAAATGTTTTTGAGTGATGTTACAAAATGCTTAAAGTTAAAAAAAAAAATGGTACACGTGGATTCTCTCATTAACATATGTTAAAAATGCACGTAAAAAATATGTTAAGAATGCGACTTGTTTAAAAAAAAAAAAAAAAGAATGCGACTTGTTACTTCCTGGCTTAAAGTGCTCCCTTGAGCGGAAGGGGAGCCTCTCCTTGTCAACTGAGCGTGCCTGCTGAGCGGCGGTCTCAGTTACACTGCAGGGCTCTGAAACACCCCACCGTTCCAGCCATTGAGGCTGTCGTGCCAATTTCTTACCATTATAAATAACAGCTGCTGAAAACAAACCAAAATATTCTGCTGATGGGCCCTTATCCAACATCCCAGGTGAAAATCTTTAAATAAGCCTCATCGGTAGATGTGTATGGCAAACGTCAATAAAATCAGAACATGTTTTCTTCAGGTTCAACTACACCCAACTGTGTATAAGCCACGTTTTTGTGAGGCTGGCATCATACACATTGTGGCCTTTGCCATAATGAAAAGATCTTTAAAAAAAGGGAGATAACCTATTCCCGGCACGGGAGAGCATAGCGCTGTGCTCGTGGAAGCTGCGGCCCTCCACTGCCCCCCACCCAAAGCCAGGGGGCACCACTCACTGAGCACTACACAGTTTCTGCCACGCTTCGTGATAGCGCACGGGCTCCTCCTGCAACGTGCTCGGCTCCAGGTCCGTAGAATCTATGTACTGGGGGTTATTCAGACAGAGAGAGAGAAGGTCAGGGTTCTTGCTCACTCCCACATAACCCTCTCAATGCCCCATCTTCCTTGACTTGAAAATAAACTTCTAAAATCATAATCTTCAGATATTTTAACTTAATAATTTTCAAATCAACTTTAAAATCTTATATTCTAAAATATAAATGCTGCCTTCAAAAGTCCGTGCCCCCCCCCCCCAATCCGGCTCCCCACTGGCCCTATCCTCAGCCCACTGGAGGGAGTCTAAAGCGTCTGCTCTGCTTGGAATGCATGGCCCCAGCCCATCTCCTGCCTAGATGGCTTTCCACGTCTGCACCTTTACTGAAGCGTGACTCACGTACGACAAAATCCAAGCATCTTAAGTATACGCTCCAATGAGTTGTGTCTGACATACACACAAAGGTGTGACCACCAGCTCAATCAAAGATTAAGAAAATGGCTGTCGTTCCAGCAAGTTCGCTTTGCCCTCCTGCCAACCGCCTCCTCTCCACCTCCTGCCCCGGACGCCCCTGGCTCGGCGTTCTATCCCCGCAGATGCCTCTTTCAGAACTTCACAGAAATAAAAACATACAACATGCAGCCTTCTGTGTCTGGCTTTTTTGGCTCAGGATGTCTCTGAGCTTCATCATCCTATTGCTGTGCATGTCACGAGTTTATTCCTTTGTACCCCTGGGCGGTTTCCCACCATAGAAACAGAGGACCATATGTAAACGGACTCATTCTGGACATTTGCACTGGTCCCGGATTCTGGATATCAAAATAGTAGTCCTAATAGTTCTCTTGTATAAAAATATGCTTCGTGGCCATATGTTCTCAGGGTAATCATCTGGCAGTGGAAGTGCTGAGGGTCATGGAGTAAGTGTATGAAAGTTTACCTTCGTGTGGGTCCTAAGGTGCCTGTGACACCTCACAGGCCCACCAGCAAGGCTGCGAGTCCCACACCCTCACCAGCACCCTTAGCCACCCTGGCAGGTGTGTGTTAGTGACTCACAGTGATTTAATTTGCATTTGTTTCCCTGACAACCAAAGGTGCTGAATTTGACTGTCTTTCCACACACATCAGGTGTGTCATTTAGGGATGTGTCCCCTCAAATCTTCTGCCCACCTTCTTATGATGTGGTTCAACTTTTTCCCCACTCCTTCCTGCCCAATACCCTGCGACGACTTCCCTGAACCTCAGGGTAAGACCTGCTGCGGCCCAGCTGACGGGACTCAGGATCTCACAGGCCTGTCTCCAGGCATCCTCCAGTTCACCCTTTTCCATCCACTGAGTGCCCAACCAGCCCCGCCTCCAAGCCCATGGATATACTCTACCTTCTGTCTGAATCCCTTCCCTTCCGCCTCACCCATCATCCCAAACTCTCCCAGAGTCCCTCCTCGAGGAAGTTGGCCCTCCTCACACATCCACCCAGACAGGTTCACCTGCATGCTCCCTTCACACCTTCGAGACCTCACTGACTCATTCCCCACTTCACACCTGCGTGCTCCCTTCACACCTTCGAGACCTCACTGACTCATTCCCTACTTGGCCTCCATCATCTAACAGATTACGTCCAAGTGGATATAACAGATGAATGAGCCAAATAACTAGCAAAAGTCAGTCAGGGAAGTGTGATAAGCTCCCGTAATTCTTAAAACGTATACACTAGGTCATTATACAGTAATCTGTTCGCCAGCACAAAGCAAACTAAGTGATGGCACAGAGAAACACCTGGAGAAGGAGGAAGCCAATCCCAATGCCAGTGGTGAGGACACCCAGAATCTGAGCCCTGAACCTCAAGACCTCACCGCCTGAAGAAGACAGGCAGGGGCCAGGCCCTGACATTCCATCAGTTCGGCTTCTGCACATCACGTCATGGAGCAGAACACAAGAAGTACTATTCACTGGGTGCCACCCATCCTCCAGGCACTGGCCAGACAACTGAACACACATTTCAAAGAAACTGCTGAGCTCTAGGAGGTGGTGATTAGCATTCCCACTTCACAGATAAGGTCAGGGGAATAGTAATGTGCCTCTGGCCCACCAGGGCTCCCCTGTTCTCGTGGGGCAATTTTACTTGATCATCTGATGCTCAGATTCAACCGTCTGCTCTTTCTCAACTACTACTCTGATCATCTCTCCCGTTCGTTGTTTCCTGAAAATGTTATACTGTTCTTTCTCAAAGCCAGGGGCCAACCATGAGTACATTTTATTTCTAAAAAAGAAATTCTGAGCTCCAGGAATACATAGCAGATATGCCTGCAGCATCTATGAGAATACAAAAGCCCTCCCTGTTCATGCCTCGGCTGTACACGTGCCACCTCTCCTTACCTTGATTTCTAACTTGTGGTTGATGGCTAGTGCAGAATGCTCCAGAGCTTTAATGACAGAGGCATAGGAGTCTGAGAACTTGGTGTATTTTCCCACAAGGGCAATAGAGCAGGTCTCCAGCAAGCGATCATATCTATCAAAGGCCAAGAACCACCAAATTATTTAGAATGTATATACCTACCGTGAGATCAAAATTGCTTTCTAAAAAGAAAAACATCTCTGGGAAGAAATATAATGGGACTAGGGATGATCTGAATTCTATGGACAGAACAGTAAAGCGGAAGCAACTTTCAAATCCATGTAGCAGACTGGAAAGAAAGGAGGATTTTAGAATCATGCATGAAGAAATGGCTTCAAAATCTCAAAAACTTTATTAAATTAAAATCCAAATAAATAAATAAATTAAATTAAAAATTGAAATCCCAGGGCCGGGGTGGCTCAGCAGTTGAGCATCTGCCTTTGGCTCAGGGTGTGATCCTAGAGTCCCGGGATCGAGTCCCACATTGGGCTCCCCACATACAGCCTGCTTCTCCCTCTGCCTGTGTCTCTGCCCCTCTCTCTCTGTGTCTCTCATGAATAAATAAAATCTTTAAAAAAAAAAAAAATTAAAATCCCAAAGAGCAAAAAAAAAAAAAAAAAAAAAAGAAAAGTAACAGACAATTCAAAAGAGATAACCTGATGAAGGAAACAATCAAATAAATTACAGGACATTAACACAATTGTCTATATTCACTAAAAATGTTCATTATAAAGCATAATTAATAACAGAGCAAAAACGTTTTAATACTGCATGAAAAAAAGATCACAAAGCCGTGTGCATTTTAGTGGCTACCTACGGATGTACGTGGAAACACATAAAGACTGAAAGGAAGAATGTCAAAGTGAAAGGGAGTATCAGAGCCAGAGCAGCGCCTCCCCTGTGCAGCTTCAGCGGGGCACAGCCAGTGCTCTCAGGCACTGCGGAAACACTTCTGATGTGATGCCAGAGCATCGCCCAACTTTCAGAGGAAGGGGGACGGTCCTCGAAGTGATGAGCTTTGGCAGCAGTAGTAACACAAGACTGGACCCCCTGCTCATCCTCTTCTGGTGGGCGGGGAGTGCCACATGCCCAAACCACAGCTCAGCTATCTGCAGGGGACCCAGCAGTGCCATCCAGGCAGGCCTGGCATAGGAGTGCTCGCCCTCCACCACTAGACACCTGTTCATACTGATTTTTCTAGTCAGGGGGACACAAGGCCAATGGGTGTGTGATCTGAACTCAGCTCACCAGGACTTCTTCATCCCCAATGCAACTACCTGAGGGCGGAGAGCCTGTCTCTGCATTTCTTACCACAAAGTCCTTTCCTAGCATGAGCTGCCAGCACAGGCAAATTCCTTGCAACCCTCCGGAAAAGAGAAATAAAGGCCCGGTCTCCCAGCTCCTCATAAAGAGGCAAACCTGTCTGCCATCTCTTTCCACTTCATCAGCATTTTCCGTGGCTGCCTCTCGATTGGAAGGTCAAGTCTCCGGAGAAAATAGTCTACGACCCCCTGCTCCTCCAATAACAAGGGAACTCGGTAGATAGATGAGACATCGTGGACACAGATCACCTGCATAAAAATGAGCAAAGGTTATTCAATAAAAACAAAAACGAACCAGGCTGATAGCCTCCTACTGGCTATGTCACCTTCAAAAAATAACTTCTAAATCTGAAATGCAATCTTCTAGGAAAATATACATTACCAACACTGATTCAACACAAGAATAAAAAACTAGTGGCCAATCCCTTATGAACATGAATGCAAAAATTCTTAAAAAAAAAAAAATCAGGGGTGCCTGGGTGGCTCAGTCTATTAAGCATCCAACTCTTGATTTCACTCAGGTCATGAGATTAAGTCCCAAGTCGGGCTCTACACTCAGTGCAGAGTCTACTAGAGATTCTCTCCCTCCCCCCCTCCGCCCACTCATGTTCAGTCTCTAAATAAAATATTAAAAAAAAAAAAAAAAACACAAACCAAACCACAAATGTAGTTTAAAAAAAGAAAAAAATTCACTTATCCAAGTAGGATCTGTCCCAATAACAACAGCTGTCAAACTTGGCTATACACTGGAATCACTTAGGTGAATTTTTAAAAAAATTCACAAGTCTACAAAGCACCTCGTACCACTTAAACTAGAACCTCTAGGTGGAAGCAGGCAGGCCTAAGTAGTTTTTCAGGCTGAGTCTGAGAACCACTGCATTAGGATACTTAACAGTGGAATTCACTACACAAATAGATTAAAGAAGGAAAAACAGTCACCTCAGTTGACGCAGATCTAATAAAAATTCAAAACCAATCCACCGAAAAAATTCTTGGTGAATTAGGACCAAGAGGGAAAATGTAAAAAATAGAAAGAAAATAAAACCCCTCGTTTGGTTCTCAATATTTAATACTAACGCTTAATCTTTAAATTCTGAAACAAGGTAAAACTGGCCACCATCACTACTGCTATTCAATAATGTACTAGAGATATCAGCCACTACCATTAAATAATATATATATATATACACGAACCAGAAAATAATACTGCCAAAAACTACAAACAGTATTACTACTTATCCATAAAAACCATGAGAATTTATAGGTAAATAATCAGAACTAGCAGAATTTTAGTAAGGCTGCTAAGCTTGAGATCAATGAGTAGAAGTCAGAAGGGTTCCTATACATAGGTTGTATCTAATTAGGAAACACAATTTTTTTTTAAAGATTTTTATTTATTCATGAGAGACAGAGAAAGAGGCAGACAGGCAGAGGGAGAAGCAGGCTCCATGCAGGGAGCCCGATGTGGGACTCCATCCCAGGTCTCCAGGGTCACGCCCTGGGCCAAAGGCAGGCCCTACACCGCTGAGCCACCCAGGGATCCCCAGGAAATATAATTTTGTTTTTTTAAGTAGGCTCCATGCTGAGCATGGAGATAAACATGGGCCTTGATCTCACAACCCTGAGATCAAGACCTGAGCTGAGATCAACAGTCAGATGCTCAACCAACTGAGCCACCCAGGTGCTCCTAGGAAATATAATTATTAAAAATACACCATTCATACAGTTACAAAAATTATGAATAGCTATAAATAAATCTAGACTAAAACCTTACAAAGATAATCCTTAAAAAGCACCTTTATAAAGAAAAGTATAGATTACTATTGAAGGACAGTCCTTCCAACAAATGGAGTTAGAACAACTGGCGGGGGAGGGGCAAGACTGCGGAAGAGTAGGGTCTCCAAGTCACCTGTCCTCAACAAATTACCTAGAAAACCTTCCAATCATCCTGAAAATCTATGAATTCGGCCTGAGATTTAAAGAGAGACCAGCTGGAACGCTACAGTGAGAAGAGTTCGGGTTCTATCAAGGTAGGAAGACGGGGAAAAAGAAATAAAGACACAAAAGGCCTCCAAGGGGGAGGGGCCCCGCGAGGAGCCGGGCTGAGGCTGGGGCGAGTGTCCCCAGGACAGGAGAGCCCCGTCCCGGAGGAGCAGGAGCTGCACCAACCTTCCCGGGCGGAAAGGGGCCCGCAGGGAGTTAGAGCAGGACCCAGGAGGGCGGGGATGCCCTCGGGCTCCCGGGGACACTAACAGGCACCTGCGCCCCGGGAGAGTGCGCCGAGCTCCCTAAGGGCTGCAGCGCTCGGCGGGACCCGGAGCAGCTCGGAGGGGCTCGGGCGGAGGAAGAAGCTCCGCAGAGGGGGCTGCGCGGCTCCGGGAACAGCTCGGAGGGGCTCGGGCGGCGGCTCCGCGGAGGGGGCTGCGGGGCTCCGGGAACAGCTCAGCGGCGGCGGCTCGGGCGGAGGAAGAAGCTCCGCAGAGGGGGCGGCGCGGCTCCGGGAGCAGCTCGGAAGGGCTCAGGCGGCGGCTCCGCGGAGGGGGCTGCGGGGCGGGAGCCAATCCAACAGCGCAGGCCCCGGAGCACAGGGCGCCGGGACACAGCCCAGGATCCGGCCTCCCCCGGGACAGGCAGAGGCCGGGAGGGCCCAGGACAGCGAGGACGCTCCTGCCTGGAGCTGAGCAGATCAGCGGCCCCGCCCCGGAGCCCCCAGGCCCTGCAGACGGAGAGCCCCGGAGTTACTGCGGGAGCTGACTCCAGGGTCCCAGAGCTGCCCCCGCCACTGTGGCTTCCTCCCGGGGCCTCACGGGGTGAACAACCCCCACTGAGCCCTGCACCAGGCAGGGGCAGAGCAGCTCCCCCAAGTGCTAACACCTGAGAATCAGCACAGCAGGCCCCTCCCCAGAAGACCAGCGAGACGGACCAGTTCCAGAGGAAGTCAAGGGACTTAAAGTACACAGAATCGGAAGATACTCCCCCGTGTTTTTTGTGTGTGTTTTTTTGTTGTTGTTGTTTTTTGTTTTGTTTTGTGTTTTTTCTTTCTTTCTTCTTGATTTCTGATTGCTTCCCCCACCCCACCCTCCCCTTTTTTTTTCTTTTTTCTCCTTTCTTTCTCTTTTTCTTCTTTTTCCCCTTTTTTTTTCTTCTTTCTTTTTTCATTTTCTCTTTTCTTTCCTTCTCTTTTTCTCCTTTTCCCAATACAACTTGTTTTTGGCCACTCTGCACTGAGCAAAATGACTAGAAGGAAAACCTCACCTCAAAAAAAAAGAATCAGAAACAGCCCTCTCTCCCACAGTTACAAAATCTGGATTACAATTCAATGTCAGAAAGCCAATTCAGAAGCACTAGTATACAGCTACTGGTGGCTCTAGAAAAAACCATAAAGGACTCAAGAGACTTCATGACTGCAGAATTTAGATCCAATCAGGCAGAAATTAAAAATCAATTAAATGAGATGCAATCCAAGCTAGAAGTCCTAACGACGAGGCTTAACGAGGTGGAAGAACGAGTGAGTGACATAGAAGACAAGTTGATGGCAAAGAGGGAAACTGAGGAAAAAAGAGACAGGCAATTAAAAGACCATGAGGATAGATTAAGGGAAATAAATGACAGCCTGAGGAAGAAAAACCTACGTTTAATTGGGGTTCCCGAGGGCGCCGAAAGGGACAGAGGGCCAGAATATGTATTTGAACAAATCCTAGCTGAAAACTTTCCCAATCTGGGAAGGGAAACAGGCATTCAGATCCAGGAAATAGAGAGATCCCCCCCTAAAATCAACGAAAACCGTTCAACACCTCAACATTTAATAGTGAAGCTTGCAAATTCCAAAGATAAGGAGAAGATCCTTAAAGCAGCAAGAGAAAAAAAGTCCCTGACTTTTATGGGGAGGAATATTAGGGTAACAGCAGCCCTCTCCACAGAGACCTGGCAGGCCAGAAAGGGCTGGCAGGATATATTCAGGGTCCTAAATGAAAAGAACATGCAGGGATCCCTGGGTGGCGCAGCGGTTTGGCGCCTGCCTTTGGCCCAGGGCGCAATCCTGGAGACCCGGGATCAAATCCCACGTCGGGCTCCCGGTGCATGGAGCCTGCTTCTCCCTCTGCCTGTGTCTCTGCCTCTCTCTCTCTGTGGCTATCATAAATAAATAAAAAAAAAAAAAAAAGAAAAGAACATGCAACCAAGAATACTTTATCCAGCAAGGCTTTCATTCAAAATGGAAGGAGAGATAAAGAGCTTCCAAGACAGGCAGGAACTGAAAGAATATGTAACCTCCAAACCAGCTCTGCAAGAAATTTTAAGGGGGACTCTTAAAATTCCCCTTTAAGAAGAAGTTCAGTGGAACAATCCACAAAAACAAGGACTGAATAGATATGATGACACTAAACTCATATCTCTCAATAGTAACTCTGAACGAGAACGGGCTTAATGACCCCATCAAAAGGCGCAGGGTTTCAGACTGGATAAAAAAGCAGGACCCATCTATTTGCTGTCTACAAGAGACTCATTTTAGACAGAAGGACACCTACAACCTGAAAATAAAAGGTTGGAGAACCATTTACCATTCAAATGGTCCTCAAAAGAAAGCAGGGGTTGCCATCCTTATATCAGATAAATTAAAATTTACCCCGAAGACTATAGTGAGAGATGAAGAGGGACACTATCTCATACTCAAAGGATCTATCCAACAAGAGGACTTAACAATCCTCAATATATATGCTCCGAATGTGGGAGCTGCCAAATATTTAAACCCATTAATAACCAAACTGAAGAAATACTTTGATAATAATACACTTATACTTGGTGACTTCAATCTAGCTCTTTCTATACTAGATAGGTCTTCTAAGCACAACATATCCAAAGAAACAAGAGCTTTAAATGATACACTGGACCAGATGGATTTCACAGATATCTACAGAACTTTACATCCAAACTCAACTGAATACACATTCTTCTCAAGTGCACATGGAACTTTCTCCAGAATAGACCACATACTGGGTCACAAATCGGGTCTGACCCGATACCAAAAGATCGGGATAGTCCCCTGTATATTCTCAGACCATAATGCCTTGAAATTAGAACTTAATCACAACAAGAAGTTTGGAAGGACCACAAACACGTGGAGGTTAAGGACCATCCTGCTAAAAGATGAAAAGGTCAACCAGGAAATTAAGGAAGAATTAAAAAGATTCATGGAAACTAATGAGAATGAAGATACAACCGTTCAAAATCTTTGGGATGCAGCAAAAGCAGTCCTGAGGGGGAAATACATCGCAATACAAGCATCCATTCAAAAACTGGAAAGAACTCAAATTCAAAAGCTCACCTTACACATAAAGGAAATAGAGAAAAAGCAACAAATAGACCCCACCCCCAGCAGAAGAAGACAGTTAATTAAAATTCGAGCAGAACTAAATGATATCGAGACCAAAAGAACTGTGGAACAGATCAGCAGAACCAGGAGTTGGTTCTTTGAAAGAATTAATAAGATAGATAAACCATTAGCCAACCTTATTAAAAAGAAGAGAGAGAAGACTCAAATTAATAAAATCATGAATGAGAAAGGAGAGATCACTACCAACACCAAGGAAATACAAACGATTTTAAAAACATATTATGAACAGCTGTACACCAATAAATTAGGAAATCTAGAAGAAATGGACGCATTCCTGGAAAGCCACAAACTACCAAAACCGGAGCAGGAAGAAATAGAAAACCTGAACAGGCCAATAACCAGGGAGGAAATTGAAGCAGTCATCAAAAACCTCCCAAGACACAAAAGTCCAGGGCTAGATGGCTTCCCAGGGGAATTCTATCAAACGTTTAAAGAAGAAATCATACCTATTCTACTAAAGCTGTTTGGAAAGATAGAAAGAGATGGAGTACTTCCAGATTCGTTCTATGAGGTCAGCATCACCTTAATTCCGAAACCAGACAAAGACCCCTCCAAAAAGGAGAATTACAGACCATTATCCTTGATGAACATGGATGCAAAAATTCTCAACAAGATACTAGCCAATAGGATCCAACAACACATTAAGAAAATTATTCATCATGACCAAGTAGGATTTATCCCCGGGACACAAGGCTGGTTCAACACTCGTAAAACCATCAATGTGATTCATCATATCAGCAAGAGAAAAACCAAGAACCATATGATCCTCTCATTAGATGCAGAGAAAGCATTTGACAAAATACAGCATCCATTCCTGATCAAAACCCTTCAGAGTGTTGGGATAGAGGGAACTTTCCTTGACATCTTAAAAGCCATCTACGAAAAGCCCACAGCAAATATCATTCTCAATGGGGAAGCACTGGGAGCCTTTCCCCTAAGATCAGGAACAAGACAGGGATGTCCACTCTCACCACTGCTGTTCAACATAGTTCTGGAAGTCTTCGCCTCAGCAATCAGACAACAAAAAGACATTAAAGGCATTCAAATTGGCAAAGAAGAAGTCAAACTCTCCCTCTTTGCCGATGACATGATACTCTACATAGAAAAACCAAAAGCCTCCACCCCAAGATTGCTAGAACTCATACAGCAATTTGGTAGCGTGGCAGGATACAAATCAATGCCCAGAAATCAATGGCATTTCTATACACTAACAATGAGACTGAAGAAAGAGAAATTAAGGAGTCAATCCCATTTACAATTGCACCCAAAAGCATAAGATACCTAGGGATAAACCTAACCAAAGAGGTAAAAGATCTATACCCTAAAAACTATAGAACACTTCTGAAAGAAATTGAGGAAGACACAAAGAGATGGAAAAATATTCCATGCTCACGGATTGGCAGAACTAATATTGTAAAAATGTCAATGTTACCCAGGGCAATTTACACGTTTAATGGAATCCCTATCAAAATACCATGGACTTTCTTCAGAGAGTTAGAACAAATTATTTTAAGATTTGTGTGGAATCAGAAAAGACCCCGAATAGCCAGGGGAATTTTAAAAAAGAAAACCATAGCTGGGGGCATCACAATGCCAGATTTCAGGTTGTACTACAAAGCTGTGGTCATCAAGACAGTGTGGTACTGGCACAAAAACAGACACATAGATCAATGGAACAGAATAGAGAACCCAGAAGTGGACCCTGAAATGTATGGTCATCTAATATTCGATAAAGGAGGAAAGACTATCCATTGGAAGAAAGACAGTCTCTTCAATAAATGGTGCTGGGAAAATTGGACATCCACATGCAGAAGAATGAAACTGGACCACTCTCTTGCACCATACACAAAGATAAACTCAAAATGGATGAGAGATCTAAATGTGAGACAAGAGTCCATCAAAATCATAGAAGAGAACACAGGCAACAACCTTTTTGAACTCGGCCACAGTAACTTCTTGCAAGATATATCCACAAAGGCAAAAGAAACAAAAGCAAAAATGAACTATTGGGATTTCATCAAGATAAGAAGCTTTTGCACAGCAAAGGATACAGTCAACAAAACTAAAAGACAACCTACAGAATGGGAGAAGATATTTGCAAATGACATATCAGATAAAGGGCTAGTTTCCAAAATCTATAAAGAACTTATTAAACTCAACACCAAAGAAACAAACAATCCAATCATGAAATGGGCAAAAGACATGAAGAGAAATCTCACAGAGGAAGACATGGACATGGCCAACATGCACATGAGAAAATGCTCTGCATCACTTGCCATCAGGGAAATACAAATCAAAACCACAATGAGATCCCACCTCACCAGTGAGAATGGGGAAAATTAACAGGGCAGGAAACAACAAATGTTGGAGAGGATGCGGAGAAAAGGGAACCCTCTTACACTGTTGGTGGGAATGTGAACTGGTGCAGCCACTCTGGAAAACTGTGTGGAGGTTCCTCAAAGAGTTAAAAATAGACCTGCCCTACGACCCAGCAATTGCACTGTTGGGGATTTACCCCAAAGATTCAGATGCAATGAAACGCCAGGACACCTGCACCCCGATGTTTCTAGCAGCAATGTCCACAATAGCCAAAGTGTGGAAGGAGCCTCGGTGTCCATCGAAAGATGAATGGATAAAGAAGATGAGGTTCATGTATACAATGGAATATTACTCAGCAATTAGAAACGACAAATACCCACCATTTGCTTCAACGTGGATGGAACTGGAGGGTATTATGCTGAGTGAAGTAAGTCAATCGGAGAAGGACAAACAGTGTATGTTCTCATTCATTTGGGGAATATGAATAATAGTGAAAGGGAATATAAGGGAAGGGAGAAGAAATGTGTGGGAAATATCAGGAAGGGAGACAGAACATAAAGACTCTTAACTCGGGGAAACGAACTAGGGGTGGTGGAAGGGGAGGAGGGCGGGTGTTGGAGGGGAATTGGTGACGGGCACTGAGGTGGACACTTGACGGGATGAGCACTGGGTGTTTTTCTGTATGTTGGTAAATTGAACACCAATAAAAATTAATTTAAAAAAAAAAAAAAGAACAACTGGCTATCACAGGCAAAATGAATTTCAACTTTTACTAGAAAGCTGCTATACATAAAAGCTAACTGACAATGGATCCCAAGCCTAAATATAAGCCCCAAATTAACAAAACTTTTAGAAGAAAACATAAAAGAAAATCTCTGTGGCATTTGTTAAGTGGAGTTCTTGGATGATACCAAAAACACAATTACAAAGAAAAAAATTGGATAAACTGGAGTTCATTAGAATGTAAAAGCTTGTGCTCCAAAAGACACCATTAAAACAGTTAAGACAAGGGCAGCCCAGGTGGCTTAGCAGTTTAGCGCCACCTTCAGCCCAGGGCCTGATCCTGGAGATCCGGGATGGAGTCCCCCATCGGGCTCCCTGCATGGAGCCTGCTTCTCCCTCTGCCTGTGACTCTGCCTCTCTCTCTCTGTCTCTAATAAACAAATCTTTATAAATAAGTGAATGAATGAATGAATGAGTACAAAAACAGTAAGACAAGCCATGGACTTGGAGGAAAATGTGCAAATCCTGTATCTGATAGAAGACTTCTATTCAGAATATACCTTTCAAGTTAGGATTTTTTCAACCTCAGAACAGGTGTATTAGGACTTAGCCCATCGTAAGGCAAGCAAGATCTGTACTTAGTAGGAAGAGGAATTCCTGAGCCAGAGCTCCCAGCTCCGGAAGCACGCCGGGAACACTGATCTCAGGCCCTGGGCCAGGCTCACACGCTGACACCTGAGTGCTTGCAGAGACCGGGGGGTGGGTGTGGGGGGTGTGGGGGGTGGCTGCGGGTCAGAGGCTGTCCTGCTCTGTTCACTCCAATGCCAGTGACTTTAACTTTTTGGGCCCTCACTTCTGTATTCCTTGTAGTTTTGTAAAAGGATTTCCTCTTATTTCAACTCTGCTGCTTTCTTCTCTCCTCACTAGGCCAGCCAGGCTCTCCTGCTTCATCTACTGACCCTCAGTAACCTGGTGGCAAAGCAAACTACTCACAACCTAACCACAAATTCCTTGACCTCAACTTCCCTGCTCCCCTCCTTCAGCCGAACCTGACTACAGCCAACATCTCAACTTACCACCACCAGGACTCCCCTACCATGCCCCACACTGGACAGATGAGAGGTCCCAAAATCTTGAATTTCCTATTTAATAGGTACCCTCCGTTAGCACAGGTAATGAAAACGACTAAAATACGTTTAGAGCCTACACCACCTTAAATACCAGGCACCAGGAATATAAAGCCGAATGAAGTGGTCCCTGCCTTGAAGAAGCTCAAAGTCTGGGGGCACCTGGCGGTTCAACTGGTTAAGCATCTGCCTTCTGCTCAGGTCATGACCCCAGGGTCCTGGGATGGAGCCTGTGTCAGGCACCCTGCTCAGCGAGGAGTCTGCTTCTCCTTCTCCCTCTGCCTACTTATGTGCATGCACTCACTCTGTCAAATAAATAAAGTCTTAAAAAAAAAAAAAAAGTTCAAAGCCTATGAGTAGAGACAAATATGGGGACAGGGACACACACACACATTGAGGGGCAGTATAACAGGCCCACCACCAGCACCCCTGAGACAGAGGTCACCCCAGAAGGATCCACCCTGAGGATCCACCTTGAGGTCTGAGGGTGAGGCAGTTTGACCAGTAAAGCTTCACGGACAATCCTGTGTCCTGGCTAAGCCCTGAAGGATGAAAATGAATAGGAGACGGCCAGGCCAACAGGGAGGGTGACATCCATTCAGCATGGCTGGAGCAAAGAGTACAAGGAGAAGGGAGAGAAGTGGCAGGAGAGGTCAGGTGTGTCCAGAAAACCACAAGCGATAAGGTGATGAGAATCACGGGGCCAACAGACATCAGTTCTAGCGGACAGTCTGCTGTCTCGAATTATGAAATGCCAGGAGCCTCACGAAAGTGGCTGGGAGACCTCAGGATAACTAGACACAAAGCACGACTTACACGAAGGCGGAACTGCTACTTACCTGTTCAGGTTCAACATGGCAAAACATCGATATTTTCTCTTTCACTGACGTGTCAAGAGGGTTTGAGCACCTGCACACAACCTAGCAGTAAACAGAGGAAGATGTTCAGACAGAAGAAAGGGATTACGAAGTTGTGGTTTTTCCCTGACTACAGTTAAAATAAACATCACCTTTTGAAGCCGGATCAAAACATTTTAACTCTAGCACAATGCACACCCACTGTTTAAATATAACCCGTTTTTCAAAATTGAAATTCCTAAATCTCAGTCTGGAGCAACTAACTGGAGGGCGGGACAGACAACCACACAGATAAGGAACTACTGGAACCGAGGAACTGGGGCTTTCCTCAGTTTAAGTCCTGGATGCGAGGGAGGGGACAGTGAATGATGGACGGAGGGGAGAGACCAGGCATGACCTCATGCTTGTCCCTGAGGACATCTCTGTGAGACAGCCCCAGCGCAAAGCACCAACCCTGTTTCCCCACCATCAACGAAAAGCATGCCAAGAAAACAAGATTTCAATGTGCCATGGAGCAAAGATTTTCTTGCCTTTTTTTCTTTTAAATTGAAGTATTGTTGACACACAGGTTACATCGGGTTCAGGGGTCCAGGGGTACGACACAGTGATTTGACTCTATACCCTACGCTATGCCCACCAGGCGTGCAGCTGGCTCACCAGGTGACGCCAACACAACACAACTGACTTCATGCCCTGTGATGTGCCCTTCTTCCCTGTGACTTACTCCCTCACGGGACGCCTGTGTCTCCCCTTTGGCCGATTCCCTCCCCTCCCCTCTGGCAACCACCAGTTTGTTCTCTATCTTTATGAGTCTGCTTCTGCGTTTTGTTTGCTTTGTTTTTTAGATTCCAAGTTAAGTCACAGGGTACATGGAGAAGAGATTTTAATTAGGCACACAAGACTACCCTGAAACCAGGGAATCATAAAAATCTTACCAGATCTGGAGAAAGCCCGAGCCCTCTGAGTTCCCGCACGCTATTCTGGGTGGGTTTAGTCTTCTGCTCTCCTGTTGAACTTGGCTATTTTACAAAAGGAAGAAAGTTAATTTCTCTCTGATAAGGAATTTTCAGGTATGATTGTTCTCTGTACCCCTTTTATTGACCATTATCTAATTTAGTGGTGTTTTGTTTGTTTGTTTTGGTCAAAGGCACATGTGCATGTATTTTAGAGTCAAAGAGCTCCACAGTCTGTTTTAAGGACAGCGTACTGGTGCCCGCTGAACCACTCCCCTTCCCCAATTCCCAGAGGCGGCCCCTCTCCCACTCTTACGTGATCCTTCTGGTAGGCTTTGAGCTACTTCTTGATTTGTAGCTTAAGACATTTCCTATGGATTCCCCTGTTAGAGGAGAAACCTTCTCTCTCTACTACATATGCACCTGTCCTCTGGCTACAACCCATCTCCTGATACCTCTCCAGTGCTACGTGTGTTGAGTGTTTAAATACTGCCCACCATAAATCATGCACCATGCTTTTCCTTTCTGTCCAAATTTGGTTTGTTTTCCTTTTTGGTGTTTGTTTTGTTCTGTTTTCTTGGTATTCTGAGTTTCTTAAGCACTAAATTATCCCTTATCTCCCCTCACACTTAGCAGATTTGCTGGGTATAGAATTCTAGGTTGGAAAGCATTTTTCCCTGAGCACTTATAATATAAGGACATAGCTCCAATAGTCTTCTAGTTTCTAGTATTGCTGCTGAGAAAGTGTAATGCCTTACTGACTCTTGGTTTTTCTCTTTAGAGCCTTTTCGAATGTCTGCCCCATTATTCTGAAATTTCAGTGATGTGTCTTGCTGTGGGTCATTTCTCATTCAATATGCTGGGCATCTGGTGGGTCCTTTCAATCTAGAAACTAATGTCCTTAGATCTCCTTGAATCATTTAGATCAAAGGATCAGAAAACTTTCCCTGTAAAAGCCAGATAATATTTTAGGTTTTGTGAGCCATACAGGCTGTCACAAGGACTCGAACTCTGCTGTTTTAAATAAAGAAGTCGCCACGGACAACACATAAACACGTGGGCAGGGCTGTAGTTCCATGTAATTTCATCTGCAAAAACTGGCAGTGAGCTGACTGGGCCTGTGGGCACAGTTTGCTGACCCCTGGTTCTGATTACACGTCCCCTCCGTTTCTCTATTATTTTCTGGAAATCCTAGCCCAGTCCTCTCGTTCTCTTACCCCTTCTCTCACATTTCCTATCTCTCGATCTTCTTGTGTACTCCCCGGGGTAGTTCCTCCACCTTCTTTCTCTCTTTTTCATTCCTGCTATCCCATTTTTAATTTCCAAGAATTCTCTTCTATTCTCTGAATGCCCCCTTCTTAGGCCCAATTCTTGTTTCATGGATGCAGTTTATTTCCCCTTGACCCCTTGACTCTCTGAGGACATTAACGACAGGTTGTTCTGGCTTCCAAGTTAGGAGGTTTCAGCTTCCTCCAGAGCCCAAATTTCCTCTAAGTTCCCCCTTTGTCCTGCCGTTTTGATTTCTTGTGAAGTTAGGTGCTTTTCCCAAATGTCTGGTGAGCACTGGCTGCCAGTTGACATTTAAAAGCTAACTTGAAGTTCTGAGTGAGTGGACTTGTGCCCTGGGGTCCTCACTTGTGTCACTGGGGAGCCTCGAAGGGCACTATGTTTTCTCTTGGGCGAGTCATATACCCTATCATGAACCTTGTGGGAAATGGTCCAAGACTGGATATGATGATTCTGGAAACCGAGGGACAGAAGGCAGGGTGTCCCAACAGCATAGAAGTGAGCTTTACCCCTGTGTTTTTAGTTCAGTATTACCACTCTTCACTGTTCCTAATATCTGCTCGTCTAGAATTCCTCTCCAGAGAAAAAGCTTCAGTCTTCTGCCTAGGTGGGAAAGGGACTGATGCCCAGTTATGCATGTTAGGGAAGGAGATGCTGGGTTCTAGCTGCTTCTCAAATAGCAGTTACCATGATCCGCCCCCCAGCCCTCACGGCACCTGGCACTGCCCCTGCCTGGGCCCTGAGGCTTCTGCAGGGCAAACAGGGCTGCTTCTTAGCTGGCCCTGCTCCAGGATTAGGATTCTGCTCCCACCTCTGCTATGTCACTTTGTACACATCACCTGCTTTCTGGCCGCCTACGTTTTGTTCCCATTGATTATTTCGCATTATCTTTGTGAATTTTTCTTTAAAAAAAATTCCCTTTACTCTAGTTGTAGCAGGCTTTCACCATGTAGTAGAGACAAACGAATATTTTCAATCCACCATCCTCAACTGCAGCTTCCCTGGAAAATCTTCTAAATGTTTTCCATCCGATCTTTTCAAAAAGTAGGATTACAATAATTTTAAATCCACAAAGAAGGTCTTTATTCCCTTCACCTCACATATCTAAAACAGATAAGGAATGAAAACCATCCTCTTCTCTTTCTTTTCCACAACCCCCCCTCCCCAAAGTAAAACTTAAATGCCTTACCTGAGGAACCAGACTGACGTGAATATTACAAAAGTTCTCTCTTTTGACCTTGAACTGGAACTGACGGAAGGCCTCAATAAAGGGCATGCTTTCTATATCTCCCACTGTTCCACCGAGCTACAAGAACAAAGGTACCGTAGAGGTCAAGCACTAAGCCTTTTTCTCGTGGGTTAGTTTTCTAACACTGCACCTCATCAGCTCAGCTCTGTGATCAGAAACAGCATAATGTGGACTCTCTGAGCCCAGATAATGTCACTAAGCAGTAACTGACATTTCTTTATGCTGAAAGGTTACTTTCCTGGACAGGCTCTCCATTTCCCAAGGTTATAGATCTGGCCAAGAAAAAGACTGGGTGAAAAAATGTACTAGAGGTTTTATTTGCACAAAGTTGCGAAGCAAAGAAAACCTAAATCTTATCTACTTGGTTAGCTGTAAATAACTTTTGTATAAAAATGTATCAATCATAAACTGCTGGAATTTCTGAGTCCCCTACTTTTGTGGGAACATGGATCTAGGACCATCAGAGCAGGAGTAAAGAAACTGAAAGCAATGGGGCTCACTGAGAGAGATCAACATTCCTACCAGAGGAGGGCTGAAGGAGCTGACTTTCTCAAGAGATGGAGGAAAACATGTCCTGCCGCTCTCAGCGGTACTGTCCACAAAGAGTGAATGGACACATGCTTGCACAGAGTACTGCTCGCAGTGGTGTGGCCACTCCCATGACTGTGCCCTTACCCGCCCCCTGCAGTGAGGAGGGTCAAGGGCCTCACAGGGCACCTCTTATCAGGAGCTGATGGCCTGAGGGGAGGAATATGTACACTCGGTTAGAAAAGATTCATACTGGGCGCCTGGGTGACTCAGTGGTCAAGTGTCTGGTTCGGCTCAGGTCATGATCCCGGGGTCCGGGGATCGAGTCCCGCATCGGGCTCCCTGCATGGAGCCTGCTTCTCCCTCTGCCTGTGTCTCTGCCTCTCTCTGTGTCTCTCATGAATAAATAAATAAAACCTTTAAAAAAAGAAGAGACATACAAACCTCAATAACGCACACTTGAGGCTCCAGGCCATCTTCATCCACAGGTATTAATGCCTGTCTCATGACCCACTCCTGGATTGCATCTGTGATGTGAGGGACAACTGGAAGAGAGAAAAAAAATACATACCTTAAACTTTTCTGTCAGTGCTGGTGGAGGCAGACATGCTTACGAGGACAATAAAGTGCTGCAGGCTTTGCCTGGAGTGGTGATGGGGTCATAAACATATTTTTGACACAGCTCCGAGATGGCGTTGAAAAATCTTTAGGTTCCTCATACTTCCCACAGCCTCCCTTCCAGGTTCCCAAGTTGTGGCTGAACATACAAGAGGGTAAGGCCAAGCGTGCATCCTGAACTGTGGCCCTGTGCAGAGTCTACCCCGGCAGCACCACAACTCAGCCCCACACCACTGACTGTGGAAGGCGGCTGCTTCACGCCCGGGGGCTTCCCAGGCCCCCATTCCATTGTGTTCCGGTTTACAGAAGGATAAACAATCCCCCGAGGAGAGACAGTTGGGTCCCGCAGGGTGGTCAGGAGCACAGCATCTGGGGCCTGAATGTCTGGATTCAAACCTCAGTTCCACCGCTCCTTAGGTACGGATCCTTGAGCAAATGACTGAACTATTCTTAAGCTCAATGTCCCTATCCACTCAGGGGCAGTAAGAGCTTCAACTTCATGAAGTTGTGGAAATTGTGAGCGACACCACTGGTAAGATGCTAGGCGGAGCGCCTTGCATGCCAGGGCTCAGCAGAGCCAGCTACCAAGCTAAACACTTGTTAAAATCCTAGTTGTAGGACTCGGGAGGCAGCCTCCTAAGGGGCAGGGATTACTGTTTAACTGGCTCGTGTTTAACCAGCAGTGCCTCGGGCACAAGGATACTCATTATCTATTCCACACACAGCAGCCAAAGGGATCTTCTAAAAATGGAAAACAGAGCTCCTCGGCTCCCATGTTCTAAACTCTTCTACGGCTTCCCACTGCTCTGAAATCCAAACTCGGGGACCATGGCCCAGAAGGTCCTGTTTAACCTGGCTGCAGGCCACCTGACCCCCCCTCCACGCATCCTATCCCCCCAACCACAGGTCACTCTGCAAGACACCCTCCACCCCCTGACCTCTATGACAGGGCCCCTGCAGCCCGGGGCCTCTGTGTACAGTGCCCCATCCCCTCGGGCCCCGGCTGGCCTCTCATCACAAATGCCCCTTGGGGAGACTTCCCCTAGCCACCTGTCCAAATGGGCTATCTCCACATACTCTCTCCTCACTATTTATTTCCTCCACAGCTCTTATCAGATGCCGTGTTTCATGTATTTTTGTGTCTCCCACTCAGTAGCCTCCGCCTCCATGGGGGCAACGAGCTCACTGGTCTGGTTCATCACATAGCCCCAGGGCGGGTGTGACTGCAGTTAGGATTCAAAAAATATGTGACGGAAAAAAAAAAAAAAATATGTGACGAATTAATGTGTACACGAATGAATACCCCGGAGGCCTAGAACAACTAACTGTATCATCGAGATCGTCATAATTCCTAATTGACCCCCTTTCCTTGTGTCAGGAGCCCAGAGTTTTATTGCCCTCTGAACAATCAGGAAGGGCAGGTAGTTTATCGCCATCTCCCAGAAAAGGGAACCAGATCTCAGAGGTTAGGTATCAGCCTGCCTTCACACCGCTGGGAAGTGGCAGGGCTAAGGCTCTAACACATGACCCCGATAGCCCCGAATCTTACCAGGGCGGCCCCAGACTAGAGCAGCCTGTCAGCCTGACCCTCGGCTTAGCAAAGTCTAAAGCCAAGAGGAGAGTCACTCTCATAACACACACGCCACCCCCAATCTAGACTTCGGCCATTACACACTAAACCAGTGGTTTTTGAACCCCACCTTTTAAGAGTGGCAATTTTCTCAAAAGAGTGCTGTGCGAAACCCCAGGGCAGCAGACAGACACAGGTGAAGCCGGCTGATGAAAGCACAGGAGGACCCAGAGACCGGCCTCTCAGACTCGCCCAGGCCCATGTGCGCCAATGAGCAGCCTGCAAACCAGTGAACACGAAGGACATTCTTTTCCTACCACTGCCGAAATCCATCCCAGATGCTGGACATATACACACACCACCTGGCTTGCTGCCCTGGCCTAGCTGCCGTCCTTAATTCACACCCATCACTGCGTACGAACAACAGCTCTCTGGACTCAAATCCTGCCACAGGACTCACAGCTTCCGTGTCATTCTCAGAACAGCAGGGGCTTCTTCACATTTATTTTTTTTTAGTAAACAGCTGCACAACTCTGAATTTTCAACCGAAGGCATATTTCAGTAACAATACCTTGACACTTCTGGCTACAACTGCACAGATAGTAAATTTCTACACACAAAAGAAAAAGAAAGCAAATTGGAAAAAAAAAAAGGAAGCAAATTGGTTAAGATGTTTATACCCTGAAGGCAAACCCAGTTTTACCTTGGACGGTTTTCCCCAAGTAATCTCCTTTGCGTTCCTTGTTAATGACGTACTGGTAGATCTTTCCAGTCGTCAGATTATTGTCCTTGGTGAGGCGGATGTCAAGGAAGCGCTCATAGTTCCCCAGGTCGAGGTCTACTTCCCCACCGTCATCCAGCACAAAAACCTCACCTGTGATGAACGGCGGAAATGGTCAGGGTAAGTGAAAAACACGTTATGTCATGGCAAACGCGAGTCTCAAAACATAAACACTTAAGCAGAACAAAGTCTGCATTACCTTGATACGAAGCAGAGAAATTTATTTCTAGAAAACTAAACATGACACAAAAGAAAGAAAAATCACCAACCATTCTGCAAAAGGTAATAGGATACTTCCAGTCTATCAACAAGCTCAGTCTCAATCAGGAAGTAATGAGAGGGCGAGGAACGAAGGAAATCATAGCCTCAAGGGCGGTGGGTACGGGGAGCTTGACAGGAGTGTGCTATCTGCTGCCTACAGAGAAAGAACTTTCAACAAAGCCTCCTACAGAAAAACGTTTCTGATGTGATCAAAGCATGATTTCCTTCAGAACTCATGCCGGATATTAAGATCCTGTTGATCAGAAAAACCAACTTCTGGGCTACACTTTGGTTCCAAACAAAGTTGTGAAACTCAAAGTTTCCCCCGATCCTTTGTTTAACATTCATTCCTTGAGACGTCATTCTAGAAGTTCTGCCCAGGATGGTTCATTCTCACCATCACAAAAGGAGAAGAGCTCAAAAATGGGAAAAAGAAAAAAATGTCTTCTTTTCCACCCTCAGAGACCTCTCTGAGGCCTTCTGAAAGACCTTTCTCTTTCAGAAACCTCTAGACTCTCCTCATGACATTGCCTGTTTAGATTTCTGCTTCCTGCTCTCTGTTCAGGTGAGAAAAGCATATTCCACTACACTAAGGACTTTTCTGGAAGGAAGGAAATGCAAGTTATGTTTATGTAAAATATATACAATTTCCAAAGGCTGACATGTGCTTCTATATACTCCACCATCATTATGTTAATCAAAGAAAAGAAATGCATCGTGCTTACCATGTTCATAAGGAGAGAATGTTCCTGCATCAATGTTAATGTATGGGTCAATTTTAATTGAAGTTACATGTAAACCACATGACTTCAGTATGGTGCCTACGCTGCTGGCAATGATTCCTTTTCCAATTCCTGATATAACACCACCAGTGACTAGAATGTACTTCATTTTACTTTTTGACCTGGGAGTGGGAGAAGGAAAAATTTCAGATAAAGTATATCTCCACAAAGCATGCGTATCTGGGCTCAAGGGCTCTGCCTCTTACTGGCTACGCACCCTCCAGGAGCCTATTTCCCTATCAGCCACACCACTCTAGAAGGTTGTCAGGTGGGACCCTAACAAATACTTCTTGGGAATCACTGAATGGCTTTAGTGAAACGGGAGTCAAAAAGACAACTCGCTTAATCAAATAATGAAGCTCTTGTTGAAGGCTCGGACAACTAACAACCTTGAGAGACAACCTAAAAAAAAAAAAAATGTAAAAACTTAACAACACCTCTGTGAACAGAGAACACTATGCCCCCAACGTTGGCTGACATAGTCACCGGACCCAGGGTTTGGAAGCAGATGCCTCATTATTTTCCCTGCGTGGAAGTGGAAAGGGTTTCAGTCTTGGATGAGCACTTTGGCCACGAAAGAGAGAACGTCTCTGGCCAACCTACAACGTATCACCAAGAAAACACAACTTCTCTAGGTTACGGAAGACAGTAGAGAGTTTCAACGTTGAAAAGGAGGCGCAATGAAGCCTCAAACTCTTCATCAGAGGTGGTTCTCTCCTGTAATTTTCGAATAACTTACTCCTTGCCAGCAGTCTCGCCCAGGTAGGGCCAGGAAGAGAAAGCGCATATACTGCAGGGAAGGAACATCGGATGCCCACCCGGTCTGAAGCACACAATGCGCAGAGGATGCAAAGGGAGGGCAGATTTGATTAAATCCAAAGAGCAGCGCAGCTGTGGCCGGGAATGGAACAGATGCGGTGAGAGATAAAAGGGGTAGATGCACGCAGGAAGAGCAGAGGCTCGAGGTGAGGCGACAGCAACAGGCTTGCCGGGGAGAAATTATCACTGGCCCCCCAGCTCCAGAGGCCCAGACACACCATGTGGTTGGTAAATCCAAATGTGACCAAAGGGAGACACACAATCACCAAGCAGAAGAGAATGCTTGCTTTGGCATGGTCAGGACATTTTCCTCCTCCGGGAACACTTCATGTGAAGCCAGATTATAATAAAAATAAGCTCAGAAAGAACAAGGAAACAGGGGAGTTCTGCTTGAAGCATTCCCCGCCCCACTCCTCCCCGAGGCAGGAATGAATACGCTTGGCAAAGTAAGACCGCTCAACGTGACTTCCCCCTTGGACCTCAAGGAAGACACTTAGAATAGGACTTGATCTATCCTGTTAGAGCGTTTCCAAAAGCATGCTCCTTGGTTTCTGCACAACGTATATGGGGTTCCCACAAGGCGGCCTACAGACCTATAAATCAGAGAAATGCTGTTTAACAGTCAATTGGTTTAATGCCAGACCTCCAGTAGCCTTTAATAACTTAATGCACATTGTGATCTCCCCAAATGGGTATACGTATGCATTCTTCCCAAGTCCCTAATACCTGGTGGGGGGAGGGGCTGCTACTGTCACCTCAGTCAAATGGCTCCTTATGGACACACAAATATCAGAAGTCAAATGGCTCCTTATGGACACATAAATATCAGACTTGGCTACATTTTAGATGCGTTCTAATCAGGTATATCCCTGACACTATATCCAGTCTCAGACTCAATTTTCGACGTCCCTAGAAATTCCTCGGCCACCCTGAGTGGGTTATAGAGTAGGTTACTTTTACAGAAGACCCATCTCATCCATTTGCATTTGATTTGCCCCAACTTTATTCAAAGAGGGTTAAATCTCTCTTGAGGGATGATTCTTGCGGGCTCCCACAGTGCCTGACAATAAAGATTCCAATGTGCCCAAAGACCAGGAGGGAGAGGCTGACAGGACCCACTCACTCACCCTGATGCACGACACTGATGTGTAGGTGCTACTGTGCTGGACACTTTGGGAACCACAAAACCATTTTGTTTTGTTGGTTTTTTTACCTTTATTTGCATTTATTTTATGCAAAATTTACTCCCAGGCCATAGTTTTTGTTTCTTCAGTTTCTTCTGGGGAACCTCCTCTTCTGGTTTAAAGACAATCTGCTCTTTTTCACTACGGATAGAGAGCTCACATATGGGTGAATCCGGCCATAAGCCCTGTAAATTCTACACCACGCCTCGGGGACTTTGTTCACCTAGATGTGCTCAATGACCACATTTAGGGGGGACACTGCTCTGTCCCCTCTAAACCCCTAAGTTCAGCAGCCCTCTCTGAACTTTTAGGCACATGTAGTAAAAATCCAGCACGCTTTTTGGGCCACCGACCCTGTGTGCATGCCCATCATGTGGCCTGGGCACACCTACCAACTCCACCACTGTAATGACCGAATGGCACATAGTACATCTACAGAGCGACAACCTTCAGATACTCGGTGGCTTTTTCGATATGCCTATCCTTGATGGCCTGAGCAGTTTCACGCGTGTTCTTAAACTGAACACGAAGATGCGAACCTCCTGATTTGCGAGATTTTGTAGGGTTTTCTGGGTCAAGTGAATAGCGAGCCATTTTCAGAGATCGTCTCAGGCCACTCACAGGAAGAGCAGGGACCACAAAACTTAATCACATCTGGGCTCGTAACTCAAGTTGCTGGCAGTTTGGTTAGAGACAAAACAGTTACAGATAATGAGTAATCCAGTGATGGTGGGAAACCGGGACAACATGTGAAAGGCATACGTGGAGAAGGCGGAGCAGAAAGCTTTCAGTGGCAAGACCAGGGCAGAGATCGTGGCCCAGCAGAAGAAGGTGTGAGAAAATTAAGGCAGGGAGAGGATCCAGACTGCTCCTGTTTTGCTGACCTGAGACTTGCAGGGAGTCTTCAAGAACTGACTGTCAGATATAAAGCACCGGGAAGGGAGGAGAGTGAACAGGAAGGTGAAGGCCATCTACAGAAAACAGAAGTAGGGCCAAGAAGAGAGATAGGGAGACAGTGGGAAAGACGGAAAGGGAGGACGGGAACACGGTGGGAAATAAGCTGGAAATGTAAGCAAGGGACCAATTCATTTGGAAACCTGAAGGTCCTATCTGAACTTCACTCTGAAGGCAGTGAACACATCAGGGAGTTCTCAAGCACAGACCTAACATAAATCAAGATGCTTCAGGGGCCGCTGGCTGGCTACCTAGGTAGAGGAAGCAACTCTGCATCTCCAAGTTGTGAGTCTGGGCTCCCCCAATGGGTGTAGAGACTACTTAAAAATAAGAAAATCTTAGATAAAAAATGCACAGGGGAATTCAACAAAGATGGAAAGAAAGAAAGAAAAAAAGAAAGAAAGAAAGCTTTTTTTGGTTAAATTGGTGTTTGAGAGCCACCTCCAGCCCTAGCACTTTGTGCACTGAGACCCATCGGGTTGCTCCGAGCTGCCTGCCGCCCCGGGTCCTCACAGCTGGTAAAAATGGGGTGAGAATGCCCCGCAGGGGCCGTCACCGGGGCGGCCGAGGGCTGGGCGTTACAACGAGCGTGCACCTAAGCGGGCCACGCAGACGTAGCGAACTTCTGCAAAACGCAGCAGGTCCGCCGCGGGGCAGCGGGGGCCGCATCCTGAGCCCGGAGCGCGGGCGCTGCGAGGCCCCTCGGCCCGCGGGAGTCGGGGCGCGCCGGGGGCGCCGAGCCCATCCCCCGCGCGGCGGCGCCTCCGGGACCCGGGGCGCCCCCCGGCCGGGCCGAGGCCGTGCTCCCGGGCCGCCGCGGCTGCTCGGGCAGGGCTGGGCGTAGGGGCTCCCGCGCGTCCCCCCGCCCCCGCGCCCCCCGCGCCCCCCGCGGCCCCGCTCGCTCGCGGCGCCCCGCCACGCGGCCCCGCGCGCGGGAGCCGGCTCCTCGCCGGCCCGGCCGCCCGCCCGCCCCGCTCCGCGAGGCTCGCAGCCCATTGGCCAGGCCCGCGGGGCACCTCTCCCTGATTGGTGCGAAGCCCCGTCTGTCCGCCGGCGGTGTGGCCGTCCCGCGCGGCGCTCGGCGGGCGCTCGCCGCTTCCCGCCCGGAGAACGGCTCCCCCGGGGCCCGCAGGCAGCCTACCTGAGGCCGGCTTGCAGGCCTGCCGTCGCGGGGGCGCTGGGCGAGGGACGCGCGGGGCCGCGGGCAGCCAGTGAGCCGGCGCCGCCGCATGCGCCCGGCAGTCTTTCGCGGGGGCGGGCTCCCGGCGGTGCGCACGCAGGGCGGGGGGCGGGGCTGGCGCGCGGGCCCGCCCCCGGGGCGGGGCCTGCGCCGGCCCGAGTGCGCAGGCGCGGGGCGGCCGGGCTCCTCGGCCCGGGGGCGGCGTGCGGGCGGGGCCCGGCGGCGCTGCTGTGCCGGCGGTGGCTGGGGCCGGCTGCCTCTCTCGCCGGGGAGGCTCTCCAACCTGGCAAGGCTGTCGCCGGGCTCCTGCAGCCTCCCAGGCGAGGCTAGATGGTCACACCGCGTCTCTGAACCGATCGACCTCGCGAGCACTAGGTTCACGGCTGCCGGCCGCGGGCCGCAGCTCCTCTCTCCGGCCACGCCACGCCCTCGGGACCGGGGCACAGCGGCGGTGTCACCACCCCACCCCACCCCCGCTGGCCTTTGAATGCAAAAGCCCGGAAGGACGGACTCCTGGGCGCTCGCTCCTTCCCCGCAGCTGGCTTCCCTTGCAGCTGCATCCGACCTGAGGGCGGCCGCTTTGGGCGGAGAGGGCTCCAGAGACGGGGTTCCAGCCGGCTAACGCTCATTGGGCACCCCCTGAGTGCCCCACGCTGGGCCGGGCTCCAGAGGACCCCGTCTCCTGGGCGTGACGACGTAGTGGGGCAAAGCGATCAGCTAGTTGCAGGTCATCGTGATTCTCAGAAGTTCTTGCTGCGGGAGTGCCCAGCGCGGGAACTGACCGAGCCTGGTGGGGGTCGGGGATGCAGGCAAGAAAGTCTTCCCTGAAAAGGTAGTTTAAAGCTGACAACTGACATTAACTGGCAACGAAAGGGAAGGGAGAGGTTGGGAGTGAGAATGATTGAGGCAGGAGGAAAAGCAAGTGTAAAGGCCCTGAGGCCCAGAAGAGCCCAGCACAGCTGCATGGGAAGGCCAGCGTAACAGCATTGGAAGAGCCAAAGGAAGGGAGATTATGAGACCAGACTGGAGAGGCGGGCGTGGCCATACCTTGCAGAGCATTATATAGTCCAAGTGACGGATTTTCTCTGTCCTACAGGCTGTGGAAAGCCATAGAAATTTTTTTGAGGAGGGGATTTTGTTTTCCTCTCGAATGGCGAATACATGCAGATGGGTAATTTTTTTGCCCCTTCAAACACTACACCAGATATACTCGAAAATCTCACCTCTGTACCCCAACGTTCCTGTTTTCTTCCCTAGAAGCAATTTGTCACAAGCTCTTGTAATCTTCATTGAAAGATTCAAACGGAAGGTGTGACATGATCACGTTTGTTTTCAGGAAAACGACTCAAACAAATGGTTTCCAAGAAACCAGTTAGGAGGCTTCTGCAGTGGCCCAGAGAGAGCTTCTGGCTTCTTCAAAATCTGGATCACCATTGCTCCTACCCTGCCAAGCTACCCAAGCTGCACTCAGCTCCAAATCGAAAACATGCTTGGGATGTGTTTGAGGATGTGCTATGGCCACACATTCTTTCGAGAAGCATTTGGTGTTTATCTTAGCGCTGGGACATGATAGACACTGAGAACATACCCACTGAAGTAATCGAGGTGCTGTAGGAGACCCGAGAATGAGCCACGCTGTATTCGAGATCATCAGTTTACCCTTTCCTTGCTTGCCTCGAACCTCCACCTTCTCCTGCCCGATGCTCTTTCTCAGCAGTGGTCTTGCTTCCTATTCCACTGAAAAGTAGAAGCCATCAGGAAAGGCCCCCTGAGCTCCCACTGCCGTGTCCCCCAGCCCCCTTCTGTCTGCACGAGCTCTGGCTCTCCCCGGCGCTGTGGACAAACTATCCCCATAGTTGTCTTCTCCTCAACTCAGGAAGGTCACCCTGGTGATTCTCCCCTTGTGCATCAGCAGTCAGGTCCCCCCCTCCAGATCATTTCCACTAGCATGATGCCATTTCTCCCATCTTAAAGGCTCTCTCTTAACTGTACATAATTCTCTGGCTACCCCTCATGTCTCTGTGTCCCTTTTCAGCAGGGCTTCCAGAAAGTGCTGTTTGTACTTGTTGCCTCTAGTCTCCTCCCTGTCTCTGGGACTCATTCGCATCAGGCTATTGCTCACGAAATTCCAATGAAACTGGGCTTGTCGAAAATTAACCTCTGTGTTCCCAGACCTCTGGAGTCCAGGCTAGACTCACAAGTCCCGGGTAAAGATGCCAGTGTGGCTGTACTTGCACAGTGTGAGTGTGTGTGTGTGTGTGTGTGTGTGTTTGGGCTGCTCTCCCCCCCAGCCCTGAGCTCACAGACTCCCCGGGGGCTTGTGGGTGCAGCTGCACTGCCCCCAGATCCTGCTCCTAAACTGAACACTTCCTAACAGCATTTGTCACAACTAGTTACTCCCTCCTTAAAACGTGTTCTTGGGGCACCTGGGTGGCTCAGTGGTTGAGCGTTTGCCTTTAGCTCAGGGCATGATCCTGGGATCCCATGATCGAGTCCCACATCGGGGTCCCTGCAGGGAGCCTGCTTCTCCCTCTGCCTATGTCTCTGCTTCTCTCCCTGTGTCTCTCATGAATAAATAAATAAATAAATCTTTAAAAAAAAAAACTGGCTTCTAGGAAACCACTTTTTCTGTTTCTCTTCTATTTCATAGGGCTCTCCTTCTGGGTGCCCCTTCCTAGAGCCGTTCGTGTTCCTGACCTGTAAACATTGCTATGCCCCAGGGCTCAAAAGATGCCGTCTCCATCTGTAATCATTCTCTACATGATCTCATCCCGATTTTAAGTACCATCTATACCCTGATGACTCCAACATTGGTATTTCCAGCCTGGATCTGTCTCCTGACCTCCAGGTTTGGGGCTCTTCTAAGCATGAAAGTCACCGGCTCAAACAAACAGGCACCTTGTCTCCAGGTAGGACAATTCTGCAATACTGGCTCCTGCTCTAGAGCTCCCACTGGGAGGCCTAAACCAGGGGGCAGCAAACTGTCTGAAAAGGGCCTGATCATAAATATTTTAAGCTTTTAGGGGGTCACAGAGTCACAGCTACTCAATTCTGTCTTCGTAGCACAAAAAGTGTCATCCCTGAACAAAAGAAGCGCCACCAAAAATGGAAATAGATCTGAAGGCCACAGTTTGCCAACCCCTGAACTAAACACACCCCTCGTCTTGTCTAGCTCCCTCGCTGCCCTGTGCTGCCTCCCCCTTATGGGTTTCACTTGTGAGCATTGCTCAAGTGAAAAGTGAGCATTCCCTTACACGAGAACCCCATCTCAGTCTTGGTTTCTACGGAACGGGATCTAGGACAGCGCCTCTCCTACAGGTCCTCCCACGGGGCGCTCACTGCTTCCCTAAGACATTTATTCAGCTGGGTGCTGAAATTGCTCGTCTACTTGGACGTCTCCTCCCCACCCGATTGTAATCTCTTTGAGACTGCTTCACATTTCTGTGTCTCAGATCCCTTATCAGACATAATTCCTGTTCACCTTTTAAAAACTTTAATTAAAAAAATAAATAAATAAAATAAATAAAAAAAATAAAAACTTTAATTCCCACTACTACCCTGTGATGCAAATGCCATCCTTATCACTACATCCCATGTGACACGAAACTGGGAGTGAAAAGTAAAAATGCCCTCCTGAGAGCACATATGAAGAAGGTTCACTTTGACTCCTTTCTGTTCAGCACCCCCCTCCCCACCCATCACCAAATCTTGCTAATTGTTTCCCCACCAAGGCTCCTTGGAGTGACTTTCTTTACTTTCACATCAATATGCTGTCACCCTGGCCAAGTGTTCTAGTATATTATCTGGGTGAGGGACGCCTGGGTGGCTCAGTCGGTTAAGCATCTGCCTTTGTCTCAGGTCATGATCCTGGGGTCCTGGGATCGAGCCCCACATTGGGCTCTCTGCTCAGGAGGGAGCCTACTTCTCCCTCTCCTCCTGCCACTCCCCCTGCTTGTTCTCTCTCTCTCTCTCTCTCAAATAAATAATAATAATTTTAAAAAACATTATCTGGGTGAGCTGCGGAGGAGGAAGGAGCCCACAACTGCTGACTTAAATTTGTATAGTTTGCCCAGATGGGGGCTACTTATACTAAAATAAAAAGGTTGTTTTAGTTTTTAAAAAATACATAAATTGTACAAAATTCAGAAGGCAAAAAGAAACACACAGTAAAAGCTTTCCCCACATACCTATTCCCCGGCCACCTGGTTTTCCTCCCAGAGGCAACCAGTATTACCAGTTTCTTATTTGTCTTTCAAGAGATACTCTGTGCATAGTCTGTATCCTCTCTTACTGGCTATATATTATTTTCATACAATTGTGATATGCGGGATTTTCCTCACTTGAGCCAGTTTTCTTTAATGATGGTTAGTGAATTACGTGGTTATACCCTCACTTGGACATGAACAGATTAAAAGCTCTGTGTGTGTGTGTGTGTGTGTGTCTGTCTGTCTGTCTGTCTGTGTGTAAAATACGAGTGAGAAAAATGAGGCAAAGAGAAAATTAAGGTAGGAACTTTTTCTCTTCAGTGGCACTCACTGCCTTCAAGATAAAGTCAAAATCATAATTTGATTTAATGAGGCTGCCCACAAACTGGCCTCAGTTTACCTCGCCAGCCATATGACCCACCCCATGCACTAGTCATGCTGGACTCTTTCAGTTGCCTGAATATGCCATTTATTCTCTTTCCCACAGCTGGATCTTTGCATAGACCTCTGTTGGAAAACCCCCTTCCCTTTGCCTTACTAATGTCACATTGCAGCTTGGCCTTCACTTGCCCAGATAACTTTCCTGGACAGCCTTCCTCCCCCAAGCTGGGTCTAGCACTTCTCCATTCTTCTCTTGCTGCCTGGACCTCTCCAAGCACAACACCTACGAGTCGCGTTTTGACAGTTCATTTCCATGTCCAGATCTCCCCCTTACCTACAAGCTCTTGAGCTGTGGGACCTGTTTATGTGATTTACTGGTATATGCCCAGTGCCTAGCTGGTCCCAGCACATGGTGCACATTTGGAAAATATTTTTCCCCTACAAATAAATGAATCTAGAAATTAAATTAGATCCCAAATCCTATAAGCTTTCTAGAGGTGAGTCACAAATTTGACTTTTACTTCCCAGTAGCCAAAATGAAAAGGGTCAATATGATTTATAGAAAACCGTATAATAGTTGCTCAGAAGAAATATAACCCTTCGCTACCCCCCTAGAGCCTCCTACTGGCAACCGTAAGGGCCCCCGACACTATTTTTCCCTGGTTGCATTTATCAAAAATATAACAACTGATGGGGTAATTAGTTATTTGATGTATGTCTTCTCTACTAGACTGTATTTCATCTAGGAGTATATCCCAGCACCTCTCACATTGCCTGCAAGTAGTAGGTGCTCAGTTAATGTTTCCCGAATGAATTAAAAGGACTTTTATTTCTGTAACTAAGATCAGAAATCAATTTCTTCTCAGAGTCTTCATGGAGAGGACGCAGGATATGTAATGCATGGATAAAATGTCTCAATCACACCCATACAGCAGACCTCTGGTCACAGGGCTCCTCCCTAGAATGATTCTCAATAAGGGCTGATGGCAGTGCCGCAAAGTGCAGTTCAGGCAAAGCAGCTCTGCTGAGAGCCAACAGGATGCCAAGAGTATGCAGTGTGGGGGGAGAAGCCACTGGAAAACCTGGCTTATTCAAAAGTAAATTATGAAGCCTCTTCTCGTGCTCATCTATAAAGAAAGTTCTCGAACCTGAGTGCTGGGTAGATTGAAAGGGGCGATGATTACACTCTGAGAGAGACATGGAACAAAGCTATTCATGTTACAATCAAAGGCTTTCAACAGTTACTTGAGCTTGGGGTAAAATTCATATCTACCTCAGAATTAATTGATGTCCTTCATGAGAATATGATGGGATGTTATAATCTGATGGAGACATCTGTCTCATATAGGGCATATAATAATATGCATTAGTACTATGTATAATCCTATGCTATGATCATACACTAGTACCTCAATAACACGTTTAGGGAAAAACATAGTAAAAGACAAAGTAAAAAACACCTTATATGTTATTATGCAAGCATAATAATGAATTCTTAGTTGACAAATACGTTTACACAGCTGACATCACCACCTATCCCAGATTCAGAAAGACACTTCTGATTTCTTGGAATTTTACTCTTTATTCTTTTTAAGAAAAGTAATGTGTTACATGTGTAACTGAATGTCATTTTGTTTTTATACTCATATAAGACTTTCAATGCAAATAAATAGGCAGAGAAGAAAGTGACTACTTTTTCAGACCATATATTTTGACTTTTGGGTTCAGAGAACATGGCAAGCAGGACTCATTTCCAGTCTCCTCACCGTTTAGCACCCCTCCCAGCTCCCCATGCTAGTTGATTGTTACTCCTCTGATCTACAGAGCACGCTCTTATTCATCTATTCCAGCATTTACCACATTATATTGAGATTATCTGGATTTGCTTCTCTCTAGACTGAGAAAAAAAAAAGGCCTTTTTTTCAGCTGCAGTAGCTGCAGGAAGGGGTGGCAAAGCCTCCCTCAAGCTTCAGAAGCCCCCCGGAACCACCTCAAACATCTAATCTACCTAAAAAATCTGCACTCGTTGTGCAAACAGAGCTTCAGAACAAGCTCCCGCCACTTGTTTCCAACCAAACTGCGGCCCTTACACCCTTTCAGTATGAAAACTCTAGAGGCAGAGCGCTCTGTCCACAGTGCCTAGCAGAGTGCTTGGCACATAGCAAGCCCTCAATAGACATTTGACGAGCTGAATTAAAATTATGAAATTAACCTTGTGATGTTCAGTTTTCTCATGGTGTGGACTTTCCCCACCTATTTGTTCAAGACAAATGAGTGTTCTTGCAAGAAAACCAATTATACTTCAGTTGGGAAGACACCACGAAAGCAACTTCAGCCCAGCTCAGTAATCCAAGCGACTCAAATGTTTCCAGGCAGTGTTGCCTCAAGGTGTTTTGTGGACTGAGAATCACTAAGGGGGTCAATATGTCAATATTCTCCAGACTCCCACTGGGCATCTAGCATTCTCCCAGCTGCCACAGAGTTGAGTGACTTAATCAATTGGCACAAAGAAGATGGACAGTCAGGAGTTTGAGAGATTTAGAAAGATTTGCATCCAGGAAGCACTCAGTGGAGCCATATATGTGTATAAAACTCCATAGCTATAATTTCAAGTTCTGAGGCCAGGCTCCAGACATCTGTATCTCGATCTCTCAAAGAGATCTATTTCAGTCTCCAAGAACAACTCCTGCCTTTAGTGCCAGGATCACTTGAAAGGCACCTTTTAAACCTGGGGGGAAATAGGGACAACTCATGTAGATCTCCAACAACTCCCACGTTTGCATAATTAACACTTCGATTCCTGTAGCACATGATGAGAGTTTTAAAAATGATTCAACCTTTTAAAATACCTGCATTCAACACACATTTAGCTAATCTGATCTCAAGGAGGTATGGGGGAAACACCCATATGTTTGTGGGTTTAAATAACTGGAAAGATGGATGAGGCTGATATGGTAGGTAGAAGTGATGTTATTCTGGAAGAAGAAGTTTGGGGATGAGTTATTGTTTGTTTTTTTTAACTTTATTTTGGGGGAGTCCATTTGGCTCTGTCAGAAGAGCATGAGACTCTTGGGTGCCTGGGTGGTTGAGCATCTGCTTTCTGCTCAGGTTGTGATCCCAGGGTCTGGGGATCGAGTCCTACATCAGGCTCTCCGAGGGGAGCCTGCTTCTTCTCTGCCTGTGTCTCTGCCTCTCTCTGTGTCTCTCATGAATAAATTTTAAAAATCTTAAAAAAAAAAAAAAAAGAGCATGAGATTTTTTATCTCAAGCCCTACATTGGGTGTAGAGATTACTTAAACAAATAAATAAAACCTTTAAAAATATCTTTTAAAAAATATATTTTGTATAACATACTTACAAAAAATTGTAAAGGTCATAAATGTACAACCACATCCATGAAACTAGCACCCAGACTAAGAAACAGAACATTACCAGCACCCCAGAAGGCCCCCTCATTCGTTCCCCTCTAGCTACCAGTTCTGTGTCCCTCAGCCCCCACCTCCTCTGCATGACCACCACCCTGACTTTTGACAAGACAGATTAGTTTTCTCCGGGCTCTTTTTAAAGCTAAACTGGGAATAATAGGCTCATCTACCAAAGCTCTTATTTTTTTCAAGAATCAACATTTTGTTCGGCTCCTTTAAGTTGTAGCTGTCTCCTCTCTCCCCCCTCCATGCCAGATCCTCTTCCTTTTTAGGTAAACAAGTCATCTTCCTCTGTTTCCTTTTATGCAAACAAAGCAAAAAAGTCAGCAAAATAAATATCTACTTCATTCATTCACTGACGCCTGTATTGGCCTCCCCCATGTGCCAGGCACTGTCCCAGGGGCCTGGGTCACAAAACAATTACCATACCGAGGTCAGGATAGGATTGGGGGAAATGGAGGGGCACCTTACGCAGCCAGATGTCAAAAAAACTTTCCAGAGCAGCATCTCTAAGGCTGGCGAGGTGGGGGACGGAGGGGTCAGAGGAGGGCCTCACATGCTGTCACAGATCCTGGTAGGAAGCTGTAAAAGGCTGGCTCCCTGCGAAGGCCTCAGTGGTGAGAAGACTTCGGGGTTACAACACTAGATTGAACAAACACGCCAAACTTTCCCTCCCCACTGAAGAAACCTCATTAAAACTACAATACAGAGGGGCGACTGGAGGGCTCTGCTCGTCAAGCATCTGCATTCGGCTCAGGTCAAGATCCTAGGGTCCTGGGATCGAGCCCCACATCCTGCTCAGGGAGGACCCTGCTTCTCCCTCTCCCTCTGCCTGCCACTCCCCCTGCTTGTGCTCTCTCTCTGTCAAATAAATAAAAAATCTTTATTTAAAAATAACTCCACTAAAGAAAAGTTTTTAAAAACACGTTAATCCAGAGGCACCTGGGTGGCTCAGTCGGTTAAGTGTCTGACTCTTGATTTTTGGCTCAGGTAATGAATGATCTCAGGGTCATGAGATCGAGCCTCCCTCAGCCCTGGAGCCCACTTGAGATTTCTCTGCCTCCCTCTTCCATTTGGCCCTCCCCACTCCACCCCCAAAAATAAATAAATCTTTAAAAAATACAAATAAAAACCCGTTAATCTGTATAAAGCCAGGAGAGCAGGAGAGATGAGGGGGGTGGTGGGCTGGCGGGGAACTCTGGCAGCAAGAAATCAGATGACTGAGTGAAAACCTAAGAGACTCAAGGAAGCCGAGAGCCCAGCCAGTGGAGGAAGCATCGAGAGTCACCTTGACTTGCTGAGGCTCCAGGGATTTGCTATGGGAATTAGACTGTCAGGGGAGCTAGGGAAGTGAAGGCCCTGGGTGGGAAGACTGGGGCGATCAGAGAAGGGTCACTAACGAATCCTTGTGAAGAAAACCATCCAGGGCAGCCCAGGTGGCTCAGGGGTTTAGCACGGCCTTCAGCCCAGGGCCTGATCCTAGAGACCTGGGATGGAGTCCCATGTCGGGGTCCCTGCATGGAGCCTCCTTCTCCCTCTGCCTGTGTCTCTGCCTCTCTCTCTCTCTATCTCTCATTAATAAATAAATATTTTTAAAAATCTAAAAAGAAAGAAAGAAGAAAGAAAGAAAGAAAGAAAGAAAGAAAGAAAGAAAGAAAAGAAAAGAAAGAAAGAAAGAAAGAAAGAAAGAAAGAAAGAAAGAAAACCATCCAGGCTGGGCTGTGGAAAAGCCAGCCACAGGAAAGGGGAGCTCTGGGGGGCACCCAGGCCTGGGGGGTGGGTGCCTGGGGCCCCCATGGTCAGCAGGGCCAGTAAGCCCTGGAGCAGGGGCACCGGCCGAGGAGCAGAGGACAAGCTGGAAGCCACCCAGCGCCTCGGCGTCCATCGGTCACCAGAACCCCCTTGGGAGAGCAGTGGTCCCAGCTTCACTCGGGCTGCCCAGGCTTCGAGGCAGCTCATCTGCAGCCCCCCGTGTGGAGCCCTCCAGGGGCAGGGGTATAGGACCCGCAGCCCCAGCTCACCCAGCTTGGAAGTAAGGCCTGGAGTCCTGGGCACGGGGGTGCACCATGGGCACGGAGGCCAGACTGGCACCAGGGAGCCATGCGGGGCCCCCCACGCTCAGGTGGCATAAGGCAGAGAAGGAAACACCGCCGTGCGCCTCCTACGGCAGCCGGGGCTCTGTCCCTTCCGCAGATCACGGGCCCCAGAGAGGACACGCTCCTGGATGTCCTGTCCCCTCTCTGGCCAGCTGGCCGCCTCGGTCGCCTCCTCAGGCACGTGCTGTGCGTCGGCGCTGGGCCCCCGCGCTGGGCCAGCGCACCTGCCGGCACTCCCCGGAGGCTCCCGCACGGCCCTTTGGGGCTCTCCTGCCTCCAGCGGGGACCGCCTCACCCCCGGGAACCCCAAACTGTGTGGCTTCAGTAAGAGGCGGTTTATCTCTCCCGGCATCACAGCCTTAGGGCGAGTGGTGGCCGACTCCTGAGCCACCCCGGACCCAGGTTCCTGCCAACTTGTTACTCTGCCTTCGTCGTCCTTGGCCGCCTGGGCCAGGCTGGCTTCCTGCAGTGTCTGTGTTCACATCGGCCAGGAGCAGAGACGGAAAGGACGGGAAGGACAACGATTTCCTTTGAGGCAATAATGTAAGATGTTGGGGTGCCTGGGCGACTCAGTGGTTGAGCAACTGCCTTTGGCTCAGACTGTGATCCCGGGATCCTGGGATCGAGTCCCGTGTAGGGCCCTGCATGGAGCCTGCTTCTCCCTCTGCCTGTGTCTCTGCCTCTCTCTCTGTGTGTCTCATGAATAAATAAATAAAATCTTAAGGAAAAAAAAAATAATGTAGACGTTGCCTGCAGTCTTTCTGTCCCATTCCATGGGTCAGAACTGAGCCAGAGGGCCACATGTGGGCTGTAGGTAAGGCCAGGGAATGTCCCCTCTAGCAGGGTGACCATCTGCACAGGGAAGCTCTTATTACTAAGGAGAAGCAGAGAATAGAATTGGGGGGGTGGGGGGGGCCAGATAACCACAAGTCCACCACAGCTAGGCTGCTACCTAAGGCCTAGAAGATAATCACCACTGCCCGCTTCTCATAACATTCCTTCCCCATTCCAGGCAAAAGGTAGGGTCCACCCAGACATTTCTATCTAAAAACAAAACAAAACAAAAGGCAACATCCAGTGTAGCCAATATTGTCATCACCTGGCCCATGTGCTTAGCCCTCCAGGGCACATTACCTTGACTATACACTGTCCAGTCCCAAAAATCTTTGCCTAGGGCTTCCTGTGGCTCCTAGAACCTCTGTGCACACAGGGCAGACCTGACGTGGTGGAGGATTAACGTCCTTCCCCCGAGCTCTCAGTCCCCTTCATCTCATCCAACACTGATGCAGGCCCACCAGTTCGAGGCTCCGGGCTAGGTA
The DNA here is from genome assembly GCF_018345385.1 of Vulpes lagopus. NCBI lineage: Eukaryota > Metazoa > Chordata > Mammalia > Carnivora > Canidae > Vulpes > Vulpes lagopus. The sequence goes on along the minus strand of NC_054846.1, from coordinate 61,821,166 downwards.
CCAGGTAGAGACAAATCCTGAGCCTTATCGCCCTCGCTCTCCGCCAGATGCCATACTGAGTGCTTGACCCGCCTTCCTCATTTAATTCTCCCCACAGCCCTTTGAGTTTCATTCTCTGCTCCCCATTGTAATGGATGAAGAAACTGAAAGTAAGAAACGATGAGTACTGCCCAAGTCCCCAGCTGGTAATCAGCAGAGATGAGGTTTGAACCCATGTCTGTCTGGCTCCAAGATGCTTCATCCAATGAGAGATGCTCCCTGCCCTGAAAGCCTGTGGTCAATAGGAGAACAGGACAGGTAGGAAGATCAGTAACATCCCCTGCTGGATGCAACAATGACAAAGGTCAAACTCACACCTTCTTACTGGCTGGCATGTGTTCAAGTGATGACCCAAGGAGCCAACACATCATCCCAGAACTGCTTGCGGATGGACCATTACCTGACGAGGCAATACAACTCCGTATTTGTTAAAGATTTATTTATTTACTTAGTTGAGAGAGAGAAACAGAGAGAGAGAGCATGGGGGGGGGGGTGCAGAGGGAGAGAGAATCCCAAGCAGACTCTGAGCTGAGCTGAGAGTTGACCTCAACTTGAGAGTTGACCCTGGACTCTGAGATCAACTGAGCTGCAAACAGGAGTCAGTCACTGCCTGAGCCACTCAGGCGCCCCTATAATTCTGTATTTTTAAGCCCCCATAATTTGAGTCTTTTTACAGTAGTCAAATTCTTTTAACTCAGTGCTTCCCAAACATGTTCCACATCATGGGACGTATAGGAAATGGCAGTATTTATAGGGAGTATCAGAATATACTCAAGATTTGGGGGATCCCTGGGTGGCGCAGCGGTTTGGCGCCTGCCTTTGGCCCAGGGCGCGATCCTGGAGACCCGGGATCAAATCCCACGTCAGGCTCCCAGTGCATGGAGCCTGCTTCTCCCTCTGTCTGTGTCTCTGCCTCTGTCTCTCTCTCTCTTTGTGACTATCATGAATAAATAAAAAAAAAAAAATGCCAGTTGTAATAATCAGATTATACAATTTGTATGAAAATAAAAATAATGTAAATATTCAATCAATAAAGTATCCAGCATTTGAAGCATATTAAATTTCTCCCTTTGAAAAAAAAAAAAAAAGATTTGGGGCTATTGATATAGAACTTGGTGAAAATACTATATTTTCTTCATGGTACATAATTATGAAAGGAAATAAAATACAAAGTATTTAGGAAAATAGTAAATATTTAATATAATTAAATTAATAGAGTAAAATTAATTAATAGATTTAAATTAATAGAATAAAACTTCCAAACAAAGTCTCTTCAAATGTCAGATAGGAATTCAGCTTGCTTTTATGAACGTTTTCTCTTAGATTCTATCTTGGAAATGGCCACAATATTTCTGACTGTGTTTTTCCAATTATGCTCCCTTCTAATTCATGATCATCACCATTGACAAGAAACATTTCACAAGAGGATACTGTGAGTGACAGCAACATCTCTAATTTTCCCCCTCCAACTGTCAGAAACTCCTTTCTTACTCTTAATAGAATTAGGATCCTTTGAATTTTACTTGAATGAGTCAATTGTTCTCAAAAGCTAACAGTTCTGCTTTTTCTTTGGTTGACAACATGTAATGTTGAAATTTCTGGTAATAATATAAAGGGCTTTAGAATACAATGGTACTTTTCTCAAGTCAAGTATTTTAAAATTATGATGAATTTTTCTTCCAGAATACACAGACATTGCTCTACCAGTCTTAGTAGTTTCTTTTTAGGGTTCAAATCATAATTCCAAGTTAGCTCACCAGTAATTTCACTTCTCTGAAGGTAAAGTCTTTTTCTTTGTCCCTAAACATTGGTAACGTGTATTAATACTGGAGGGGAAATCCCAAGACTGCCCCTAGGCTCTGATTTGCTAGGGGATTCATAGAAGAAAATCAGTGCAGGAAAAAGGTGCTTGGGTGAAGAAGTCCAGGAGAAACTAGGCACAAGCTCCTAGTTTGATAGAGTCACCCAGAGAGGCCCTAGTTCTCCCAACAATGATATGTGAACACACAGGCAGAGTGGTGACAACCAGGGAAGCTCAGCTAGCTTTGGTGTCCAGGGTTGTTTTTTTTTTTTTTTTAAGATTTTAGTTATTTATTCATAGAGATGCAGAGAGAGAGAGAGAGAGAGAGAGAGAGAGGCAGAGACACAGGCAGAGGGAGAAGCAGGCTCCATGCAGGGAGCCGGATGTGGGACTTGATCCCAGGTCTCCAGGATCAGGCCCTGGGCTGCAGGCGGCGCTAAACCGCTGCGCCACCGGGGCTGCCCTGTCCAGGGTTTTTAATTTGGGTTAAGTCACTTAGGGATGCAGCACCCACCTGACTGGCCTTAGCAACCCCATCTCCATATCTCTGCATATTAAACTAATGCATCATGGACCATGGTCTAAGGGCTCAGAGGCCATCTTCCAAGAGCTGGTTAAGGGTTAGTCCTAAGTATCTTTGGAATGTGCAGAGTTTGGGGAACCTAGTCCTGCTGAGCTAACCCATTACTGCACAAATGTACTTTTGCCTAATTCTCACAATTTTTGATCAAGTTGATTCAGAGACTCAAAAATGTCAACTAAGTAAGTCAGATTCTGAAGCCACTGAACAATCCTTCAAAACAACTGCAAAGTGAGACTGGTTCACAATGTTTATACTTTATTTTTATTCTTCTTAGGCCCACAAACTCTTGACAGAACTCTTCTTGGGGTGAATCAATGCATTTCTGTATGAAACAGCAGAGGGTCATATTATTGGCCTATTTCTTCACGTGAAGCTGAAAACACTTGGGACTAACAGGCTTGGGGGGCTCTCTCTGTCTCTGTCTCTCTCTCTCTCTTTTTTTAAGTAGACTCCATGCCCAGTTTAGAGCACTACATGTAGGGCTCAAACTCACAACCATGAGTTAAAGACTTGAGCCAAAATCATGAGTCAGATGCTCAGCTGACTGAGCCATCCAGGCCCCCCATGGCTTGGATTTTAATTTATCACATTATTTATTGCAAAATGCAAATCTTTACATATGATAACTTCCTGTGAATGAAAGAATGTGCTTCTCAAGTCTCAGGATTTAGGGAATGAACTTGTGAAGCCAACCTTCTGCATCTTGTTGCTGCAGCCACCCCAGGGGACCATAATCCAAGGTGCTTGCTTACCCCTGACTGCCTGCTCCTCACTGGTTCTGAGAATTTTGCTTGCTGCTGCTTCTAGTTGACCACTGTGATTGATGACAGGAGGTTCAGCATTTTGCACAAAAGGTTTTTTTGAGCTTCTAGTTCTACATCACCTGAGATGTTTTCAATGAGTCCATAGGATTGTTTGGAAGAGGCAACTTTTCTATATGCTGCTTTTTGGGAGGGAGGGGTAGACAGTAAAAAAATTTTCAATACTTACAATTTGAAGGAACCAATGTGACATTGGAATAACCTTGAATTGACGGGAGAAAAAAACATCCAAATAATTCTTTGCATATATCTTGATGAAAGGGCAGGGAAATTTTTAATTATTCATGAGAAAAATGTAGCATTCACATTGAGCAAACGTATGCATAACATATATTCCCATGTTTACTTTGGGATGGAGACTTCCTATCAGAACAAGGTGGAATATAGTCCTTGATGTCAGGAGGTTGTCATAGGACACGGAGAAAGGCCTATGGGCACACTCTAAGAGCTGATATAACATGGATGGGAGTCTTAGGCCTGTTGTCTCAAGCAAGGAATGCAGGCCCTTATTTATTTATCAATGGAGACCATATCAGTTGACCTTGAATTCAAGCTTTTGCAGAGGCAGTTAGTGAATATGTTAGTGGGGTGTGCTAAGGCTGTTGGGAAACTCCGTAAGCAAGGTCTCAGACCCACATTTCTGAGGGCTTTCCTTGGCTCCATAAATCAACCTTCTTTTCTTAAACTTGTCTGGTCATATCTAATTCAAGGCATGTTTCTCTTAAACATATTATTCCAGTCAAAGCCTTGGTAATACAAACAACATTTCCAATGGTGTCCTCTATGAGCATTGGTTCCTCCCCCAAAGCCGGGGGCTTCAATGAGCAAACCAAAATCTCTATTTGCTTCTTCAGCCCCAAACTCAGTATTGAGAGTTCTCATGCGGACTGGTGAGATGAGCCAACAGATAAAACTGGAGGGTCCCAGAGTACAAATGGGTGATTATCTTGGTGTATTTATTGACTGTTGAATGACAAATGCTTTTTGTACTACTGTGTTTAGTGATTCTGATGACATTCCAGTTTTTTTTTCAAAGATTCATCTATTAATTTTAGAGAGTGAGAGCAGGAATGGGGACCATGGAGGGGCAGAGGGAGATGGAGAGAGAGAGAGTCTCAAGCAGACTCTCCATGGAGCTTAACATAGGGCTCTATCCTAAGACCATAATAAGATCATGACCTGAGCTGAAACCAAGAGTCAGACGCTTAACCGACGGAGCCACCCAGATGCTCCAATGACATCCTAGTTTTAATTTAAAAGCTTTCCATTATAATGGGAAAAATAATTATCCATAAATATTATGCAATGAGATACCATCTCACAGCAATCAGAATGACTAGAATTAACAACTCCAGGAAACAACAGTTGTTGGTGAGGATGCAGAGAAAGGGGAACTCTCTTACACTGTTGGTGGGAATGCAAGCTGGTTCAGCCACTCTGGGAAACAGTATTGAGGTTCCTCAAAAAGTTAAAAATAGAACTACCTACAACCTGGCAATTGCACTACTGGGTATTTATCCCAAAGATACAAACATGGTGATTCGAGGGGGCACATGCACCCCAATGTTTATCATTTTTTATTTTTTTTTAATTTTTATTTATTTATGATAGTCACACAGAGAGAGAGAGAGAGGCAGAGACACAGGCAGAGGGAGAAGCAGGCTCCATGCACCGGGAGCCTGACGTGGGATTCGATCCCGGGTCTCCAGGATCGCGCCCTGGGCCAAAGGCAGGCGCCAAACCGCTGCGCCACCCAGGGATCCCCACCCCAATGTTTATAACAGCAATGTCCACAGTAGCCAAACTATGGAAAGAGCCCAGATGCCCATTGACAGATGAATGGATAATGAAGATCGGGTCTATATACACAATGGACTACTCAGCCATCACAAAGAATGAAATCTTACATTTGCAATGACGTGGATGGAACTAGAGGGTATTATGCTGAGTGAAATAAGTCAGTCGGAGAAAGACGGTTATCATATGATTGCACACATACGTGGAATTTAAGAAACAAAACAGATGAACAGAAGGGAAGAGAAGGAAAAATCAGATGAAAACAGAGAAGGAAATAAACCATAAAAGATTCGTAACTCTAGGAAGCAAACTGAGGGTCCCTGGAGGGGCGGTAGGTGGGGGGATGGAGTAATTGGGTGACGGGCATGAAGGAGGGCACTTGGAGTAATGAGCACTGGGTGCTGTAGGCAACTGAGGACTCACTAAGCTCGACTTCTGAAACTAATAATACAGTGTATGTTAATTGAAATAATTTTTTAAAATTATATCTATTTAAATAAAAGGTAGTTGAGGTTACCATAGGTCCCTATGCCCATATGTCTTCTGCATCTCTAAGAATGCTTTATACACATTGCATTAAATTTTTATTTTTTATTTTTTTAATAATAAATTTATTTTTTATTGGTGTTCAATTTGCCAACATACAGAAGAACACCCAGTGCTCATCCCGTCAAGTGCCCCCCTCAGCGCCGGCCACCCAGTCATCCCATCCCCCACTCTCCTCCCCTTCCACCACCCCTAGTTCGTTTCCCAGAGTTAGGAGTCTTCCATGTTCTGTCTCCCTTTCTGATATTTCCTACACATTTCTTCTCCCTTCCCCTCTTTTTAAAAAAGAATTCAGCAGGCAAAGTAGGAAGTACTAAAATGTTAATTTTATTTAACTTACTAATTAAATTTCTGAAAATTCGTGACATAAAGCTATTACTCTATTCAAACAGAACAAAAATATTTCAAAAACCCATTTTCTGGTGCCATAAAGTCTAAGTCTCTTAAACATTGGATTTGATTATTTTTAATTACTTTCATTTCCAGGCCTAACGTTTTTATTGTTTGTTTTACATTATTCTTATTGAGCTATGATACACAGAGTGAGATGTGTGAAGTGCATGAACCTGCAGCATACACTTGTATTTTTCCATTTCTGTGTGCCAGATCCAGATAGAGGCAATTTCCATCCGCCCAGAAAGCAGCCTCATCCCTTTCCAGGTAACCACCGATCTGATGTCTCTCACCTTAGGTTACATTTGCCTGTTCAAGGACTTTATGTAAACGGAATCCTACGAGGTACCTTTTTACCTGGCTTTTTCACTTGGCTTCATGTTTGAGAAATTCATCCTCACGGTGTGGATATGTCACACTTTATTCATTCATCTGGAGATGAACATTTGGGTTGTTTCCAGTTTGCAGCTTGGATGAACACGGCTGCTCTGAACATGCCTGTGCGTGTCTTTTCGTGGACGTGCGCTCTTCCTGCCACTGGATAAATCAATACCAAAGACTAGAAGTGCAGGGTCCGTGCAGGTATGTTTAACTTTTGAAGCATTTTCTCATTTTTAAAAGCTCACAACGACTCATTCTGAAATTCCATCAGGAATCACACTGACTTAAACATTAGCATCAAAAATCAATAGTCATTCACTCAGTCAAGAAATGACAAGGGGGAAAATTAACACGATCATTAGTTTTTATACAGAAGCACTTGCCATGACTAATAATAACATCCATCCTCCCATGTTAGCAAAATGGGAAAAATAAGAGAATTACAGATATGTCAGTATTTTATAGGTCCTCGCAAAATAAACAGTGTTGTAGTTGCCAAGCAAACCGGGATGAGGGTGCTAATCAGCGGATCTGAGATGGTTCGCTCTGCACCTCTGGGAGGTGTGGCCTACCTAATGTGGCCCCGACAAAGCCTTGCTGGCAGCAGGTGCTTGCCGTAAAATCTTGGCCACAAAAATAAGTATTGCCAATCACAGGGGGAGCCATCTGATAGGGTTCAAATATATTTTCAGCTGCAGTAACTTTCTGAGTGGTGGAACAGATCAACGTGCCCACAGCCCGTTCGTGGCACACCAGCTGGAAAGCTCTGTCCTAGCTAGCAGCCAAAGGGACCCCAAGATGAAACATGTTCTGTGATCAAATAATTTTGGAGAATTCTTTTTTTTTAAGATTTTATTTATTTATTCATAGACACACAGAGAGAGGCAGAGAAACAGGCAGAGGGAGAAGCAGGCTCCATGCAGGGAGCCCGACGTGGGATTTGATCCCAGGTCTCCAGGATCACACCCCAGGCTGCAGGTGGCGCCAAACCGCTGCTCCACCGGGGCTGCCCAATTTTGGAGGATTCTATGCTAAAATTAAGCTGTACAGGAATTCTCAGAACCTTTAAGACACTAATGCCCGTTGTGAACCCTTTTGGGTCCCCAAGTGAAAACAGGCAACAAAACATGTCGTTCACATAAATGTAAATAGTCAGTAAACATATAAAAATGCTCAGTCCCACTCATAACTAAATAAATGCACAATAAAACAAGATAAGAAAACAAAACAAAACAAAAAAACAAGATAGGATGAGTCACACAGATCAGCAAGCCTGAAAGAGCTTTGCGACATCCACCCTACTTGGGTGGGAACAGGTGATCTCACAGAAGGTAGGAGGCTGTGTAGACTCCCAAACTGCTTAGAGGCAGTGTCATTTAGGAATGATGCTCAGCTGCATATAATAGAAAGCCCATGACTTCATCAAAGAGGAATTTATTATCCCCCCCCCCAAAAAAAAAAGTTTGGAGATGCAGTCACACTGCTGCATCCCCAGCAGTTCAGACCCCTCCTGTCTTTCTGCTCGACCATCCTTAGCGTGAAGCTCTTATTATCACGGTTGCCTCGTTGTGACCGCATGGCTACAGGATGGCTGCTTGACCTCCAGTCTCAGGTTCACATTCCAGGTAAGAAGACGGGAGTAGCAAGGTGGAAGAGGTGGTGCCTCCATCAAGAAATCAGTGCTCTCTCAGAAGCCTCCAGCAGACTTCTATCCACTTAGATCTGTCTTGAACTGGCCACCCATAGAGGCAAGGAAGGCTGGGAAGTATAGGTTTTTAGCTGGGCACTTTGCCTCTTTGAACAAAATCAGATGTTGGTTTACCTAATCTGGCCTTAGCTGACTCTTGGATCTCATTTCACAATTCTTCTCCTTGGCTTCTCTTCCTCAGCCTCATTGACTGTAACAGGTAATGTCAATGCTCCACTAATTTTAATTTTTTTTTAATTTTTATTTATTTATGATAGTCACACAGAGAGAGAGAGAGAGAGAGAGAGAGAGAGAGAGAGAGGCAGAGACACAGGCAGAGGGAGAAGCAGGCTCCATGCACCGGGAGCCTGACGTGGGATTCGATCCCGGGTCTCTAGGATCGCGCCCTGGGCCAAAGGCAGGCGCCAAACCGCTGCGCCACCCAGGGATCCCCACTAATAATGTTTGATAATATTACATGGCTTCAGGTTCTCCCTTTGTGCACATCACGTGCGTTCTCCAGCTTTGGTGCACTTTTGCTTTCAACACTTAGTACCCATGGCTCTTTGGGGGGAAGGGGGTCAGGGCTGCCCTCAAGCTACTGGAGCCCACTTTGCTTGCATGAAGCATCTGAGCTTGTATTTCTCCCTGGGTGACCCTAAACCAAGGGTGGACGGGAGTATGAAAGTCTCAGCAACCTTGCCTTGGGTTGGGACAAACTCTAAGGCATGACTCACGCTCCAGAGCTCCCTGTGGAATCGGGCTGGGCCCACCCTCTGCAGCATCCTGCCTGAAGTCACATCTTTGCTTGGACTCCTTTTCCCTGCCTTGCCCACCCGCCCCCCCACGCACTTGCTGCTCACCCCTAGGGGACCACCCAATAAGTCACTTGCACGTGAATCTTCATCTCAGAGTCTGCTTCAGGATTCCTGACTTAAGACACTGGCCTTCACACTGTTCCTAGAATACGCCAAGCCTGCTCCTGCCACAGGGCCTTGGCATGTCATCAGGAACGCCTTCTCCCAGATATATGCCCGGTTCAGAGCTTTACTTGCTGAGGTCTTTGCTCAAATCTCATCTCAGCAGTGAGACTTTCTGAACCACACCTAAAATAGACCCCATCCATCAATTGCCATCTCTTGCCCTACTTTTCTTTATAATTTCTTTTATTTATTACTGCTTAACAGTATATATTTTGCTTATTGTCTTTCTCCTCCACTAGAATGTAAGTTCCAGGACTAGGAACTTTGTCTTTATTCTCCTCTATACACCCTGTGCTAGGATGAATGCCCGCAGGAAGGAATGCCTCAAATATGCTTGGAGATTGAATTAACGAATAAATTATATGTAAGGATTTATGCAGCCTTAGGAATTAGAAAGTGATTTTCAGCTTTGAAAGGAGGGTTTGAATGGTGCCTGGGTGGCTCAGTCGGTTAAGTGCCTGCCTTTGGCTCAGGTCATGAGCCCCAGATCCTGGGATCGAGCCCCGCATCAGGCTCCCTGCTCAGCAGGGAGTCAGCTTCTCCTTCTCCCTCCTCCAGCTCATTCTCTCTCTCTCTCTCTCTCTCTCAAATAAATAAATGCAGTCTTAAAAAAAAAAAAAAGAAAGAAAGAAAGGAGGGTTTGAGAGAGTATTGGAGCTGTGTGTGTGTGTGTGTGTGTGTGAGATAGAGAGAGAGAGAGAGAGAGAGAGAGAGAGGAGAAAAACAGCCTCTCAGATTCCATAAGCATTTATTGAGACACCAAAGCTAAGTCAGGAGCCCCAAAGAAGCTCATGATGTCAAGGAGGACCCAGACCCCACAAACCAGTACTACAGGCCCCATGGAGTCTCCATAACGGCCTAGGCACAGGGTTATACGAATAATCACTTCTGTCTGGGAGAGTCCAGGAGGGCTTCATGGAAGAGGCCACATTTGACATTAACAGAAGAGTAAGTTTCTGGAAGGGGAAGGTGGGCTGCAGTCCCATTAGGAAGAACAGCATATGGGAAGGCTCGAAATCCGAGGCTTGTCGCTGTGGATGAAACCTGGGGTTCCCGAGGGGAGCAACAGAGTACTGAGGGGCAGGAGGCAGGAGAGGAGAGGCGGGCAGCAAAGGACCGGGAATGCTTGGCTTCACCCAGAAAGAAGGCAGTAGACAGCCATGGGTAAGGTCTAGCCCGGAGGAGGGGCAAGAGGGAGCAGAGTCACCTTTCAGCAGGTGGCGCGAGGACTCATCCCCTCCGGCCCACCACTCGCTCCAGGCGCAGAGCTGAGCTGGTGCCACCAGAGGGTGCTATGACCTAGGCCACAGGCCTCCAGGTGCCCTGACCCCCGGGACGGCCCCCCACCTTCAGCCTTCAGGCTGGTGACACCTCTGGCTGGGTCACACCGCTGTCTGGCTGCCAGCCCACAGAACCCCGGGAAACCCACGCTGCATGTTGTTATTTGACTTTCTCTGCCATCGTCACAGGTGACACGGAGGGGCTGCCGGAGGTGCCACGGTATAAACAGGTAAGATCCGTGGCGTCTTAGAGAACTCGAGGGAAGCCAGAGGTCCCCCCTCCACCCCGGCCTGATGCCTGGGGCCAGCAGCAGCAGCAACTGCTGTGAACCTGCGAGAAAGGCAGATCCACGGGGCCCACTCCAGACCCACGCAGCCCTGCACTCGGCAGGGGGCCTTGACATCTGTCTTAACAAGCCCTCGGTTTGATTCTGATGTGTGGTCCAGGTTGAGAATCACTGCTCTAAGAAAGCTCTGCACACTGTAGTGGTGACCTCAAAGGAGTGAGGTCACCTCCCGAGAGGCTTCCTGGAGGAGGTGTCATAGGAGGCCTCATAGGAGGAGTCAGTCGGGCAGAGAGGGGGAGGGAAAGGCATTCCAGGCTAGGAGAACAATTGCACCAAGGCTCCTAAGACGAAAGGCCTAGTCTCTTATTAGACTCTGGCAGGAAGGAGACTGACACAAAGGGGCTCTGGGGGTGGGGGGAAGGGGTCTCATGTTTTGAAAGTTGTTCTCTTCCAAAAAGCTGCTCTAAATAATTCATCATTCATTCATTTCCTACTATTTATTGATCAATATATGTAGCTCCAATCAGTGTTTCTGATTGGCACGAGATGTCCAAACCTCCTACCCTGAATTAATAATGACAGTAACTACCCTTTACTCCAGGCCAGGCTCGGTGCCAAGCCCCCCTACCTGTGGGAACTCGTTCCATGGGCACCGTCATCCTCTGAGTGGGGGGACTGTAATCACCCGCATTGCCACCAAGAGGAAACTAACACCCGGGACAGGCTGACCTGGCCAAAGGCCCAACAGGATATGACCTAACCTGGGTCGGCCCTCCTGCGGAGCGGGCTGGATCCAAATGCTTTCCTGTTCCTGGGGAGGAACGGAGTTCCAGCCCCAAAGATAGACACCTGGCCGTCAGCACATAGTCTCATCCTGAGCAAATGCACGATTCCTGTTATGCATTTAGAAGTACTAAAATAGCTTATGGTACCCATTTCTATCTCGAGAGTTCCCTGGGGTTTTGGGACTCCAGGTCAGAATCACTGAGCTGGCCCAACATTCTTGCTCCCTCCCAACACCCACTGTGTAGATAAGAATATGGAGGACGACTGGGTGGCTCAGCCGTTGACTGTCTGCCTTTGGCTCAGGGCATGATCCTGGAGGCCCAGGATCGAGTCCCCCATCAGGTCCCCCTCAGGGAGCCTGCTTCTCCCTCTGCCTATGTCTCTGTCTCTCTCTGTGTGTCTCTCATGAATAAATAAATAAAATCTTAAAATAAAATAGTTAAGAATATGGAAGCCCAGGGAGGAGCAGTGAAGTGGAGGCAGTCTTCCAGGACCTCCTCGAAGCATTTTCTGGGAGCAGGAAACTAGAAGAGAGCTCGCTGGTTCGTGGGCCATTGCCCCCCCCCCCTCTGCTGCCTGGCCCTGGCCCCCATCTCTGCCGCCCTCTTTTGCATCCTCCTCCAGCATCCTCCTAGAATCTGCTCTGTGCCAGGCCCTGGGCACGGGGGATACCAACCCAAAGAGGTGCTTCACGCCAGCCTCTCAATTGCACGTGGGCTGTGGCAGGCTGCAGCTACCTGCCTTTCCCGAGCTGTGTCCATCACCAAGAGGGTTTTCAGGCAGATATCCTGAGCAGCGACCCCAGCTCTCTCCTTGCCTGCTAGCTTTGCAGGACAGCACGTGGTATAGTCTGTCCCACCCGCCACTCCATCCGCACCCACCACTCTGCCTTCTGTTCCCACGATGGACAGGCTCCTTGCCCAGCAGTCCTGCCTGAGATATTTGGAGGGTGCTAGCTGCCTCCCCCCTTTTTCCCTTTCATAAACTGACTTGCTGTATTTGCTCTTTCTCCCTCTCAGCCTCCTGCCATTGATGGCTCACTGCAAAGTCTGTTCTCGCTTCTTTACGTCCACTGGCTAGCCAGACATCACCACCTGCCTGGTGGGCAAGTCTTCTTGGCCTATGTTTGTGTTGCCAAATTAGGGCCAGTTACCTTTTCTGAGCTGGCCCCTAGGAATACAGACAACAGTGGGATGGGGTGTCTGCCCTGGGGGAGCTCAGTCTGGGGTGGCAAGGGGAGGATGCCATTACCATGCTGTGAAAGGCCAACCCAACAAAGTAGCTTAATTTTTCAGGGTTTGCCTTAAAGCTAAGGGTACACACTTGGGCCACTTTTACTATGTCCCAGTGAGTCCTGGGCAAGCACGATTGGCTTCTCTGGGTCTCTCAGGAGAAAGGGCAGTCCTCCCAAACTCTAGCTCTCAAAGGAAGTTGGGGTTCTTGGTGGGAAGTCCCTAAAGCCGGGAGAGGAAAATGTGATCCAGCAGAAAGCCAGAATTGCTAATTGTGTTAGCAATTGGGAGTCTGTCCTCAGAGGCAGACTTAGTAACCAGCTCACAAACACTGATATATTAAACGAAAATAAATATTTTAAATACAGTTAAATATTACAAATATTTTTAATACAGCTGTTTTCTAACATTGCTGTAAAAGTATTATGTGCTCACTGGAAAAAGTTTAAGTGATATAGAAAATGTGAATTTCAACCTTAGCCTTTCTTTTTTTTTTTTTTTTAAGATTTTATTTATTTATTCATGAGACACACACACACACACACACACACACACACACACAGAGGCAGAGACACAGGCCGAGGGAGAAGCAGGCTCCATGCAGGGAGCCTGACATGGGACTCGATCCTGGGTCTCCAGGATCACACCCCAGGCTGAAGGTGCCATTAAACTGCTGAGCCACCAGGGCTGCCCCTCAACCTTAGCCTTTCAATCTAAATCACTATTAACATTTTGGTATAAAAGTTTTCAGATATATAATCACATATAATTAGATATTATGTGTGCGTGTTTTATACAAACATATGGAGAGATCATTTTAAAAATATAAATTAAAAATTAATAACATTTGAATATGTATTATAATATATATTAGTGATATAATAATATTACATATGTAGATAATATATCCACAATTCAGCTTGGGGTTTTTTTTTTCAAAGATTGCTTTTTAAAATAATCTCTACATTCAACATGGAGCTCAAACCCACAACCCCAAGATCAAGAGACACACACCCCACTGACCAAGCCAGCCAGACGCCCTTCAATCTGGTTTTCTTTCAAAATAGAAAACTGAGTTGTGGGCATCTTTCCACATTGGCATATATAGATAGTTCGCTCTCATTCTTTATCAGCTGTCTAATGTGGACATACCATGATTCCTCAATCCTCTGCTGATACACACACATTTCCAGTCTTTTGTATCACAAGCAATACCGCAAGGAACTTCCTGTGTATTTATCTTTGTCCCCTCATACCAGTGTTTCTATAAACAGATTCTCAAAGCCAGAGTTAACGAGATCAAAGTCATAATGTAAATATAAAGTCTTGGTAGAAATTGATGAATTTCTCTCCAAAAATAATGTGCCTATTTGCATTTGCCCAGCGGTCATGAGAGGGCCCAAGGCCACTCTGCGCCTTTTAATTTTTGCCAATCTGATATATAAAAAATATATCATCACATTGTCATTTTCATTTGGATCCGCTTTTCTGGAGTCAAGCATCTCTTCATGTGTTTTTGGCCACTTGAATGTCATTTTCTATAAAATGTATTTTCCCATGTTATTTGCCTATTTTTCTTACTCATCTTTTTCTGTCTTTTCTTCCTTTGTGCCTTTTTTTTAAAAAAGTATTTATTTATTTATTCATAAGGGACACACAGAGAGAGGCAGAGATACAGGGCTGATGCGGGGGCTCAATCCCAGATCCCGGGATCACGACCTGAGCTGAAGGCAGCCGCTCAACCAGTGAGTCACCAGGTGCCCCACTTTGTGCTTTTTTAAAAATGCTGGTTTGTGAGAGTTCTTGGCAGATCAGCTTCTTAGTCCTCATCTGTTACATGAAAAGCAAATCAGTATTTTCTTCGGTTGAGCGTGTCATTTGCTTTGCGTATGCCTTTTCCTCCTATAGAAGTTTGAAAATATTTTAGTCAGAACTGCCCATCCTTTTCCTTTTTTTTTTTTTTCCCATCCTTTTCTTGATAACTTCTGGGATTTGTGTCACGTTCTAGAAAGGTTTTCTCTACTCTTTAATTACAAAAGCCAATATGCTCTGATAGTTTCTTCTATTATCTTTATGGTTTTGTTTTCGTTTTTACATCTTGGGCTCACCTGGAATTTGTTTTAATGTATGCAATGAGTTAGGGGCACAGCTAGATTTTTTCCAAATGACCCATCAATTGCCCCTAAGTGGAATATCCTGTCACATACGTGAAAGGCCACCTTTATCATATACCAAATCTCCTTGTAAGTTTAGGTCTGTCTGTGGCTTCCATTCCTCTCCATTAATCTCTCCAGTTTCTGAGCCAGTTACACACTTTGAGTCTTGCAACCTTTAATATACACCTACTCTTTCCTGAACCCTTTCTCTCAGTAAGACTTTACCAAATCAGCAGGGAAGCTGCACACCTTTTCCCTGGCTGTGCCAGGGTCTTTAGGATGAGGATAAACTGTCTCTTCCAGGTGACTGCGTCTCTGTATGTTCATTCACTCATTCTCAAGCATTGGCTCCATGCCAGGGGCCATGGTGGGAACAAGAGACAGAGAGAGAGAGAGAAAGAGAACAAGAACACAGATGTGGGCCCTGCCTCATGGACTGATTTTAGCAATTAACCCTCACGGCCCCTGTGACGTCCATAATTCCTGATTCCCGAGTTCCAGGGACTGCTTCATGGTCAGCCCAGGTTGCCACCCAGAAGCCAAACCCAGACCTGGTTGCTTTCAGATGACCCTGAGCCATGACTCAGCCAAGGCCCGTGGTAACAGGGACACCAAAAGCTGGATTTTAGCGGCACCTGGATGGCTGAGTGGTTGAGCATCTGCCCTCAGCTCTGGGCACGATCCTGGGGTCCTGGGGTCCTGGGATCAAGTCCAGCATCGGGCTCCCCGTGAGGAGCCTGCTTCTGCCTCTACCTGTGTCTCTGCCTCTCTCTCTGTGTCTCTCTCATGAATAAATAAATAAAATCTTTTTTTTAAAGTTGGATTTTAAATAAACCTGGCTTCCTCTCCAACATTGTTAGAGAGACCCTTAACCAGTGCACTCTGTTCCCATCAGATAAGAAAGAGCCAAAGCAGATGGAGATGTTGGGAACTATGGTGTGCCATGAGCTTTCAGAAATGGATTTGGGGATGGGGGGGAGGTGGAAAGAAGGGAGAGAAACTCAAAAGGCTTAATTAGAAATTATCTTTGAATCCGAGCAGCAAGAAGTCAGCATGGGATCAGTCTAGTCGTGTGACCTTGAGCATGGCATCTAGCATCTCTGGGCCCCATCTCACAAACGAACAGGTGCTGGATGCCCTTTGCTTATATGTTTTTATCTGACCCTCAGGACATCTTTGTTGGGTAGCATCTAACTTACTCTCAATTTGTACACAGAAACCCAAGGCTCAAAGGGGAAATTGATGTGCCGCAAGCCACTCCTGCAGAATGAACAGAGTTAGGATGCGATGGGGATTGAGTTCTGAAGCCCTCACCCTTTCTGTTTGGGGAGATTGTCCAACTCCTCTCCCATCCCCGGTGGGGGTGTCCTGCTGTGCTCGGGGCTCATCTAAGGAGGGCAGGGAGGAGGGACTTACTCTGGAGCTGTGCTCTGAAAGCAGTGTGGTGCTGCTTCGGGACAGATGAGACCCAGAGCCAGACCCGCACAACTACGGGACCTCAGTCTGTGGCAGAGGTGGCAACTTATTACTTCACGGTGTAGAGAGAGATCAGCTTTCCATTGATTGAGAGCTTGCATTTCAAACATAAGACTCCAAAACTCTTAGTAGGAAATACAGGTAAATATCTTTTAGAGTTTGGAGTAGAGAAACATTTCTTAAATAAGAAATTTTTAAATTTACCACAAAATAAAAGAGTGATATACCTGTGTTAAAATTAAGAATTTATGTTCAACAAAAGTCACCTTAAAGGAAGTAACAAGACAAATTATGAGGTGGGAGGAGAAAATCTCAATACACAGAAGCAAAAGGGAAAAATATAAAAAATGTATAAAGAACTGGAACACCTGGGTGGCTCAGCAGTTGAGCATCTGCCTTTAACTCAGGTCATGATTCCAGGGTCCTGGGATCGAGTCCCACATGGGGCTCCCTGCAGGGAGCCTGCTTCTCCCTCTGTCTCTGCCTCTGCCTCTGCTTCTGTGTCTCTCATGAATAAATAAATAAAATCTTAAAATTTTTATATTTTATATATATATATAACTATGAATCAGTAAGGCAAAAAACAACAACAAAAGAGAAAAATGGACAAAGACCATGAGCATGATGTTCCAGTGAGGAAGAAGCACGGAGAGCCAGTGTGAAGAAACATCAAGTGTTGTTAGTGATCAGGAAAATGCAAATCGAGGCCTCTGGGAAACACCATTCTACATCCACTCACTTTGCAACAGTTAAAGGTCCGGTAACACCAAGTGTGGGAAGGGCGTGGATCCCTAGGATCTTTTGCACACGGGTGGCAGGCACGTGTATTGGTGAAACCTCTATGGAAAGTCTGGCTTTATCCTCTGAGGCTGAGCATCCACATAGCTAACGACCCAGCAGCTCTGGCGTTACCCGTGTTTCTAGCAGGGCTGCCCATGTAGTAAAACCTGGAAGCCATCTGGGATCGATTGCATTACTTATTCCTAATTGTTTATTCCTTTTCACCCTTGCCAAGTCTCCCCATTGGCAAAGACTCTTTCCCAGCAGAGCCACATGGGACCCTCCGCCTCCCAGAATGAGAGCTAGAAGTGACTTAGTGCTGGAAGCCACTGAAACATTGGGGTTGTTTGTTCCTGTAGGAAATGATGGAAAATGTCCATTTCAAATGCCCATCAATGGGAGAGTGAGGAATAAACTGTGATATAAGCTCACACATGATGTCCGATAGACAGCAGTCCAAATGAAGCAGCTCCAGGGACATGCCTCAAATATAAATTAATTTTACCGGTCTAACACTAAACAAGGAAAGTAAATCTCAAAGGATTGCATACAATACGATAGCCTTTTGTGAAGTTAAAAATGACTGAGATAGAAAGGATTCTTTAAAGGAATACAGAGAGGTGCAATAAATTCTAAAAAATGGGAAAACAAGGATTGATGAGCATAGGATCCAGGGCAATTGGTACCTCACTGTGGGGAGTAGGGCCGGCTTATCCACTGGGGATAGCAGACTCAGTGCGTTAGGCCCGAAATATTTGTAGGGCCCATCAAAATGTTTTAATTTCTTTTCAATCAGAAGCAAAGGTCAAAGAAAATGTTTTAATGTATAATATTAATATATTCTTTATATCAATAGTCATATAATAAACATAGATGTTTGTGTGTGTGTCTTTGTGTGTCTTTGTGTGTGTGTGTAGGAATAGACCCACAAAGGCAGAAGCATCCATATCCACAAAAGTCAAAATGTGATACTGGGTGAGACAAGGTACGGGATGGGGGGATTTAAGTTACTTATAGATAATGGCCAGAGTGCTAGCTTTGGTTTTGGATAACATATTACATTATTATAAATAACAAAATGGAGTGTAATATATGAGGGCCAACTAAGAGTGTGCCATAAATGGAGGTGCCTGGGGGGCTCAGTCAGTTAAGCATCTGCCTTCAGCTCAGGTCATGATCCCAGGGCCCCAAGATCAAACCCCACATTGGGCCCCCTGCTCAGTGGGGAGCCTGCTTCTCCCTCTCCCTCTGCTTCTCCTCCACTTGTGCTTGCTTGCTCTCTGTCCCACTCAATCTCTCTCAAATAAGTAAATAAATAAAATCTTTTTAAAAAATTTTTGCCATAAACCAAGAATTATGATAATTTATTTCTGTATACCTAGGATCCCCTGGAAAAACAGTTAGCAAATATACTAAGTGCTGAATCTATAAACCCATTCAAATACAGTTTTTTCAAAATTTTTACTTAGAGATTTGACCTTGCTTCTGGGGACCTAAATTTTTAGATCAGATTTTGTATTCGCAACGGCTACCCAAAATTCCTGATCAGAGCTAATAATTACCTCTAAAAATTACTATCAACACTTTTTTGCAACCACAATTGAAATTTTATTTTTTTATAAATTTATTTTTTGTTGGTGTTCAATTTGCCAACATATAGCATAACACCCAGTGCTCATCCCGTCAAGTGTCCACCTCAGTGCCTGTCACCCAGTCACCCTCACCCCCCCAAAATTTTATTTAAAGAACCTAACAGCCCTTCCTTTTCTGTCATTGATGACTGAAATGGCTTCAAATGATGTGAATGGACTTTGAATTCAATAGGACTTTATGGTATCAAGTATTTCAAACTACTAATGAAGCTCTTATCTGCAGAGTGTTCATTGTTATGGCAGTGGCCCTGCAGCTACCCTGGGCATCTTCAAAAGAACACAGCCACCAGAGATCCATCCAGATTTTGTAGAAGCCTGAGATTTATACAATTAGGGGAGAGGAGCTCTTGAAGGTAAAGATTATGAAATTAGAAGTGTAAAAATTTTTTTAAAGATTTTATTTATTCATGAGAAACACAAAGAGAGAGGCAGAGTCACAGGCAGAGGGAGAAGCAGGCCCCATGCAGGGAACCCGATGCGGGACTTGATCCCAGGACCCCGGGACCTGAGTTGAAGGCAGACACTCACCCGCTGAGCCACCCAGATGCCTCTAGGAGTGTAAAATTAGATCTGAATAGGGTATTGTGTGATTGAGCCCAATTCTTCACCCCTCCTGTGTGCACATTTCTGGCATGAGACCTTGCAGGTCTGGCCACTAAAGATGCAGAGTATATCCACAGGGATATACTGATGCTGGGTTTGGTCACACAATTTGGTTTAACCAATGGGATGGAATGGAAATGACAGTGTGACATTGGTGAGCTGAGTTTTGCCTGCCATCAGCACAAGAACATGCCCTGGAGCACCTGGATGACTCCGTTAGTTAAGCCTCTACTCAAGTCCTGATCCCTGGGGTCCTAGGATCAAGCCCCATGTCTGGTTCCCCACTCATCTGCCTCTCCCCCAACTCATGCTCTCTCCCTCTGTCTCTGTCTCTCTCTCCAAAATAAATAAATAAATAAATAAATAAATAAATAAATAAATAAATTCTTAAAAACCAAAAACAAAGACATTCCCTGGTTAGCACACTGGTCCCAGGTGGAAGAGGAGACCCTTGGAGCAGAACCATCCCCCTGGGCCTGTCCCAGGTCATCTGACTCCCAGCGGCTCTAACCTAAAGCTGTGGCGCCCCAGCTGATCAGCAGAACCATGTAAATAAATAATTAGGGTTGTAAGCCATTGAGTTTGGGAGTACTAGAGCAGAATTACAGCAATAGCTAATGAATTTAGGTGCAGGAAGGTTTATTTGCAATGCGAAAGTAAATCACAACAGATTATAAAATTTTAGCAGCTGACAAATAGCTCAAAAGTCACAGAATCCAGAAAGGTACATGACATTTTTATAAATTGCTTATCTGACATCCCTTTCTTGTTTCCTGTGTTCGGGGCTACATTTTCTTTGCTTGCCTCTTCACACTCGGGACAACAATTTTGTAAGTTTGTGTTTCTATACAGAGAAGAGAGGGACTATTCCGCTTTCCCTCCAGCATGGTTTCTTTTCCAGCATGGAAAATAAATAGTATTGATAATTCAGAAAGCTTTCTTCCCATTTCACAACTTGCTATTGGTCACGTTTATGGACATTTTCAGGACTGTTCTCAAGCTCAGGAAAACCTGTCAGGTTTCTTTCAGAACACCTTACATCTCATGCAATGACTAATCCTGAATCCTTTGTTAACTGATGAAACTCATCCCTCAGTTTGCCATCCGTGTCCTTTTGTAGCGGCGTGTTACACCTTTTACGTTCTCCTAGTCAGTTCAGTACTTTGTGTCAAGTCCACAAAAAATGTCAGTTTTCATGCGACCCACTCCTTTGTGCTAAGTGGATCGTGAAAGCCTCCAGGAACCTCTACATACCTGCTTTTCACACTTACCCATCCCACTTAGGGATGTATTGCTTTTGGAATGACTGGAAACAGTTTTTAATTTTTTAAAAAAAGATTTTATTTATTCATTTGAGAGAGAGAGAGAGAGAGCATGAGCAGGGAGAGGGGCAGAGGGAGAGGCAGAAGCAGACTCCCCACTGAGCAGGATCTTGGGACCCTGGGATCATGACCCAAGCCAAAGGCAGATGCTTAACCAGGCACCCAAGGCACCTGAGCCACCCAGGCACCCAAGGAAATTCTTTGGTTTTAATTTTCTTCCTTGATTTCATGGTTCATTTTTATGGCTTCTGTTTCATAAATTTTAAATATTCATGTCAGTTATTTCATAATATACATTTAAAGATGACAAAAATGTAAAGGTCCCCTTACATATATTTCCAAATCAGAAATCTGTGATTTCTCAATGGTTTTATTGAAAGGCAAATGCCTCTCCTTCAGACAGACTCAACTCAGAGAACTTTCCCTGTCACTTTCTAATCTGTGATCTTCCCTTCTTTGCCTTTATGGCAGTTGATTTGAGATTAACTATATGCTGATGCTTGTTGTCTGCCTCCCTCTATAGAAGC
Organism: Vulpes lagopus; assembly: GCF_018345385.1. Classification (NCBI taxonomy): domain Eukaryota; kingdom Metazoa; phylum Chordata; class Mammalia; order Carnivora; family Canidae; genus Vulpes; species Vulpes lagopus. The sequence goes on along the minus strand of NC_054846.1, from coordinate 61,800,034 downwards.
TAAGGGATTTTTAGATCCATTATGCCCCTAATCCCTAGACCATTGATAGATAAGTAAACAAGTACATGTTTGTTGAATGAGTGAGTGATTGAGTCAGTGAGTCTCCTAGGTGACACCGAGCATGTCTGAGCGGTGGCTCCTGTCTAGATATTTCACCCACTTCCAGGACCGGTCAAAGCCACTACCTCCTGGGAGCCTGCTGTGGTCTAAACCCCACTGAAGCTCCCCATGCACATCTCTGTACTCCAAACATCTCCATCTGCAGTGTCTTTTCCAAAAAAAAAAAAAAAAAAAGGAACAGATCCCCCAAACCAAAGTCCCTGTTTGACCAATAATTACTTTACCTGCCTCTCTACTCCTCACACAGCACGATTTGGCTTAATGTACTCTAGTTTACTCTCCTTAAACTGTTGACCCCTTTGCACCCCCAAACTCAGCCTAAGCTCATCATATCCCTCTGCATGTGAGCAGGTTGGTCTTCCGTTCTCCTGTTGCTCCCCCGAGCACCTACAGGCATCCTGGCCACTATCTTTCCCCATTGCTCCCAGTCCGCGTAGGCATCCCTCCTGTTGGCTCTTTGATCTCCGGACCACTCCCTGACACACGCATCTCTCCTTCCCCATAGCTTGCTCTCCGGTCTAAGTGTCTGAGACCAGTCTCCCACTAGGGTCCTCCACCCATCTCTGGAATGATCTGTTGAGATGCGGATACAATCACTGCCCTAATCCAAACCTCCAAGGCTTCCTGAAGCACCTGGGATGAAGCCCCAAGGCCTGACATGACCTACCCCACCCTGCACACTTATCTCTACCTCTGCCTCCCATTCTCTGAGCTTCCCTTACTCTGGTCTTCTCTGAATTCCTCGAAACAGCCGTCCTAACGCTGTGTCACTGCACATGCTGTTCCCTCTGCATGGAACACCCTTCCATCCCCACTTGGCCTGGCATCTCCTGCTCATCCTCCGTCTTGGCTTAAACATCATGTCCTCTGAGAAGCCTTCCTTGACCCTCTGGGAAAGTCCAGGCCATCCATTTTATACACCAATCGTGCACTGTTCTTTTCCTTCTTGATACATCTCAAAAACAGTATTCATATAATTAGTTTTTTAATGTCCATCTTCCCTAGAGACAGCAAGCTCTGTGAGGCAAAAGTCATGTATTACCAATAATAATACCCCATGTATATGTGGGCCTTACTCCGCGCCAGGTAATATCCTAAGCACCCTGCATTTGTCATCTCATTTAATCCCCACAGTAACCCCTTAAGATAGATCTATATCTCTTCCTGTTTTAGGAATGAGGAACCTGAAACAGAGAGGTCTAGTAACCTGCCCAGGGGCGCACAGATAGTAAACAGTGGAATCAGGATGTGAACCTAAGCTGTCTGCTCCCGAGTCCTTGCTTTTTCCCACTTCCCTTGTGCCTTCCATGTCTGTTCTGTTCTGGGCCTCCAGGGATTAGGGACTGTGCGCTGGGGAGGAAGCCTTTGCGGGAAGCAAGACCCACCTACGCAGAGCATGCAGGCAGGAAATCACAGAGGGTGTTCAGGAAACACAAGCATGTTCTGTGGGATATTAATAGGGTTTCACAGTCAAAGTCATTTGGAAAACTCTGGATTGAACAAGGTTAAACAGATTTCTATCCTGAAAGGCTTTCTCAGAATGCTTAATCTGAGAAATAAAGAGCATCGGGTCTGCAAGACAGGGATGCACATGCAACAGCTCCAAAAATGGCTGTAGACTGGCTTATTTTTTTTTTTTTTTACGATTTTTAAGGTTTATTATTTATTCATGAGAGACACAGAGAGAGAGAGAGAGAGAGAGAGAGAGAGAGAGGCAGAGGGTGAAGCAGGCTCCCTGCAGGGAACCCGATGCGGGACTCGATCTGGGGACCCTGGGATCACGCCCTGGGCCCAAGGCAGACGCTGAGCCACCGGGGCGCCCCCGTAGACTGGCTTACTAACCTGACAACACCTTAGTTTTTTTTTTTTTTTAAGATTTTGTTTATTTATTCATGATAGACACAGGGAGAAAGAGAGAGGCAGAGACACAGGCAGAGGGAGAAGCAGGCTCCATGCAGGGGGCCCGATGCGGGACTTGATCCCGGGACTCCAGGATCGCACCCTGGGCCGAAGGCAGGCGCTAAACTGCTGACTCCCCCAGGGATCCCCCACATTAGTTATAAAGAGGTGGTGGAGGGGTGATGGGCAGCAAGGAGGCCACCTGATGTGATGAGCACTGGGTGTTAGATGCCCCTCCGGAATCCCTGACCTCTACCCCTGAAACTAACAATACGATATATGGTAACTAATTGAATTTAAATAAAATAAAAAATTTAAAAAATAAGTCAAATAAAGAGATGGCAGAAAAGGGGGCAGGTGGACTAGCCCAGGTGTCCCAGCTGCCAAGCCGAGGAATTTGGACCGTAAGTGAGACCCACCCACCCTCCTTGGCCCAGTGGGTCCCGGGCGCTGCCTCGGGTCCTCTGTGAGGGAGAAGCCACTGCGGCGCCAGCATCCAGGATGGAGCCTTGCCCCACGGCCCACTCTGGCTGGGATTTGAAGGTTCATCCCCACCAACAGCCCAGCTCCTGCCCACTCTTGTTTTGTTGCCACTCACGTAAGCCCACAGGCTGGGGGTCGGCAATGGTGCCTGCAGAGCGAGGAAGGTGAGGGGGAGATGGGGGCGGTTCAAGGACCTCAGTGAGACCCGGTGGCATTCTTGGGTCTGCCACCAGCTGGCCGTGTTACACAGCAAGCCCCTGCACCACCCCCAAATCTCAGCCCTCTCACCTGTAAAATAGCCCTAGTAGCACCCCCCCCCCCAATGGAGCTGCTGGGAGCATGAACATTTCCACCCAGAGCCCTGCCCCTTCTCGTGCTCACTCCCAAAGGCCTGCAATGAGCAATCGAGAAACAATCATATATCATGTTGGTGGTGGTTGTATGCTGTTTTGTGTGTCTTTATACGGCCACAACTAGCATTTATTAAGTATACAATACGCTCTAGGAACCTTTCTGAGTGGTTTAGAGACCACAGCTATCATGGTCCAGAGCCAGGGCTTGAACCCAGACTCTCTGACTCCACGGCCATGCTAACCACCCCATATTTTGCTCAGTATAAGTCTTCATGTGTTAGACCCTGAGCTTCCAGGGGACGTGGACTATGACTTCTGCCAGGAGCCAGGAGCCAGCTCAGGCCCAGCCCTGAGTGGGTTTCAATAAATGCATTCATTCATTTGTTCATTCATTCATTCAACAAGTATCTACTGAGCACCTTTGATATGCCAGGCACTGTTCTAGGAGCTGGGGAGAAAGCAATGAGGAAGGTAGAAAAATCCTCTGTTCCCATGGCAACTACATTCCAGGGGGGACCCAGGCACTAGACAAAGGGACAAATGCACACACAAGAGGAGTATCTGCCAGGGACTCAGGCAGAGAGCTCAGACAGGGTTCTATGGCAACCAGAGACCGGGGACTGCTTTGACGAGTGGGTCAGGCAAAGCCTCTCTAAAGAGTTCACATAGGGGGGATCCCTGGGTGGCTCAGCGGTTTAGCGCCTGCCTTTGGCCCAGGGCGCGATCCTGGAGTCCCAGGATCGAGTCCCAGGATCGAGTCCCAGGATCGAGTCCCAGGATCGAGAGTCCCGTGTCGGGCTCTCCGCATGGAGCCTGCTTCTCCCTCTACCTGTGTCTCTGCCTCTCTCTTTCTCTCTCTCTCTCTCTCTGTCTATCATAAATAAATAAATAAATGAATAAATAAATAAATAAATAAATAAATAAATAAGAGTTCACATAGGAACTAAAACCCGAACGGTAAGAGGAAAGCAGCCATCCAGACAGAGGGAACAGCAAGTGCAAAGGCCCTGCCACAAGAACAAACTGGGCCTGTTTGGGGAACAGAGGGAAGCCCAGTGCAGCTGGAGTCAGTGACGGGAGCCAGGGAGCCAGGGTCCACATCACAGGAGCTTCGTCAGCTGGAGGGAAGAGTATTATTATTTTTTATGATTTTTTTTTCAAAATGTGACAGAAGCCGTTGGAGAGTTTTAAACTGGGAAATTACATGATCTGACTTTTTTTAATTGATAGGCTTTATTTTTCAAGGCCATCCTAGGTTTTAGGTTTGGAATGGTTTTAGACAAATTAAGGGTAAAGTACAGAGAATTCCCATATACTCTCTCACCGCCCCCCAACACACACACAATTTCCCCTATTATTAACATTGTGCATTAGTGTGATACATTTGATGCAATTAATGAGCCAATATTAACCTGTTATTATTAATTAGAGGCCACAAAAAAAATTAGAGGCCACAGTTTACATTAAGGCTCACTGTGCGGTATGAATGTGTAATGAATGGCATGTAACCACCACCACAGTATCCTATAGAACAATTTCACCGCCCGAAAAATCACCTGTGCTCTATGTTTATCCCTCCCTCCTCGTGAAATCCCTGGAAACCACTGATTTTTTTATCGTCTCCATAGCTGTGCCTTTTCCAGACTGTCATGTAGTTGGAACCGCACAGTATGCAGTCTTTTCAGACTGGTTTCCTTTACTTGATCTGACTTTTTAAAAAAAATTTTAAGAGAGAGAGAAAAAGCACATGCACACCCAAGTGAGGGAGAGGGGGGAGGGGTAGAGGGAGAGAATGTTGAGCAGGCTTCATGCCCAGCTCAGAGCCCCATGCAGGCCTCAATCTTACAACCCTGAGATCATGACCTGAACCGAAATCAAGAGCTGAACACTTAACTGATGGAGCCACCAGGGCACCCCTTGATCTGACTTTTTAAAAGATCACAGTGGCTCGCTTGTAGAGAACAGGTTGTAAGGGGACAAAGTAACAGCAGGCAGGCAGGCTGGTCAGGAGGCAAAGCAGTTGTCCGGGGTTCGAGCAATCGGGTGGGGAGAAGTAATGGCCTCAGACACCTGTCCTGGGCTGTGGATCTGCCGGTAGACCAGCTGCAGAGTTCAGGGGAGAAAAAGCTGATGGTTCCACTATAGGGTAACACAGGGAGAGAGGCTGCTGTGGGGTTTTATTTACTTAAGTATATAAGAATTTTTTTCTCTCTCTTTTTTTTTTTTTTTTTAGAATTGAAAAAACAGGGATGCCTGGGTGGCTCAGTGGTTGAGCATCTGCCTTCAGCTCAGGTCGTCGTGATCCCAGAGGTCCTGGGATCGAGTCCCACATCGGGCTCCCTGTGAGGAGCCTGCTTCTCCCTCTGCCTGTGTCTCTGCCTCTCTCTCTGGGCCTCTCATGAATAAATAAATAAAATCATTAAAAAAAAAAAAAAAGGATTGAAGAAAAAGGTGCAGAGAGGTCTCCTGGTGTGCTTAGGATCACACAGAAACCAGGTGTCCCTTGGATGGCGGACCTCCAGCCTCTTCATCCAGAGCTCTGCCGTCGGCTGCCAGCAACCCATCCCTCTGGTGCCTGCGTGAAGTATTTGCTCTTCTCCGGTGGTCGTTTTGTTACATAATCGATAAACCACTAACAGAAGTAAAAGGCTTCCAGATACACTGCTGAGTCCCTGCCTGGAAAACTGTCTGCTTTGCCCTCCTTAAAACCCTCCTGGCTTCTCATTGCACCTGGGGGAAAACACCCACTTGGCATCGAATCCCTGCAAAACTGCTTGTTAACTTATCCTGACCCCTGAATTACTTTGGCTTATTTTGGTCTCAAGTAGCTACGTTGAGTCCAAAAAAAAAAAAAATGTGGAGGTAAGAGGGGCTGATGGATTTCTCGGAAGGCTCTAGAGGCACATCACAGATCAAGGAAGGGGAGTTGAATAAACAATAATTAATCTGAAGGACAGGTCCAAGGTCCCGCAGAGGCCTGCTGCCTTCCAGGGGCAGGGCTGCTGTGACCAGTTCCTGGGTCTCTCCATGACATTCGTGATCCTAGAAGGCACTGGATGGCCTCAGCTTGAGCCGGGAGTGCATTGGCCCCTGCTCAGATCTCAGATCTGGGGGAGGGAATACAACACCACATGGTATGAACTGGGTGGCTCCCCATGAAGGTAAAATCTTCTTGGGGGATGGAGCTGCTAATGCCCTGCCAGATAGAATTGGCCATCTGTCCCCCGTAATCCTATAACTCAATCACAGCACCTCTTTGTCTTTCCATCATTTCTTGACATATGTTTCCCCTTCGATGGACAGTGGGCTCTTCAAGGACGTGGCCTCAACTTATCCAGCTTGGCACGCTACCACAGAGGTCCCCAGTTGCCATCCTCCCTTCTTCTACACTAGCTAGGCTCATCGCCTCCCAAAGTAATGCCATGTCCCACTCTACTTTGCTGCTTGGGGTGACCGCATGATAAAGGTCTGACCAATGCATAAGAATAGAGGTGGCATGAGCAACTGCCAGTCATACCTGTCCTGGGAAGGGTATGCCCTCCCCTTTCCATCCTCCTACTGGCTGGAAGGTGAACGGGGTGGTGTACCCTATGGGACCATGCGGAAAGGGGCAACTTCTTGGCAATGGCAGAGTCACTAGACAGAGATCCAGGGCCCCTGACACCCTGAAGCTGCCATATCAGCTTTCAACTGCTTGCTTCCAGAATATTCTGAAAAGCAATAAAACCTCTTTTCTTGAGGCACCTGGGTGGCTCAGTAGGTTAGGTATCTGCCTTTGGCTCAGGTCCTGGGATGGAGCCACACCCCAGACTCCTTGTTCAGTGGGGAGTCTGCTTCTCCCTCTCCCTCTGCCCCTCCTCTCTGCTTGTGTCCTCTCTCTCTCTCTCTCTCTCTCTCTCTCTCTCAATCTCTCTCAAATAAATAAGTAAAATCTAAAAAAAATAAAATAAAACTAAGTAAAAATAAAATCCATAACACTATTTAAAAAAATAATTTTTTAAAAAACTCTTTCTCTTTAAGCCTTCCTGTTAACAAACCCTAATACAATCCACACTAACAACCATGCTTAACGTGGTGGCTGACATTTAGTAATGGCTCAATAAATTATGGTTGAATTATTAAACCCCTTGCAAAAGATAAGAAGCCCTCGATTCCAGGATTTAACATATCAACTCTTTGCATGTTCCCTCTCCACTCTTCTCTACATGCAGGTGATAGCTGTAATAGATGGATTCTTAGAGCAGAAATAGAATCCTATACCCAGCCTTTTCCCTTTAACAGTTAACTGCCTCATAAACATTGTCCATGTTAAGTCAGATTATCATCATTTTATTTCTTTAAATTTTTTTAGATTATCATCATTTTAAAGAGATCAACCATAATTTGCTAAATCACTCCCTTACTGCTTGATATGTACATTTTTTCTATTTTTTGCCAATTACTGATAATGCTTATGATGCTCATCCTTATTTTTTTTTAAGATTTTATTTATTTATTCATGAGAGAGAGAGAGGCAGAGACAGAAGCAGGCTCCATGCAAGGAGCTCGATGTGGGACCTGTGGGACCGGATCCTGGGACTGGGGATCACGCCCTGAGCTGAAGGCAGGCTCTAACCCGCTGAGCCACCCAGGCATCCCTGCTCATCCTTATTTGTGACAGATTTCTTGTTGCCCCTTCTAATACCTTCGAACACCCTTGACCCTCACCAGCTGCTCTCAAGCTTTATAATTCCCAGCTTGCTCCTGAACGACAGTCACGACGAGACTGATAATTGTAATAGCAACAGGTGCACTGCTGACCCCGCATTATGTAAGTGCGCCGTGCTGGCCACTGGTCCGGCGTCTGTATCTGCATGTCTGTATATACTTTAGCTCGTACTTGCTGCATGCTGAGCAATGTTGCCCAAAAACCCCCACAAATCCCAGAGTTTGACTGGATTCAAATGACAGCAAGATAACTTCCTGTGAGAAGCTACCTAACCTCTCTGTGCTCCATCGTCTCATCTATAAAATGGGGATAGTGGCACTTTCTGCAGGGGGTTCCTGCGGCCATCAAGTGAGAGAACAGTAACAGCTGGCATTTCTTGAGTGCTTCCTAGGCAGCCAGCAGGGTGCTAAAGGCTTGTCGTGATGACCTCATTCATCCCTTGCCAGCACCTAGGAGGTAAATGTCTCCACCCCCATTTTGCAGCCGAGCACCTGAAGCTCAGAGCCAAGCGATTCTCACATGGTCAGGGGCTGGCCTCAAAGCCCCAAGTTCCTTCTAAAAGGATTCTTCTCTTTCCTGAGCTCAGGAAGCCAGAACCCCCAAAGCCCAGCTTCTGCAGCACAGTCTCCCCCTCTACCCGCCTCCCCACCCCTCCATCTCACAACACGAAGCCTTCTTCTCGGACCTGCTGAGCCATCCACTGTCCTTCCCACACTTGCCATTGAAGCATGGAACGCCCCAGAAGCTCACTTAGGAGCTATAACCATTTACCAAGCACTAGATCTGGCCGGACTCTGTGCTTGGTGCTTTATGCCATTATCTCATTTAATCCTCAAAACAGTCCTAGGACAGAGGCACCATCACCCCTACTTTATAGGTGGGGAGATCCAGGCCCAGAAAGGTAAAGCAACTTGCCTGGTATCACAGGGCTATTGCATTTTAGAGCTGAGTGTCGCAACCAGGTGGGGAAATGCGAGCCTGGCATCTTGCTATCCTCACCCACCGTCCTCGCCTGGATGGTGGTTTCCGTGGGCTGGGGAAGGTTGTGCTGCGATGGTCCCATGCTGCCACTGCCTACCCCAGAACAGCCATGCAGAGGGCACCAGCACAGTGCCCACTGGGGCCCCCTGGCCTCCCAAGGCGCAAAGGCAGAGACGGGATCCAAGCCAGAGCTGTTGGATGAGCTTCCTGTGCCACCCCTGAAATAGCCCAGCTCTGCAGCTCCTGCTCCGGGAGGTGGCAGGCAGCTCCCGGAATAGCTCTTTCCTACTGCAAGGTGACCTAGTTAGCAGGTTCCTCTTGTCATGTGAGGCTGGCTGAGCAAGACATTCACCTGCCTCTCTCTACACAGAGAAGGCCCAATCCAGAACTCTCCTCTCCCCCTCCCTCCAGTGCTGCTCTGGCCTCTCCCCCCGTCTGCTCATCCTGGAAGTCTGGGGAGTGGGTAATAATACACTAGACACGGCGCTTCATGGCCTCAAAATATGTGCACAAACATCACCGTGTTTCTTTCCCCCAGCAGACAGAGAGGGAGGACCTACTATCATGCCATTTCACAGGGGAGGAGGTGAAGGCACAGAGAAGGGAACGACACCAGCAAGGACACACAGCTGGGAGGAGGTAAAGCCCGGATCTGCATGACACCAAGACCAGTGTCCTTGCAGTGTCCTGAGCACCCCGGTTCTGTCTCCTCTCTGAGGAGCCCCAGTAAGGACACCTGCCCTCCACCCTGGTTGCCACCTATGACGGGGCTCCCAAAAACACCTGCAGTAGAGTGGGCCTCAGAGATGGGGACCAAAGACTCTGAGGTCCACCAGACCATGGGTGGAGCTGGGGTTTGCATTGCAGCATTTAGCACCTCTGTTGCTTTATTTTTTTAAAAAGATTTTATTTATTAATGAGAGACAGAGAGAGAGGCAGAGATATAGGCAGAGGGAGAAGCAGGCTCCATGCAGGGAGCACAACTTGGGACTCGATCCCAGGACCCCAGGATCACGTCCTGAGCCAAAGGCAGACGCTGAACCACTGAGCCACCCAGGCATCCCACCCCTGTTGCTTTACACCTCTGAGACTCAGTTTCTAGATCTGTAAGATGCGAATGATAATCACACCTGCATGCAAGGATTCAGTGAGCTAGCCTGTGGAGAGTGCCCAGCAGGCTCCTTGCATTCTGCATGGCCTTGATAAAGTAGCTATTCTTGTTACTTTCTATTAGCATTGACATCTTGAATTTAACCAAAAAATGAAAAGTTTAACATTGGTTAGTGAAGAGTTACTACAGCCAAGGACTTTATGGCTTTTCCCACACCGTCATGTCACAAGCCTGGGAGATATAGTTGCATTTACGGTATCACAACTCTAGGATATGGCAACTTTTCCAAGGCCTTGGGCCCTCGTTCTCTGGATGACTGAGTGGCCCTGGGGTAGGCTGTTGGCTGGAGTGAGATCCGTCCCTGACTCTCATGGCAGAAACCCACAGAAGGGGAGAGAGAGAAGTGGTGGCAGGGCCCCTCCTTGGATGTCCCCGTGGCTGTCACCTGTGGGTGTGCTCATTACTCTGAGAGGGGCACATCACACCAGCAAGCAACACAGAGAAGGGCAGGGTGCATGCCCCCGTGGTCCCTGGAAGCACAGGGTCCCCGTGGAAGAGAAGCTGAAGAAAGAGATCAGGGCAGGCCTAAAGGGCCCTGAATACTTAACCTCAGGGGAGAAGCCCCTGTGAGCCAGTGAGGACAGAGCTGGACTCGGGGGGGTCAGATGCTGGCCCTTCAAATCCTGCCCCCCCCTTAAATGTGAGGCCACAGATAAGCCGCTGAATGTCTCTGCGCCTCATTTTACCCATCTGTAAAAAACTGGGCAGAGCATGAACCTCATGGGGACGGGGAGGTGGCAAGGATTGGGTGAGTCACCCACACGTAGCACCGACTCACAGTGGGTGCCGGGTAAACGTTCGAGAATCTGAGCTTGCTAAGTCTAGGTAATGACGCCCCAAGAGCAGAGGTACCATGCTAGGAATTGGGAAGGAGAGATGATTGCACCCTGGAGGAAACCAGGATGGCTTCGGGATGATGGGCAGACTGGCGCTGGGCACGGAATCCAAGCAGGACGGAGGCAGACAGAGAGGCGCAGGGTACGGGCGCTCCAGGCAGCCCCGTGGGACGAAGCCCGGAGGCGGGCATGGACAGGACACACCAGCCCGACGGCAGCTCCCCACGGCACTCGGGGAGATTTGAGCTCCTCCCTGTGGTCCGGTTCCTGGGCGACCCCGGCCCGCACACCCCTGTCACGGTGCCCACGCCAAGGCCCCCTCCTGGAGACACACTGTCCTCACTCCCCGCACCCTGCCGGCCCCTGCTCGCAGCACCCATCCCACGCTCCCTGCTGCGTTACCTGCGCCCACATTTACTGTCTGTCTGTCCACCCAAAGAGACTGTAAGAGCTGCGAAGGAGAGGACTTGGTCTGCCTGTCCCCTGGAGCATCCCCAGCCCCCAGAGCAATGACAGCGCTCCGCACGGGCTCCACCAAGAGCCCTGAGGCCTGGCAGTGAATAAGCAGAGAGAGTCCAGGCGGGCAGGAGGAGGGGGCTCCCAGGTGCAGTTGAGTAGGCTCAGGCCAACCTGGGGAGGTCTGGGAAGTCGGGAAAGTGGGGGGACCCTTCAGGGGGAATCAGCAGCACTTGTGAGCACCCAGGTATCCGGCTGGTCGGGTTCCAGGCCTGGGTGACTGGGAGGCCCGTAGTGCCACCGATGAAACTTTGTTCATTTGTTCCTCGAGACCTTGATGTGTCTCTTCTGGACCAAGCTCTGGGTTGGGCCCAGGCGTACAGGTAGGACCAAGCCACGCTTCCTCCTCTCAAGAAGCTCCCTGGCCTAGTGGGGATCCAGGTGGGGAGGATGCAAGGGGGGAGGATTCAAACACTGAGAGATCCCAATGGGACCCCGCCCCCCAGCGCCAGCCAGTAAGGACAGGGTGACAGGGACGGGTGGAGAGAGCCCGGGAAATGGGAGAGGAGAGAGAAGGGACGGCAGGACACAGAGGCCTCTGCGGGGCCCCGGGGTGACATTCCGTCCCTTGCTGCCCTCTGGGGTCCCCGCAGGAGGAGCGGCCAGGCTGCTTCCTACCTGAAGGCCTCTCCTGCGGGCAAGGACACAAGGGGGGGCGGGGGGAAGCGCTCAACAAAGGGGCATTCTTCCAGCCACGACCCAGAATCAATGGAGGCTTGTTTGCCCGGCTGCCTGGGGAGTAGCCAGGCGTGCTGGCCGGGGACCTGGGCAGCAGGGTGGGAACACCGCGTTCTGAGCCGCGCCAGCCTGGAGCATTGTTCTGGCCCCGGAGGAGCCACACCCATGTCTCCCAGCAGCTTCAGGAAAGCACACGCGCGCGCACACACACACAAGGAGGGTGAGATGCATCCAGAGAACACCAGGCCCATCTTCACCTGCAGGGGGAGCCTTGGGGCTCAGAGACTGAGACTCCCACCGGGATGGGGCGCATTTGCCCAAGCGCCTCGGTTATCCAGAGTGGCACCAACTGGGCTTCATGAAGCAGAAGGCCTGAGCCTAAGTCCCAGCTCTGTAATCTCTCCCAGCCTCAGTTTCCTTATCTGAAAGATGGGACTAATGATACCCTCATCACAGGTAGGAATTACTGGGTGGATCCAAGGGGACAGTGTGTTCAAAGGGCTTTGACAGCTGCATGGTGACTGCACCTGGGAGGATGCTGGGAGGATGGTGGCCTGTGGATGACTTCGCAGAGGGGGTGTGAGCCTCAGCAGGGGTAACAGGGTGGGGTCCCCATGGACCTGCCCCGCTGAATGCTCGCAACTGCGGGGAAAGACAACCCACCCCTCCAGCCCTGTCTTCTCTCCTGTGCCATCAGCACGTGTCCCATCCCTCATAGGTAATCCTCCTCTTCTATGCCGGCTGTTGATTTAGGACAGAAATTTCATGGGATTGGAAAGAAGGACAACAGCCACCGCCATGGAGAGCTCACCGCTGCAAGCGGGGAGGAGCCCGAGCTCACAGGATCCTCAGGGCAGCCTCATGAGCCAGATCCCATCACCGTCCCCATTTTACAGAGGACAAACTGAGGCTCCGAGTCGTGAATGAACTTGGCGGATGTCCAGCTAGAGAGTATGCAAACCTGGGGCAAAATACACATCTTCAGATTCCAAGGCCAACCAATACAGCTCTTCCCCAATCCAAAATTTGCCCCAATCCCAGCTGCCACTTCCAGGGATGGGGCAGGCTACCTTCCTGCGGCAGCCTGTTCCACTGATGGGGCACCAAAATCCACCCCTAGAGAGTAGACTTGGCTCAGACTCGGGATGTGACACGGGATGGATGAGGTGACAGGAAGAGGGGGGAGGTCTGTGGCACAGGCCAGCAGGGCCCACGGAAGGTGCGGGGAGGGCGAGCCGAAGGTGGCCCAAGGTGACCTGTACCCGGACCTCTACTTGCTACCATGTACCTGCCCAGGTGATTTCCTCTTCTGCCTCTCCAGAGGATGGGGCCCTTCTGAGGAAGCCAAAAGGCAGACAGAAGGACACAAGGCTGGATTCACCCACGCTGACACGCCCGACTCTGACTCCTGTCTGCCCCTCGCCACCACAGTGAAACGTGGCCAGGAAAGGGATCATTGCCCTCCTTTTGCAAATGAACAAACTGAGGCCGAGAAGTGAGGTGGCGTACCCGAGAGCATTTGCCCATCAAACATTTGTTGACACCTGACCAGGTGCCAGTCCTGGGACACAGCTGAATGAGGCCCCACCCGAGGCTGAAGCCAGGCCACCAGACCAAAGCCGGGAGCCCGCCCTGCAGAAGCACATTGTCACTTGATTCTCCAGCCTTGCCTCTCTCACCACTGTCTTCTGCCTTGGAATTCTACAGACTGAGTTCATGTTCGACAATTTGGCAGACGGATAAATGGTATTTGTGTTTACTGATGTCAAAGGGAATAGAAAAAGCTTCCACAACAGGGAGAAATTATTTCTCTATGTGCCCCACAACCCAAACCAAGGAGAGTAGATGCTCAAGCTCTGGAAAGAGGGGCTTCTATTTGGTGGGAGGGGTGATGCTGGCACAGTGGGGGGAGCCAGGCCACCTCTACATTGCTCTGCTGAGAGGCGGGGGAGGGGGTTTGGGGGTTGGGGAGCTGGGGAGAGGTGGGGGGTGAGAAGAAGGGAAGATGAGGACCAGGGAGTTGGGTGCTGGGCAGGGGCAAGGGGGCAACAGGAGACGGAAGCCAGAAGCGAAGATGGAAATTTCTGGGGTAGGGGGAGTCTGATCAGCATTTGTGTAAGTTGTGCTCTGGGGTGCCCGATGTCACCCCGTCTTCCATCTTCCAGTGAAATCTTCAGCAAAATTGGCTTTATTCGCTGTGCCTTCTTGAGGGACTTGGATTAGCCTTGGCCGTCTTGGCTGAAGAGCTAGGCCCTGGTTATGGGTGGGTGCAAGCTACCAACAGACGTTGTTCCTAGGGCTCTCAAAACTGGTTTCCATCTCCAGGTAATTTAAAAATGGTTCAGTATGAAGCAGAACAGAAAGATCTTTTGTCTTGAAACAATGAATAATGAAAGTCCCGTTGTGTTGCCTGAGTGATCGTCAAATGCGATACTCCTCTTCCATAAGACTGGCGCTTTTTGGTGGCAGGTTATTTTTCCTCCTAGACCTGTTTTTTCTGGCTTCAGCCTCATCAGTAGACGTACCTCTGTCTGCTAACTCCGAGGACAGCGCCAGCCCAGGCCCTTCCAACTGCCCAGGCTCCGGCTGGCCCCACACAAAGGGGCTTTGTGGGTTCCCGTGAATTAAGCACGGATGGGTGATGGGGACGAGAAAAACTTGGTGACCAGGAGTGCTGAGTCTTGCCAAGTCCCCATTCCAGCACTCATCCTCCCCTGGAGGTGGTGGCGGGGTGGATGTGGCAGGAGGCCATTGTATACTTCTGAAATTGGGAACAAACTCGCAGGGTATTAAAATGTTTTATCCAAGTTGAATATAAACGGTCTCAAGCACCTGCTGACTCAAGCACCTGGATGAGCAGAATGCCCAGGATCACCTCTTGTGGGCTGTGCCTTACCCCCCTGCCACTCTGACCACTTTGGGCCATTCAAGAATAGCCGAAGCTTCTAAAATCTGAGAGAAGTGAACCTACTTGACTTTAACTCCCAAGGTGGGGACAAGAGTTTCAAAGTCTAGAGGCGGTCATGTGATGCCTCTGTCCCTGCCACTCTGATGCTGCACTCCAGCTGCCCAGGGGCTCTCCTGCCCCTGCCCCAGCCCCAAGCAGTGAGGAGCTGTGGGCACCACTCCCCCTACACCAACCAGACGGGGCCCAGTCACCTGTGGGCCTTGCCTGTTAGGGTCCCAGGTCACCCACTGTCAGAGCCAGCGCTTCATTCTCAGTCCCAGGTCCCAAATATCCAGGTAACTCCTTTTAGAAGAGGTGTTGAATTGCCCCGAAGCACGGCCAGAACTTAGAAACTCAAAACAGTTTACCTGTGGGGGTGGACCAGGGGTGGGTCCTGGAGGAAAGCCCTTCCATCCCTTCTCACCCTCTGGAGGAGAGACCAGAGGAAATTTTTGGCATCTTTTATGCTAAAGCAGAAAACAGTTTTCAGCAGATCACCCCCCACTTTTATTTTTATTAAGGAGAAGCCCCATTTTTGTTGTTGTTTGTGGGGAGGGTTGCACGTGGTTTGTTCCCTTCAGACTTTTTAGGAAGTTTTGTGAGATCTAAGAAATGGTGACTGGGGCACCTGGGTGGCTTAGATGGTTAAGCGTCTGCCTTTGGCTCGGGTCATGATCCCAGGGTCCTGGAATCAAGTGCGCATTGGGCTCCCTGCTCAGCGGGGAGTCTGCTTCCCCCTCTGCCCTGCCCTCCGCTCGTGTTTTTTTTTTTTCTCTCTCTCTCTTTCACTGACTCTCTCTCTCTCTCTCTCAAATAAAATAAGATCTTTTTTAAAAATGGATGACTGGATAGTCATTCTCCAATGGGCACCCCAAGACAGTGTTTGCGGGGTGAAGCATTGCCCAATGACTGTTTCTAAACAGTTACACTCTGCCTGCCAAGTGTCTTATTCCATGTTTGTTCTGGGTAACTGCGTGAATCTCTGTGCCTTTTTATCTGTCTTCCTCTCGCTATAAAGTTATAAAAATAAGTACCAAAGCCTGCTGATGTCAGAAATATTTCATAAGAAGCCAAAGGTCTCTGTGTAGTCTGCAGCAGAAGCTCCCAACCTGAGGGCTATAGAATTCTGGAAGGCTTTCGAGTTATTGCCAGGGATTAGTGAGCACCCGTGCGTGCTGTGTGTTTATCACGGAGCCATTGATGTCGGGCTGCCTGGGCTTGAACCTCAGCTCCATCAACTTTCTGTGTGAACTTAAGATGTGTTTTTTGAATTCTCTGAGACTGGATTTCATCACCTGTAAAGTGGGGGTGATACTAAAAGCATCTAACTCATAGTTATTGTGGGGATTAAAATAAATAATACATGTAAACTGTTGAGCCCTGTGCCTGACATAGTAACTGGTCAATGGATATTTATCATTGTTATGAAGAGCCTTCCCATTTATCAAATTATTTTTCAGGCACAGCGCTAAAAACTTCCCCTCCGTTATCTCAAATCCTCAAAACACCCCTAATTTATAAAAAGTGAGGCTTGGTAAATTGTCAGATGCTAGGCTATTCCAGGACTTTTATTTTATACTGGTTTTCAAAACTAGCTCTTTTTTGGCTCAAAAGCCCGCTTTCTCTGAGGCGGATCAAACTGTACCTGAAGTGAACTGCAGGCTGATTTTCAACAGGTCTTGTGTATATATGCAAAACTTGCGTTCTCTTCAAAGTATTTCCGAGTCAGTCCAGCACAGAATGGAAGGTTCCGAGCCGCGAGCTGGGGATGAAGGGTGAGGAGGGCTCCAGTCCTGTGGCAAAAATGAGCGCTTCAGTTGCAGAATGGTGTCAAACCATAAAATCATCCCCAAACTCATTTCCAAAGCCCATGCTCCCGCTTTACTGACCATTAGGCAATATTCTCTTTTTCTCACTAATCTAACAAAAATTATTCTAGTCTTTTTCTTTGCCCACAAAATGTCTCTCCCTTGGGTGAATCTTTGAATTGCCCTGCTGGAGACTTTTCCCCTTGCAGTGAGATTATAGCAAATTTCAATGCGTACTCATAACTGAAATGTCTGGAGAGTTTAGCTTTTTTTTTTTTTTTTTTTTTTTTTAACTGTGGAGACATGAGGAGAAATCAGCAAAGACTCAGGGAGGGTGGGACTTGGAATAGGGTGGAAGCAGTCAGTATTTACCAATGAGGGCAGAAGTATTTCAATAATTCCAAACCAATGTGGCCTCAGTGGTGGGTCCCAACTCTGAGTCACCCGTGAATACAACGTTTTAAATCCAGCTAGACTGTGTAGATTTTATTGTGGTTTATACAGTATAAAAACTGATTTCACAATAGCTTATTGACATTATAAATTTTCACAAACAATGGATACCATGGTGGGTTTTTTTTTTTTTATGTTAAAAGTATTCTTCCACAGCACGTAGCTAACTGCCACAGGCAAGGTCACTGATGCATGTGCAACAGTAGGGGAAATTTTAAGGAGAAATAAAATATCTGCCTAGGCTCAAAAGGATCTTAAAATGTTAATCACCATAGAGGCTTTAAAAGATGTCCTTAGGGACAGCTGGGTGGCTCAGCAGTGGAGCGTCTGTCTGCCTTCTCCTCAGGAGGTGATCCTGGGATCCAGGATCGAGTCCCACATTGGGCTCCCTGCATGGATCCTGCTTCTTCCTCTGCCTGTGTCTCTGCCTCTCTCTCTCTCTCTCTCTGTCTCTCATGAATAAAAACATACATCTTAAAAAAAAAAAAAGATGTCCATAGATTCTTTGATACTTTTCCCTCTGGGAAGCAAAGCTTAATTCTTACTCAACCTCCCCACTCCCAGGACCAGACTTAGTGACTCACTTCTAGAGTATGGAAAAGATGCTTCTTCCTCCGCCTGTGTCTCTGCCTCTCTCTCTCTCTCTGTGACTATCATAAATTAGAAAAAAAAAAAAATTAAAAAAAAAAAAAGGGATCCCTGGGTGGCGCAGTGGTTTGGCGCCTGCCTTTGGCCCGGGGCGCGATCCTGGAGACCCGGGATCGAATCCCACATCAGACTCCCGGTGCATGGAGCCTGCTTCTTCCTCCGCCTGTGTCTCTGCCTCTCTCTCTCTCTCTGTGACTATCATAAATTAGAAAAAAAAAAAAATTAGAGTATGGAAAAGAAAAAAATAGCAATTTTACAGTGGAGAAACCTGGCAGACATTACACTAGCCAAGTGATTAAGGTTAACATCAGCAGCAACAAGACAGGTTGCTATCATATACCCCCAGATAGCACGCAAGAAGGCCACCCCACCTCTGTGACATTCTCCTTAATCCACAACCCGGGTCTAATCATGAGAAACCTGGAACAAAGCCTCAGGAGCATCCCACGGCAGACCCGACCAGTGCTCTTCGAAAGCCAGGGTCCTAAAACACAAAGAAAGAAAGACAGAAACGGTCACAGAGTGAAAGAGCCTAAGGAGACATGGTGGTGACCAAATGCTGTGCGGGACCCTCAATGGGATCCTGGAACTGAGAAGAGACACTAGTGGAAAAACTGGTGAAATCCGAATAAAATCTGTAGTTAGTAGGGTTGTCCAACGTCAATGTCTTAGTTTTGATGGATGTGCCATGGATATGAAACATGATGTCACATTCAGGGAAGCTGGTGAACTCTCTGTACCGTTTTGGTGACTCTTGGCTAAATCTAAAATAATAGGACCAAAAAAAAAATTACCAAAGGAATAACAAAATCACAAAGCCTTCAGATTTCTCATTTACGCAACAGAAGGGTTCATCCTCACGAAGACTGGGAACTGCCGACGACACAACCCGCAGAGAGCTGAATGAAAGGAAGACCACTGACAAAACGCCATGGGCTACGTAGACGTCTCCAACCATCCCAATGGATGTGCAGGCCGGGGGAAGGGCACCCAGCTCGAACAACACGGAAACTGTGAGGTTTCCCAATGGGGCTGGGCGGATGGAGGGAGAGCATCCCAGCATGAATGGAGGAAGATCATGGGCATTAAAATAATGAACAAAGGGGCAGCCCAGGTGGCTCAGTGGCTCAGCGCTGCCTTTCAGCCCAAGGCCTGATCCTGGAGACCTGGGATCGAGTCCCACACCAGGCTCCTTGCATGGGGCCTACTTCTCCCTCTGCCTGTGTCTCTGTCTCTCTCTCTCTCTCTGTCTCTCATGAATAAATAAATAAAATCTTTAAAAAAATAATAATTAACACATGTAACACATGTAAAGTGCTCAGCCCTGTACCAGACCTAAAAACCAGTCGGTAAACATTGTTTATTATTGTTTTTACCAGTAGCAGTAGAAACGGTATTACCATTTATCACATACCTGTTGTTTGGTAAGGCCTGTGCCAAAAAACTTCCCGTGGGTTATCTTCAAATCCTTACAACGCCCCCACTTCATATAAAGTGAGGTCCAGGGACTTGCCCAAGGCTGGACTGTTCCAGAACCTGTGTTCGTTACTGGTCTGCTCAGCCCCTTCCTCGTCTCTGTTTTTCCATAAGGTGAAAGGATAGAACTGGCCCCAGAAGGGCGGTGGAGCACAGTGGGGGGAAAAAAATTCAGGCTCTGAAGTCACAGAAACCTTTGTACTTTCCCCAGAGGGTTGTTGAGAGGACAAATAGGATGCTGGCTGTCGTGCTCAGCGTGGCGCCAAGCGCATAGTTAGTACTCAATTTGTGTTATTGGAGCAGGATAATATTGGGAATTTTTAAATTGAGGGGTTTTTTTTTTCTTCGCCCAAATGTTTCTTGCTGTTTAATGGCCCTTCACTCATTGTCTGAGGGGGTGGTGGAGAACAGGCTTGGAGAAAGAAGTCATTGTTCGCCGCTGAATGTCAAATTGGACTCTTGAAAGAGTCCGAAGCAAAATTGCTTTGAAGGGCCAGGCATTCATTCAATTGCAAGAGTCAACATACATAGAAGAGAAAAAAAAATTTTTTTCCAGAACTCTAAAATCTTCTCTTTAAATAAACGTTCGTGTAAAACTTCAAATAAAACTTGGTCGACCCAGCGCATGAAAGTTTCCCTGAAGGCAGACAGTAGGCCGTTCCTCTCAAGTCAGACAGGGAGCTCTTCCTGTCTGGGTTGAGAAGAGCAAGAGCGTGGGATTGGAGGCTGGAGCCTGCTTCTCAAATCTTCTGCCCAGGGTGAACACCCCGTGGAAGCCGACCCCAGGGCCAAGAGGCTTCCTCCTGGTGCTGGAGGGGACGTCCCCTCATAGAGGGACATGGGAGCCGTGCTGGGGCAATGACAGGAGTATCTAGGGAGAGGACCTCACAGTCTCTCTGCCCAGCGACACCCCCCCTTGCCACCCCTTCCCATGACACTGTTAGCTCTTAACCCCAAACCCACCTCTTCTCTTCTGTCTTGAGACACGTTTCCATGGCAGGTTGTGTCCATAGGGGGCACTAGAGAGCACAAGACTGGATGCAGGGCAGAGGACTTGAGGTTTTGCTGGCTAGTCCTTTGGGGCAGCATCACCACCCAACAGCCCTTCACCCTGGCAACTAGACCCAGAAACAACTGGTCTTCACCTTCCCAGAAGTAGCCTCCCTGTGGCCCGGCTGACGGCTTCAGCACCTGCCACAGGTGTGCCCTCACCAGGGTCAGCGCTCCAGTCTCTAGGTTCTAATAATCTCAGCTTCTCCCTCTGTCCTCCCATCCCGAGGGGCAGCATCTGTTTCCTGCAATTACACCTCAGACAGCTCACCGTTTGCTTTTCCGCTTGTCCAATACTGTCAGGCCAAGTCCTGGTATTAAGATTTCTCTCTTAAAACACCCAGTGTGATTTCCATTTTCCCTATGGGACTGACGCCTAGAGGGCCAGACTCCCCCAAAGCCTTTGTGGGTCATGGTAAGCATCAGAAGTTTCCAGTGGGGGCGTATCCAAGCACTGATAAGACATGGATGGTGAGAGGCTTGGGGTCAGGATGAGAAGGGCTCGGAGGGGACAGCCTGGACATCAGAGGCCATGACTGCTCGGGAGCCACGCACACTCAGGACCCAGAGCCAGGCTGGACCGGTTATGCCAGCAGAGAAGTGATGGGGAGTGAAGCTGACACCGAAGACCCAACAGGGCAGAGCTGGCAAGTCCAAGCCCAAGGCCCCGGGTGTCCCAGAAGGCTCTGCTAGCAGATGTCATCCGGAGGGGTGGGGAGCCAGCTCCACCAAGAGAGGGAGTAATTCCGAGAGAGAGTTTGGATCCTGAATCGACTTTCTCCCCCGCCCCGAACAAGAATCATTTTTTTAATTTACACTTGCTTCTTGCTTCTGACATCATTTATAGAAAAATTACAAGAATAGTGCAAAGAATTCCAAGATACCCTTCACCCCAATTCCCCAAATGTTAACATTTTAACACTTCTGCTTTACCCTTCTGTATGTTTTTCTGCAGGGCATCTATAGGTTTTTCTGAAACACTTAAAAGTTACAGACACGCTACCTCTTTACCCCTAAATCCTTCAGTATGTATTTCTTAAAAACAGGGACGTTCTGGGGCACCTGGGTGGCTCAGTGGTTGAGCGTCTGCCTTGGGCTCAGGTCGTGATCCTGGGGTCCTGGGATCGAGTCCCGCGTTGGGCTCCCTGCATGGAGCCTGCTTCTCCCTCTGCCTCTGCCTCTGCCTCTCTCTCTCTCGGTGTTTCTCAAGAATAAATAAATAAATATTTTTTTAAAAACCTCATGTTCCTTTCTGTCCTGGGTCTTTATATCTTTGAGTCATATTTGTGGCCATTTGCTATCAGCCAGTTACTCACAAAACAAGTTATTGAGACAATGTAGCTTCACGGGAAAGGCAGGGGTTCTGGAGGTAGATCCGGGTGGAAAGCAAGCTTCGCCACTTGCCAGCGGTGCAACCTTGGCCCAGCTGGAGCCTTTCTGGGTCTCCACTTCCTTGCCTTTACCGTGGAGGGGAGATGAGCACAACGGGACCTGGAGTCCGGCAGAGCGAGTTCACATCCTGACTCTGGGCTTACTAGTTCTGGGACCCCAAGCATGCACCTTCACCCGTTTGGGTTTTGGTCTGCTCGTCTGTCAATGGGGAAAACATGAACAGGGCATCTTGCTGGGCTGGTGAAAAGAGGCATGGTGCTTGTATAGAACGGGGCCCGGCGTGTAGCATGTTCTCGATGAAATGTTAATCCCTTTCCATCAGCCCACCTGAGTTTGCACGTGTGATTCTTTCTCTTGGGGCCTCAGTTTCCTCATCTGTAAAACAGAGCCAGGAATACCCATCTCTCACACTATAAAGAACGCAGACTGCAGTTGGATGGGCTGGGTGCTCTGCAAAGCCTGATGCACTGTGGCCTTGGCAGAGTAAGGGACTGGCAGATGGTGACAAAAACAGAAAGTGCTTTGCAATCCCCGGGGCCTGCCAAGAATGTGGGCAAACCTGTCCTTGCACTGCTGCCCTGGAGCTCCAGGACGCCGTGTGCTCCCACCACCAGCAGGTTCCTCCTGCCTCCCCTGGGTGCGTCTGACGCTGGGCCTGTCTTGGAGCCTTCTTCTAGGAAACCAGCCAGTCTTGCCTCCGAGACGGAGGAAGGGTATTACTCTGTCCTCCGCAAGCTGTAGGGCAAGAGGAGGCAGCTCCAGTGCCGCCCCACTGCTGGAGGAATCTGCAGCCTGCCAGGCTCTCCCCGCAGAGGGGTTCCCCCAACCCCGGGGCTCCAGCCCTGCCGGTCTCCTCCCTGGCTCAGGCACGTACGAAGGTCACTGTCAGATTGGGGAAAGCAGAGAGGCCCGGGCGGGGGCGGGGGGGGGGGGGAAGGACTGTAGCCTGAGAGAAGGAAAGCCCACCATAGCACTTATGGGATCAAGAGAGAGCTGGGGCAAATCTTCAAGAGACGGGAGGGCTTTAGCCAGAAAGCCTGCCCCTGGGAGGCAGCCAAGGGAGGCAAGGGGCGGGTGTGTCCTGTCCCAGAGGAGGGGCAGGCATCCGGCTCCTCCAGCGCCTGCTTGGACGATGGGCCCACACATGCTACGTGCCAGCCTTTGTGCCACGCTCTTGCCATATTTCTACCATATCATGGGACCTCCTAAGTCCTAAGGAGCTTGGGGGCATCATCCTCCTTTGATAACAGGAGACACTTGAGGCCTAGAGAATGAAACTACTGGCTCTGATTGGTGTCTGCTAGGGACTGAAACCCGGATCTGCTTGATTCCAGTCTGGAGCTGGGCCAGGGCTGCCCTTCACTTCAAGGTCCAACACCTTTCTGGGTGCAGCCCTGTAATCTTGCCAAGTCAATCACGTATTCCTCTCCCTGGACAGACACGCTCTGGAGATCCCAGATCTGGTGGGGGCTGTCCATGCCACCTGGCACGGAACCAAACTACGTTCCTTCTCCCCCAGCCCACCTGACCAGGTTATTCGAGGTGCTGAGTCTGAGTCCTCTATTTGTCTGCCCATGTGCCAAGCAAATGCCAGGAATGTAGTTGGAGTTCAGTAGATGGTTTATTGGGTGAACAGACCGATGAAGTGGAGTTAAACTCTGTTTATCAGAGGAAGCATCTGAGACCACTGCAAGAGGGTAGGGACTTACCCAAGGTCACTTAGGCCTTCCCACTTCCATCCAAGGTGGTTTCCCCTCCATTACTCAGGCTTGGCTCAGGCCCAGGGTTTTGCCAAGAAGGAGAGCTGGCATTTAGGGATCCCGAGGGGAAGCCAAAGACCCCATCTGGTCCCTCAAGACCCTCCCTGCTATAAGATTAAGGACAAGTTCCCCAAAGCAGCTGGGCCACCAGACCCTAAGACACCCACCTTGGAAGGTAGAGTCGGTTGCCCCCGAAGCTAGAATTTGTTGTCCTATATGGTAAGAGGCGCGGTGCCTGCGAGGCTAGGCTGGTGTCTTTGACCTAAAAGGCAAGAACTGGGCAGTGATTCTGAGTCTATAAGGAAATGAAACCCAAGAGTCAACTGTTGCCTATTATCCATGCATTCATTCATTCATCTGTTCGTTCACTCACTTATTCATCAATGCAGTGTTTCCTAAACTTCACTCATGCCATAGTGCTATCATCACTTTGCCTTCTCCAATAAAAATTACAAACTTAGGGACTCCTAGGTGGCTCATCAGGTTGAACATCTGCCTTTGGCTCGGAGTGTGATCCCAGGGTCCAGGATCAAGTCCCACATCGGGCTCCCTGCATGGAGCCTGCTTGTCCCTCTGCCTGTGTCTCTGCCTCTCTCTGTGTGTCTCTCATGAATAAATAAATAAATAAATATTTAAAAATAAATAAATTTAAAAAAATAAAAATAAATAAATTACAAACTTATTTATTTCATGTTTGTCTTTATTTTACTTCAGTGACTTTAGCCATAGCCCGGGCAATCGTGGAGTTTTTTTAAACACAGCCATGAGAGCAACATCATGTTTGTTCACATACTCGCTAAAATCCCCTCCCGGACCACTCTTGGGTGTCTTTGCATTTATTCACCTCTCCTCTTCTGTGTCTCAATTTCCCTATTTGAGAGGTGGATGGCATTTGGATGCAATGGCCTTCCAGTCCTGACCTTCTAGAAGTCTATGGTTCAAAGAGCCACACCCAGCAAAGAAAAACACAGAGACCAGATGGGATCAGCAGGAGAAGTAACTGGTCAAAAGCCACAGGTTTATCTGTCATGTTTCTGGGCAGTGACTCAGGAGGCGAGACAGGAAATCCCTCGGGATTGGTCTGTAAACCACCGCTCAGGGACTAAGAAAAACAAGAAGGCAAGTCCCCAAGAGCCTGAAACAGCCCCCAAAGCACAAGCCATACATACTTCACTGGACTCTCCCAGAATCTTCTGGAGTTTCCGGAGGCGCTGGGATCTCTGATAGATTAATCTTACCCTTGATGATGCTTGGCACTGAGAAATGGTGAGGCAGAAAAATGACCCAGCTGGCCTCCTCCTCATCCCCAGGACAGGCCAAAGGGACGTAGGCTCCTTCTTGGGTACCTGCTTAGTCCGTGTCTACTTGACCCCAGCATGGGCCGGGAAGGTGACTGAGGCCCGTTTAGGCAACCGCTCCTCCTCATCCAGCTGACTGGCCAGAGGCGGGCACCTGCCTCAGAGGGAACCACTCCAGAGGCCAGGCTGGGCCAATCACATTCCCAAACTTTACAATTAGGATGAGGAGCGCCCAGACAGTGAGGCCCAGGCCAAGGCCAGGCAAGGTAACGGATAGGCGCAGAGGAGACCTGCTTAGAACGCTCATCTGAGAGAAAGGAAGGAAGCCAGTGGGCTGAGAAAAGCGGGGGCGGCTGGGGGGTAGAGGCTGGGCAGTCCCAGAGAGCTTTCCACCCTGATGGCTTGCCAGCCCCATGAGTGAGGTCCTTGTGTGACCCGCCTGCCCTTGAGATCTGTGAGATAGCCCTGACTCCTCATACTGAATTACACTTGGTGCTTAAAGGAGCTGGAGTGGGCTTCTGTTTCATGTAACCAAATCAATCACGGATACAGTGAAGCCAGTCTTACGGCCTCCCAAATTAGACTTGGCAAGCCAGGCAGTGGCAGTCGTGCAATCGTGACAGTACTGACCCCCACCCTTACATGTGATCGGTGCGTTATAACTTTAAAAGTCCTTAACACAGGGGTCATCACGCCTGGGCTGGAGGACTGGCCCCAGACTACTCATGCACAAGACTTTTCTCCCAAGAGCACAGAGGGAATAGCCCCGCTTTGGAGACAGGCAGATCCAGGTCCCATTCCTCACTTATCTGTCCACTTACCACCTAAGCAGTGGAGAGTGCAGGCCAGCAGGAGGAGGGGGCTCCCAGGACGTAGTCGAGTGGGCTCAGGCCAACCTGGGGAGGGCTGGGAAGCCCAGACTAAGAAGTCAGGGGGACCCTTCAGGGAGAATCAGCAGAGCTTATGAGCACCCAGGTGTCGGGCTGGTTGGGCTTCAGGCCTGGGTGACTGGGAGGCCTGTAGTGCCACTGACGGAAATTAGTTCATTTGTTCCTCGAGACCTTGATGTGTCTCTTCTGGCTGATGACCTTGGGAAAGTGATGTCATTTCTAAAAGCCGCAGGGTCTTCAACAAAAAGGTAGGACTAATAAATTGGTTGTTGTAAGGCTTGAATAAAGTATGCAAATGTTCAGAGCTTGAGGCCTGATCAAACTGTTCCTGAAGCCCTACAATCCCTAGACATTTAAGTTCCATTAGCCAATAAATTCCCATAGCATTAAAAACAAATGTGTGGCACAATGTCTGACACATACTAAAAGTGTTCAGTATGTGGTAGCCATAATAATAACTTATTAATGTAAAATACCTAGCATGAGGCTTGACACATAATGATTAATCAAAAATCATGTATTATAACATGCACATTGCTCACTACAGAGGGTTTGACTTGATCTGGCTTAGCAGGATCATTTTGGACAGAAAAAGAAATCTTAGTTGATAGCGAGCTTTAAATGAATCAACAGTAAGCTCACTACAAAGCTAAGTGTGATCTCAAGACATATTTTAAAAAATACTGTCTCTAGAGGATGGGAGGTGTTAGTTCTATCTCCCTCGGCCTTGATCAACCAGCACCTAGAGATGGGAAAGGGTGGGGCCAGGGAAAGCTGCATGTAAGCACTCACTTTCCGAGGGAAATAAAAGTTCTTTCTTAGCAAGTGTACCTATTTGAAAAAATGAATTAAAAAAATATATACACACACATATATGCATACACAAAGATTTCCCTTTTTTTCCCCTTTATCAGTTATGTCTTCATTTCAAAGTAAGCCACAGTAATCGAGATAGTGTGGTATCAGTGTAAAGCCAGACAAATGCACTATTAGAGCAGAACATAGAGTCCAAAAATACACATATAAATACAACCAATTTTTGAGAAAGATACACAAGACATCCATGGAGGAAAGATAATCTTTTCCACATATGGTGCTAGAACAAGTGCTCATCCGTACTTTAAAACACACATACCCACCCTCACTCACACACATACACATACCCTCCAATCTACCATTTGCATCACAAGTAAAAAGTAACTCAAAGTAGATTCATGCACCTAAATGTATATAAATATATATAAAATATATAGAAGAAACATAGGGGAAAACTCTGTGGTCCTGGCTTAGGCAACGATTTCATAGCTACAACACCAAAAGCATAATCCATAAAAGAAAGAAATCAATAAACTGGACTTCCTAAACAATAAAAGTGTCTGCTCTCTGAAATACACTCTTAGGAGAATGAAAAAGACAGTCTACAGCCTAGGAGAAAATATTTGCAAATGATACAGTCAATAAAGAACTTGTATTCAAAATTTATAAAGGATTCAAAACTTAAGTGTCTGCCTCTTGATCTCAGCTCAGGTCTTTTTTTTTTAATAATAAATTTATTTTTTATTGGTGTTCAATTTGCCAACATACAGAATAACACCCAGTGCTCATCCCGTCAAGTGCCCCCCTCAGTGCCCATCACCCATTCACCCCCACCCCCCGCCCTCCTCCCCTTCCACCACCCCTAGTTCGTTTCCCAGAGTTAGGAGTCTCTATGTTCTGTCTCCCTTTCTGATAT